>NC_064830.1:2189722-2501111 GCF_024166365.1 Elephas maximus indicus | reverse complement strand
CCTCAACATAAAGAAAATAAAAATTCTCACAACTGGACCAATAAGCAACATCATGGTGAAGGGAGAAAAGATTGAAACTGTCAAGGATTTCATTTTATTTGGATCCACAATCAACGGCCAGGGAAGCAGCAGTCAAGAAATCAAATGACAAATTGCATTGGGCAAACCTGCTGCAAAAGATCTCTTTAAATTGTTAAAAAACAAAGATGTTACTTTAAGGACTAAAGTGAGCCTGACTCAAGCTTTGGTGTTTTCAATCACCTCATATGCTTATGAAAGCTGGACAATGAATAAGGAAGACCAAGGAAAAATTGATGCCTTTGAATTTTGGTGTTGGCAAAGAATATTAAACATGCCATGAGCTGCCAGGAGAACAAAGAAATCTGTCTTGGAAGAAGTACAGCCAGAAGTCTCCTTAGTAGCAAGGATGGTGAGACGGCATCTTACATACTTTGAACATGTTATCAGGAGGGACCAGCCCCAGGAGAAGGACATCATGCTTGGTAGAGTAGACGGTCAGCAAAAGAGAGGAATTTCCTCAAGGAGATGGATTGATACAGTGGCTGCAAAAATGGGCTCAAACATAGCAATGATTGTGAGGATGGCACAGGACCTAGCAGTGTTTCATTCTGTTGTATGTAGGGTCGCTATGAGTCGAACTAACTTGATAGCACCTAACAACTACAGTATTATTTTTAACTTTGTTTCCATTCTCAGAAATTCTTTTACAAAACTCATACATCCAATTTTCTTTTGGGCTTGTCCATTTGTACATTTCATAGGAACTTAACATAGGAGTTCCCCTTTCACAAATTTTGAACTTACACCAAAATCATAACTGTTTTTTAAGTATCTCTATCCCAACCCATTAAGTTGCTAAGCCAGACACCAGTCTATCAACAAGCTCTCCATAACTCCACCCAGCCAACACTACCTTAGTTCAAGGTGTTACCATTTTTCCTGTGATTAACTATAAAAAGCTTCACGACTGGACTGTCCTCTTTCCCAATTCATTTTCCATAATTGCCACAAGAGTCAATACCCTAAAACAGATTTCTAAAGTATTACTCCCCTGATTTAAATCTATAAGAGGCTTTTTAGAGTAAAACACAACTTCTTAGAATAACTTGAGAAATCCCTTCCTTACATGTATCAGTGCCCATCTCTGGCTTTCTTTTCCAGCAACCCCCCAGGCCTTCTCTGCTCTAGTATCGTAAACTGTTTTCAGATGCTTCAATAAACCATGTTCTCACAAATAATGTCTGTGTCATTCATCACTGTATCGCCATGGTTTAAAAAAAGAAAAAAGAAAAAAAAAAACTTCACATACTATGCTCAAAGAATGCTTGTAAAATGAATGACGACTTATTCCATGTGAATAAAGCCGAAAAACTATCTTAGCTAGAGAAGAAGGTCTAAGATGATAATTCAGATAAAACAGATTTTGAAAGAAAGCAGTAGAATCCCAGGAATAAATTCTTCAGAAAAAAAAGAAAATAGCTAACATGACAGAGGAGAAACAGAAATGGTTATGTTTTGTTGTTGTTATTATATGGGGATTGGACCAGATATTCCAGCAGAAATCTGAGACAATCATTAAGTCATGAAAAAATACAGGTCTAGAAAACAATTTTGTTTTAGGTCTTGGAAAACAAAGGAAGGAAAATTACTTTTATTGAGCAAATGTGGGCCAGGCATTCCCAAGCAGTTCACCACTCCCTATGTAAAACATCATGGATTACAGACAAGGCCTTGCAATCTATTTAAATAAAAGGCACAGTGTACAGAAAGGATTGGAAATTATTCTTTATTCACTTGTGTGATGATGGTGTTTTGGATAGCACTAAAAGTCTAGGATTAGAGATTTTTATAAGGTCCTATGCTAGGTCTAGCATACCCCTATCAAAAATAGAGTATTTAATAAATTAAGGTATATTCACACAATGAAATACTAAACATTGATAAAGAACAGTGAGGAATCTGAGAAACATTTCGTAACATGGAGGAACCTGGAAAGCATTATGCTGAGTGAAATTAGTCAGTTGTAAAAGGACAAATATTGTATAAGACCACTATTATAAGAACTTGAGAAATAGTTTAAACTGAGAAGAAAACATTCTTTTGTGGCTACGAGAGGGGGGAGGGAGGAAGGGTGTGAGGGGGCATTCATTAATTAGATAAAAAACTATAAGAACTACTTTAGGTGAAGGGAAAGACAGCACACAATACAGGGGAGGTCAGCACAACTGGACTAAACCAAAAGCAAAGAAGTTTCCTGAATAAACTGAATGCTTTGAAGGCCAGCGTAACAGGGGAAGGGGTCTGGGGACCATGGTTTCAGGGGGCATCTAAGTCAATTGGCATAATAAAATCTGTTAAGAAAACATTCTGCATCCCACTTTGAAGTGTGGCGTCTGGGGTATTAAACGCTAGCAAGCAGCCATCTAAGATGCATCAATTGGTCTAAACCCACCTGGATCAAAGGAGAATGAAGAACACCAAGGACACAAGGCGATTACGAGCCCAAGAGACAGAAAGGGCCACATGAACCTGCGACTACATCCTCCTGAGACCAGGAGAACTAGATGGTGCCTGGTTACAACCGATGACTGCCCTGACAGGGAACACAACAGAGAACCCCTGAGGGAGCAGGAGAGCAGTGGGATGCAGACCCCAAATTCTCATAAGACCAGACTTAATGGTCTGACTGAGACTAGAAGGACCCCAGTGGTCGTGGCCCACAGACCTTCTGTTGGCCCAGGACAGGAACCATTCCTGAAGCCAACTCTTCAGACATGGATTGGACTGGACAATGGGCTGGAGAGGGATGCTGGTGAGGAGTGAGTTTCTTGGATCAGGTGGACACTTAAGACTATGTTGGCATCTCCTGCCTGGAAGGGAGATGAGAGGGTGGAGGGGGTTAGAAGCTGGCAAAATGGACATGAAAAGAGAGAGTGGAGGGAGAGAGCAGGCTGTCTCATTGGGGGGAGAGTAACTGGGAGTGTTTAGCAAGAAGTGTGTGGGTTTTTGTGTGAGAGACTGATTTGATTTGTAAACTTTCACTTAAAGCACAATAAAAATTATTTAAAAAATTGAGTATTTAATAAATGCTTTATGGCTTTGTACTGAAATTAAAAAAAAATCTTCTATAAAACCATTTACAGAGGTATATTTTCTATTCACCCATGCATATGTCTTGTTTTTTTTTTTCATTTTAATAATATCTCCATAATAAGCAAATACTCTTAACACTTTCCATGGTTCACTGAATACTTATGTTGTTTATTTAGGTGCACAGTCTATTTGTTATGTTATAACATTTCCAACTTTCATATAAATATAAAATCAATCTAATTGCTCTCATATAAAGCAAGAGATAAGCCCTCAGAATGGAAATGACAAGCACACAAAAAAAAGGAATATCTTTCCTTTCACACAGAATTCAAAGCACAAGGTTTCTTTTTAAAATATATAATTATATATGATTTGATTAGTAATAGATGCAAATGGCTTTTTCCCACAGAATAATTTTAAAAATCATTGCAATTATTTGTTTGATTTTTCCATCTACCTGTCTACAAAGACTTTCTCTTTTTTAACGGATCCCTGATTGTCAATGTAATTGCAGAACCCTTTTCAAAGCAGCTGTATCCCCAGGTGCATTCCTGTTAGTTCACATGAAATAATAGAACACCTGACGCATTGGAAGCACACCTCAGCTTTGGAGGGATGTGTGATGTGGTGATGAGGTAAATTATTTCTTCCTGTCTCCATCAGCAGCAACAATTCTGTTACCTAGGAAGTTCATTTTACCCCCAAATCTGAGCCCTGCCAGTTAATTTTCCACAAAGCTTTAACCCTCAAGCTTATTTAGTTTTTTCAGGTTCATGATGTTACGAATGATTAAGTAAATTTTAGTGTCTTTTTCACTCTTTAAGTTTTTTTTTTTTTAATGTCATAAAACTTTGTCAAGTTTGTATAGCTTTTAATTTTCATAAAAATAAATGGCCACTTTTTACAACTGGCACCATGTGTCAAACATCTTCCGCACACAGACTTAGTCAGGCTGAATTTATAGTGTTGGCTAAAGGTCTGGAAAAAAGTCCTGTTAATAGTAACGTATTGTCATGAATCATATCATGAAAATGAAAAAATAAACATATAAGAACAAAAGTCCAGGGGATTTATAGGAGAGGAAAGAAAGAGGAAAAGAGAAGTATGAGGCAGGGGAGGGGGAGGACAAAAATGGAAAGAGAAGTCATTCCAGAAATAAGATAAACTCTTTGTCTTAGAAGAGTACATGAATTAATATAAATAAAACAAACTAAAACACTTTTCTAATCATGGCTTCTTACAACCCATTTTCTTTTGATGTTTTAACTGCTCGTCTTAAAAAGGTTTCCTGTTCAATCTACAGATGAGTTTTACAATCCCAACCTATCCAAGGAAGTCAAACAACTATGTCCACAGCCTTTTGCATAAATGGCATTAATTCTTTTTTTGGATCTATGAGAGGAAGCAACCTTAATAGCACATTTACAAGCCACTTTTCCAATGGTATCTTTCAAGTCATGTATCTGTGGTAATCTAGAAGAAAAAGTGCAGTGAAAAGATAGCTGTAGCATTCTTTTCTATCATTTTTTCCTACTGGAACACACCCAAATTTTGGCAGGCAAATATCTACACAGCTAGAAAAAAAATTTTCCCCCTAGAATTTCTTCCTGCTAGGTGTGGCAACTTGACTAAGGGCTCACCAACAGACTGTCACGGGGAGTGATGTGTGCAGATTTTATGCCACCTTTTGAAAGGGTATTGCTTATTATCCCCTTTTTTTTCTAGGCATTTGGTTTGGGAAGCCAACTTTGTTCATGTGGTAGAGTGCAACAGCCTTTGAGAAAACGGGAATTACAAAAAACGGAAGGGCTCTGGATCTCTGAATGGTCCTTGGGGCCATCTGCACCAGCCTAACATGGCTTACCTCTGAACTGTCACTTGAGGGGGAAATCTGCTAAAGCCACTCTTTTTTTTAGATCGCTTTGATACAGCAGCTTAACCTGTGCCCTAATTAATTAAGAGGGGTTATTAAGTAAACCTCATATGAATTTTGCAGGATATATTTTATTGCATTCTTTCAAACATTTTCACATGTCAGGGGCCAAGAAAGCAGGCCATTTTTATCTGATAGAAACACAGCTGTTTGGATTTAAAAGAAACTGGGATAGATTTTCTAGTCCAGGATAGGAAACACAGGGCACCCACTCCACTCACCTTCTCCATGATGCCGCCCATGGTGTCAGATATTTAAAATCAATCTTAGCAATTTTTCTTTCTGAGCCTAAAGGCAGTTTCATAATCATTCTCAACAAAGCATTTCTTGCAACCGCTACCGATTGATTGCAGAAGGTACAGAAGTTGAAAACTATTTGGTCTCCCTGAAATAGTTCCATCCTGTCATTTTATATGTGAGAAAATGGAGACCAAGAATCCAGCTCCAGTCAGCTTCCTGAGTATGAAGATATCTAACATTTCACAGATTTCATAAAAGAGAATCAGACCCAACAAATACCGCCTTAATTAACTGCTGAATCTATAAAACCCTGATTTTGATTTAGCCCTTGATAACAAACTCTCAATGCTAGATTCAATTTTTGGAATGTTAATAAATAAATTTTGTTGTGATTACATAAAGTAACATCTGGCCTGGGTCTGGAAAGATACATGTGAAAGTCTTCTACATCTGGGACTCCAAAAATACAGCTTAGGAATCTGGACTAGTAGCTTCGCCTACACACCTACCCTACTGCAAATCAGGTAACACAGAGGTCATCCTGTCTTTTTTTAAAATTAAATTCGCTCAAGACCTAGTCACATCCTGTGTATACAAAATCCGAACTCTTGCATTCTCATGGTTCCTTCTGACTTTGAGAGTCTATTTGTCTTGAATTTATGCCTTCTTGGTTCACTTGCCTGGGCTTTTCTCTCTGCCGAGCCACCCATGGACTGCAGCCCTTCCCTGTATCTTCTCTCAAACCCTCTCATACTTTATGAAAGGCTTGAGCTTGTGCTGATATTTTAGCTTGCAGAGAAGCAAACAACTTGCAATTGATTTTTAGCTATTCTAGATATCGAAAAGATTTGAAATCTCAACACCTTTAGGAATTCTTCAGGGGCCACATTTCTCTGCATCATCATGTCACCCTCTTCTTCATGATGATGCCTTACAACCTGGTGCCATGATTTAATACGCAGGACGACGCCAGTCACCACACACACTTCTGGTCACATTATTAGAAGGCTAAACCTGTTGCCGTGCAGTCGATTCCGACTTACGGCAACCCTATAGGACAGAGCAGAACTGCCCCATAGGGTTTCCAAGGAGCCGCTGGTAGATTTGAACGGCCAAGCTTTCAGTTGGCAGCTGAACGCTCAACCACTGTGCCACCAGGGATCCTATTAGCAGCCTAGAAGATTATAAAATAAGTTTATCATTTCAGTTCTTAAAGCATTCGTCCTCTCAATTCTCTGTCAGCGGAATGAAATGGCAAATTCGTTTATTTCCTCACTGATATCAATGCAGTATTTAAAAGGCAGAGGGTCTATTATACATTTGGGTTTAAAACTTTTTTTTTTTTTAAATCTTGAAACACTAGCCATGTGATCACATTTGATGAGGCCTGTATATATACCTCCCGGTCAAGGTTGGCAGTTCAGCTGCTCTTGTTATGTCTTCTCTGAGAAAGACCTGGAAAGCTCACTCACAGTGCATTCCAGCTTCCGGGCAGTCCCAACCCTAGGATTCCTAATTATATTGGCTTTTGTGTTTCTTAAAGAGTCAACTAAAGTCCATAATTCTTTGTCTCAATAACCTGCTTCTTTTGGCCTCTTTTAGTGGTTCAAAACCTGAGCAGATGTGGAAATGGTGCATAGCAGATTTATTTGGCAGGCAATTTCCACCTGTGCATACTCAGAACTGGGAAGGGGGTTAGCAAAGCCATTCTCTGCTGTGAATCAGTGTCTTAGACATTTAGTTCTGAAATGTACTCGCTCTGGAATCACAGTGAATTCCAATGAAAAATAAGTTTCCTGAGTTACCAAGCATAGCTATATGTCTTAATGATACAGGTTCCTTCCACCACCACAGAAGTATTAAAATTTAAAGCAGCCTTGGAAAGGCACCACTTAAACTATCTTCTCATGAGTGCTGTAAGGTGGTTTTCACATCCTAACCTACCACAGTAATATGATAGCACATTTGAACTCAACTTCATGGATGTATGTGAAAGCCCAGCCAAGAAGCTCTTCTTTCAATCAGCTTCTGTGGGAAAAGCTTTTTAAAATGCGAGTTGATATTCCTTTAAAGAGCAAAGTATTCCCTTCCATTCTTTCTCTGCTCGTTGGGTACCTCGGGCATGTATGCTGGTTGTTCTGTAGCACTTTGCAAAGTCAGAACAGGAAGCAGATAGATAACAAGGTCTTATTAAAAATAAAAAAACAAACAAAAAAACTTTAGGTACCACCTCTTTCTTTTAAGGATAATTTTCTAGTACTTTTGTTCCCTTCAGCTGCTGCTGCAGATTTTCTGTTTCTGTCTCCCTCTCTTGTATTTTAGACATACAAAACCCCGCTGCCCTTGAGTCAATTTCAACTCATAGAGACCTTATAGGACAGAGTAGAATTGCCCCACAGGGTTTCCAAGGAGCACCTAGTGGAGTTGAACCACTGACCTTTTGGTTAAAGGCCATAGCTCTTAACCACTACACCACCAGGGTTTCCTTTTTTTTTTTTTTTTTGGTTTAGACATACACTACTGTTAAATCTGGTCTCAAAGCCTGGTCAGCCAGCAACAATATGTGTCCCTCTGTCAATAGTCCAAAACCAAACCAAACCCATTGCTGTTAAATCGATTCTAACTCAGTGACCATATGGGACAAGGTAGAACTGCCTTATAGGGTTTCCAAGGTTATAATCTTTAAGGAAATGGACTGCCAATTCTTTCTTCTGAAGAGTGGCTGGTGGTTTTAAACCACTGACCTTTCTGTTAGTAGCTGAGTGCTTAACTACTGCACCACCATGTAATAGTTCATATGTTCTTTATGTATCAGTAGTAATAGTTCCTTCTTTCATTTAGATCAGAAACCTATGATTTCACATATGAGCTATTGGCAATACTGTGTGAAAAACTGCTTTACTTTGTATTAGTTTCATTAACTGCACATAAGAGGTCTGTGTAAATTGAAAAACAAACAAACGTAACAAAAAATTGGAGGGCAAACCAGACTATTCAGAAATTAGAAAGGGAGTGAGAAAGAAAATGAGAGTTTGACTGTCTTCATATGATCATTATTTTAGTTATCACGTTTAAGGACACATATAAAAATTACTGTATTTTTATGGAAATAACACGTGCGTTCTATGTTTGTTTGCCAGCTGCACTCTCCCGCTGCGAGGTATTTTACAAAGTGTGCTATGCTAATTTTTTTTTTTTAATTACTGCAACACGTGAAAAAAAACTGACATAGCAGCACTTAGGAAAATACCTTGTGGCGGGGAGGGCGAGGCTGGCAAATGAACTTAGGAACTTATTTTTACATATGCATAAAAATGCAGTATCCAAACCCACCGCTATCGAGTTGATTTGGACTCATAGTGACCCCACAGGGTTTCCAAGGCTGTTAATCTCTATGGAAGCAGACTGCCATGTCTTTCTTCCATGGAGCTGCTGATGGTTTCAAACTGCTGCCCTTTCAATTAGCAGTTGATTGCTTCAATGGCCGCACCACTAGGGCTCCTTAAGACATGGTTATACACTTTTTTTTTGATCTAGCATTTTGGAAACCAAGTTAGCTGTAACATTTTAGCATCAATGAGATCATAACTATCTTGAGCACAGTTCCAAGTATAGTTAAGAAATAAGAGTGACGCTAATTTTTCCTTATGGCCATGTTATTAGTGTATATGACATTCCTAACTACTCAAAGTAACATATTTAATAATCCTACTTCTGTATCTAGAAGACCTCTGAATTAATATTGAAAAGGTTTACTAGGTGCATGGGTTAGCTGGGACCTTGGAGTACTAGGTTAGAATAAGCTAAAAGAAGCTGCATAAGCTAGCATGAAAAATCAGATTGGTTCATCGGGAACTGACTTCAACATTGGAAGTCCCTTTAGCCTATGATTATCAATCAGTCTGTTAGTATGAGACAGTCCTTGCTAAAGGCTAGTAGACAATTAGATTTAACTGCCCAATATTTCATATTATATCATTGTTGTCTTATCTGCACTAAAATTTAGGTTTTTGACATTGCGTAATAAATCATGTAGTTATTGCATGAATCACTTTGGAAGTTTTCTGTTAATAATTTTTAGTAATAAAATATCCTTATAAAACTTTTTGAACCTGGAATAATTTTCCCTATTTAATAGTATTTTGAGGCTTTATAAAAATGATCATAACCATAACTATTAACTTTTATTGAAGATTTACATATTATACACTGTTCTGCATATGTGTTGAATTCACATTATTTTTAAATTAGCATGTTCAACATTTAAAGGTTAAATACAACTTGCTAAAAATTATTATAAATATGTGAAAATGGGGTTACCAATTTTTTCCTTTTGTTGATTTATTCCAAATATGTCAAATGTCAACATTGATGAGGCAAAATTGGAACAGAGTGCCCTTGCCTAGCCTGATCTAGCCTATTGGATCAGTTAAGACTTTTCTTAGTATGATGGGGCTGGTGGCTGAAAATAAATAGAATGTAACTGGGCAAAGACGGTACACATCCATAGATGTGTGATGCTTTTTCAGGGAAAAAGGATTAGTAATTACAAACCGCTACCACAACAAAAATCACTTTTGGTACAGAGTAGGTTTAACCTATTAGAAGAGCCACTAATGTGCTTGAAACAACCTAGAATAGGGAGAAGAGGGTTCAAGCAAGGCTGGGAAATGTTGGCAGGAGCCAGGCCACGCAGTCCTCTGCAAATGATATGACAGGTTTTGGTCTTTCTTTAAGGAATGATGTGGTGTTTTAGAAAGGTTAATCAATGAGAAATAAGACTGCTTTTACATTTTGAAAATATGACTTCAGTGGAGAACAGATTGGTGAGGCATAAGAATGGCTATGTGGAGAAGAGCTAATAGATTACTGCAGAAATTTGAAAAGGGGGTACAGGGCTTTGGACATGGAAGGTGCCAGTAGAGAAGAAGATACAGAAACATATTTAGAAGATAATTCCAAGGGAAAAAAAAAAAATTAGTAATAGGTTGAACATGGGTAGTGAGGGATAGAGTCCTGTCTTAGGCTGGGTTCTCTGGAGAAGCAAAACTGGGAAAGCGTATAAATATATATATATATATACCAAACCCATTGCCGTCGAGTCAATTCTGACTCATAGCGACCCTATAGGACAGAGTAGAACTGCCCCAAAGAGTTTCCAAGGAGCGCCTGGCAGATTCGAACTGCTGACCCTTTGGTTAGCAGCCGTAGCACTTAGCCACTACACCACCAGGGTTTCCAAATATATATATAGACAGAGATGTATCAAGGAAATAGATTATGTGGTTGTAGAGGCTGGACGTCCCAAGTCTATGGATCAGAAAACAGGCTTCTCTTGATTCATGTAGCCGCAAGGGCTGGTGAACCCAAGATTGGCAGGTTGGAGAGCAGGGCTTTGGTTCACAGGCTGTGAAGATAGAAAAATCCAAGATCAGCAGATAAGATGCTGGCTCAAGCTCCCAGAATCAGAGGTCAGACAAACAGGAGGCAGCTGCAGGATCCAGACCAGGCAAAAGCCAGAATGTCCGCTTATATTTGGACACAGGCCACACGCCCAAGAAAACTCACTTTTGGCTTATTGGCTACTCACAGAAGATCCCATCATGGGGAAGATCACATATAAACACTGAGAATCATGGACCCAGCAAGCTGACAGGCGATCTTAACCATCACATGCACCATGGAGGATTATTGGATTTCTGGATTATGGAATTCAATAAAAAACTTGATTTGGGTTTGTTGTCATTGAGTGCACAGCTAAATCAGAGGAAAATTCTGAAACAGATAAAGCTTGCCTCCCTCAGCCAAGTGCTTCTTTACGTTCCACCTGTACCCCAACTCTTTCTTTCTGTTAAAATTGTCCCCAGGAAAGATCATTAACATCTCACTTTGAGGTTAAGTTAATGTTATTTCTCTCTGGGGTTTTTCTAATTCTTCACACGAGAATGTTTCTCTTGTCAACAAAATTCAATTAACAATGAAGAGAGACAAGATAGTTCAGGGACAGTTGTTGTTTTTTCATTTGTTTTTTTGTTTGGGTGTTTTTTCTTAAAAGCCTGCGCTATGGCCTACACTGACAAATAAGGCCCAGCCTGTGAAAAACTACTCTGAGTCAAGAAAAAATAATGACATATAAAATCCACTGGCTTTTTAAACAAGATTTATGGAAAAGAAAAACTACCTAAAAGACTGATTTTCTTTACAGGAAAAGTTTAGAGTCTATTTGTTATGTAAAATATGATGAAGCAACTTTTAAAAATTTCCTTCAACAAGTAAAATTTTTTACTATATAAAACTAGTCACTTTCTAGAGGAAAATGTAGTTTTTGAATGTCAACATGATTCTACTTTAATCAACCAATTAAAAATATGTTATAATTAAAATAGTGAGCTTGTGGGTACTTTGTGTACTAAAGCTTGTTCAGATCAAAAGGGAAAATAAAGGAGCTACTACATTAAGATTCCATTTCTATGTTATTAATAAAGCCACATCATTAATAATATTTTTAAATTTGGGGGCTACATTTATATTTTTCTTTAATTTTTTTTTAATCACAAAAGTGGTAGGGTTTCTCTTGGAATAATAAAATCCAGTATGTCATACTGTGTTCCAAAAATCAATCTGGGTGATGTTTATAACTTTCAATATTCTTTAAAAATAGTTATTTTAAACTATTGAAAATTATGAAAATAGTCAAGAATGATTTTTATAATTTTAGAAATGTTGATGACTGATAAGGCTGTCAAGAGGGCCCACGGTGGCAAAGGATGGACCATTTTTATCCCATTTTATTTGCTGGGATAAAAATATTTGCTATGAGCTCATGGAAAATCTGACAGAGTTAACTACATTCCAATCTCAGTCTCAGCTCAGTCACCTAATTTTTATGAAAGACTCTGAATAAGTAAACTCTCTCTCAACCTTGGTTTCTTGTTTGTCAAATAGTGAAAAGGATGGCTATTTGTCTAAGCTGGGGAAGAAGGAAAAGCAGTAGATGTAAAACAGTCTTGGGCAATTTTTTTTTTCTTCAAAAGATGTTTAACAAAATGGTAATAGTATAATGAAAATCATAAAACAACAAAAAATTGTCCCTAAATTAATTTAGCCAAAATGTATATTGATTAGCTTTTTGTGTCTTACATAAGCTAATGTGTATTATGAATTAAAAAAAATGGGTTTGAATACTTATGCAGCATTTTCCAAATTTACCTTCCATAAACATTTTTCACGGAGGCACTTATAGAGCATGAAACGACTCTATAAACGGCTGTCATAATGCAATTCCTGCCACTTCTGGGCAATTAATAAATGGAATTTTGTTTTTCTCCCCTGGTTAACTCAATTGATAAAGTTTGGCGATGAGTTTGAGGTCTTAAGTTTAAATCTCATAGGATTCAGCTACCACCAACCCTATTCTTAAATCCTCTTAATTCTTCTAAAGTAATCAATTTGATTCAAATGTATATCAATGAAATGCAATAGATTCTAATAAAATAAGGGGGAAAAAAAAAAACTCCAAGATACACCTCGAAATGCCATGATTTGATAATTTAGCAGCACTATCTCCAAGTGCAAATGGTTAAAGACAACCTAGCTAGATGTTTTTTTTTGGAATGAGATGACATATATTTTTAAAGTCATATCCGCTGTATAATTTAAACCACTGAGGAAATATTCTCAGTGGAGAAATTAAATTCATCTTTCACAATATCAGAATGGAGCCAGTAAAATGCCAATATTAAGAAGCTTGAACTTTGCAGAAGGTGGAGGTGACCCAGGCCAGAAGAAAGAGGAAAAAATGGAAAGAAGGGAGGGAGAAAGGAAGTGATGATGGAAGGAAAAATACAAGGACAAATTAAGTGAAGTCAAATTGCAGAAAGATGAGTATAAGCACAAATTGAATGAAGTCAGATTGCATGTTTAGTTGTTAAAATGGCAGGTATGTGCACTCGGACATTGAGATTGCATTTTTTCTTCATTCTGTTTATTACTAATTACATTCCATAGCTCTACTTTATATTCATGCTGTTTTTTAAAATAAGGAATGGGGGTCAAATAGTGGTACAAAGATTTGCATTTGATGCTTTTATTTTTAAATAAAATAAGCCAACAAAGCCTTTTATTACACTGACTGTGTGATTAATCAATTACTAAACATTTACTGAACTCATACACTAGCTCAAACACTAAGGACTTTGTACGTCATAATAAGAAGTTAATTGAATCTTTTGTGCAAAGACAAACTACACCAACATCTAAGCAGGAATACAATGCAACCAGGTTAGGCCTGTACCTACAATTGTGGTGACAGGCTGGTGGATATCCACAGTCATAAATAAACACAGCAAATATAACCATTTGGAATATGTGCCCCTAAAAATGAGATTCTTTGTTTTTTTCTCCTTTCAAACCATCCATAGAACTGTATTATGAGGTACAGCCAATAACTCTTAAAACCTATTCCTTTCTTTTAACCTAATAATAATACGGGGTTGCTATGAGAGAGCCCACAACAACAGCAATGAAAATAACTAGTTTAAGAGAAGGTTGTAATTTGACTTGGAAATAACCAATAAGACCGCAGTTTTCCTTATGATTATCCATTGAGATTAACACATGAAAGGCCTTAAATCGAGTGCTTTGTGAAATGGCAGGTTCTACTTAGTCAATAAATTCTGAGACTAAAGCCCATCTGCCTATCTTTTCTCTGAGTGCCTTCATTTGACACTGGCTTCAATTTAGCTACTTTATTAAGGCAGTATTGTTTCTTGATTTAATATTCATTCAGTCTTAGAACTTGCGTTCTCTACCTCAGTCAAACGCCTTGTCTTGTGTTTGAGAGGCACCGAACGGTAACTGCTTTCCTTTACACCTGAAGGTTGATGCTTCAGTGCTGTTTAAACACTTCCATAGGCACTTGCTTATGACCAAGACACTACCTCCACACAGTCACCTTATGAGCATATACCGTCTTTATTCTGTTCTAACCTTAAATTGGTAAACTTGCAATGGGAAAAATGTCTGAAAAGATAAATGTATAAATACTAACAGATTTGAGTTGGACTGTGGATTTAAAAATTATTTTTTGCTCTGTTTTTTGTTGTTTCATCATAAAATGAGTAAAAAATCTTAATAAATGTTTATACCAAATACAATAAAATGTGACTGTTGTAGGGTAATATTAATAAAAAAAGGGGCTAAGAAATATGGCTTTGGAATAGAATTGTAGGAGTAAAATACCTTTAGGGAGGTAGAAATGAGAGTTCATATTAAATCTCTGGAAACTTGTACGTAGTTTTGTTAGGAATGATTTTTTGAAGTCACATATTGGAACTTACATAATTAGTCCAATGTTGTATAGAAGTTACAACCTCTGTGTCCAAGGATATAATAAAGTTATTAATAATTCATATTTATGTAACCCAGACAAAAAGGTCAGTAAAATTTAAAGAGCAAAACTGCTGAATAGAAATTTCTGTCAGTCTTTCACAAATAGCCACTCAGTTGTTGTCAGTGCACAATTTGAAGCGAGAGAATCTCCTTGAACATCAGTTCTGTAACTGGCCTTTCTTACTGAGCAGGAATCATCTTTCTAGCAGAATGACCTTGAAAGCATGTATTTCCCACCCAGGTTATATATTCAAGTGATATAAACCAACATAATGTATTTCAAATCCATCTATTTCATTTCGTCTCATAGCACAAGCCACCATCATTTCTTACTTGAACCAAAAACTCTTCCATTTGGTCTTAATCCTTTCTAAAGCATTCTCTACCAAGACCTGGATAGAGCCTTACAAAACCAAATTATTTCCTGTCATTGCTCAAAACTAAAACCTTTCTAGGACGTTCTTTGTCCTTAGCATAAAGTTCAAAGTCCTTAATGTAATTTGCAAATCCTTGCATGACCTGCTCCTTCAGACGTTTCATACTTGTTTCTCCCTTTCTCTATGCTTCTCAAAGACAGAGACATATAAGAACTCTCAGGTTCCCAAATCCTGCCATTCCCTTCATTTGTCTCCAGGCCATAACTCATTTTCTACATGAGGCACTTTTAACCTCATTTTCTCTTGGCTAAGGTGCTTTTCTCTCTCAATTCTCTACTTAATGCCACTTCTAAAGGGGATTTTCTGGAACCCATTTGAGTGAAAAATCATCAGACATTATTGTAATTACATGTTGTGGTTACCGTGGAGGTGCACCTCTTGGATATCCTTCAAGAGAAACTGCTGCAGGAAATGGGATTAACAGACAGCCTCCACCTCCTGCCATTTGGAGCCTCTACAGAAATCACACTGAGGCCTCATCTCCTGGGCCACTTTCAGCCAGTCACTGCACACCTGAGACTCCTCCAGTGAGCAACATTTGCTTTGGGAGCTTTGCTGCTCTGACCCATGTTTTCTCAGAGCTACACTGTAGTCTAAGACTCTCCTACCCAATGTTTCCCTCCCTCTATCTTTTCACCCCTGTCAACCCTCCATTGTAGTCCAAAGACTCTTCTCACTTCTCCTGCTTTCTCCCCCTTTATCCTTCACAAGAATTCCCCCTCCTCAACCCCACCCCCCCGCATAAATCTCCTGCACTTCTAATACCATCTGGATGTCTTCTTCTCAGAGACCTAGAACAGACAGACATATCTAAGATCCCTTTCCCCTGGTGTATTTCAGTAGACAAACAGTACACCTTTCTTTTCTTTAGCATACATTCAACACGCACTTATTTACATGAATTATAAATGATAATATAATAATAAAATGATATCCTTAATAGCAAGCTTCATTGATGCTTACAATTTTCCATTCACTGTGCTAAGCACTTAATCCATATTCTCTCCTTTGACCTTATAAGCTCAGTGTTACTATGATTGTTTCTGTTTCACAGATGATGTGACAGCAGCACAGGGAAAGGTGGTAACTCGCTCAAAGCCACACAGTCAATGCATGGTGGACCCAGGACCATAGCCACACAGTCAATGCATGGTGGACCCGGGACCACATCCACACAGTCAATGCATGGTGGACCCAGGACCACATCCACACAGTCAATGCATGGTGGGCCCGGGACCACATCCACACAGTCAATGCATGGTGGACCCAGGACCACAGCCACACAGTCAATGCATGGTGGACCGGGGACGAAAGCCACACAGCCAATGCGTGGTGGATCCAGTACCAAAGCCACGCAGTCACTGCATGATGGACCCGGGACCACAGCCACACAGTCAATGCGTGGTGGACCAAGGACCAAAGCCACACAGCTGATGCGTGGTGGACCCAGTACCAAAGCCACACAGTTAGTGCATGGTGGACCCAGGACCACAGCACAGAAAGTTTATTTATTAAGACCAGGCTCTTAGTCACTTGTCATCCCCTTCAAATTCTCAACCTACAAACACAGACAATTAAAGAAGTTTTAGAATCAAGGAAAGAGAAAGGGCAAAAGTACTCAATGCAGTTGGAAAGGCGATGTCAAATGCACAGGAAAGGTGAAAAGATGTTTCCTGATAGAGCAGGAGAAGCAGAAGGAAACGTTGCAGATCCAGTTAAAAGAGAGGTGATCAGGGGACATCTAAGTCAATTGGCATAATAAAATCTATTAAGAAAACATTTTGCATCCTACTTTGAAGAGTGGAGTCTGGAGTCTTAAATGTTAGCAAGTGGCCATCTAAGATGCATCAGTTGGTCTCAGTCCACCTGGAGCAAGGAAGAATGAAGAACATCAAAGACACAGGTAATTATGAGCCCTAGAGACAGGAAGGACCACATAAACCAGAGACTACATAAGCCTAATACTAGAAGAGCTAGATGGTGCCCAGCCACAACCGATGGCTGCCCTGACAGGGAACACAACAGAGAATCCCTGAGGGAGCAGGAGAGCAGTGGGATGCAGACCTCAAATTCTCATAAAAAGACCAGGCTTAATGGTCTGACTGAGACTAGAAGGACCCTGGAGGTCATGGTCCCAGACCTTCTGTTAGCCCAAGACAGGAACCATCCCCAAAGCCAACTCTTCAGACGGGGATTGGACTGGACTGCGGGATGGAAAACGATACTGGTGAAGAATAAACTCCTTGGATCAAGTAGACACATGAGACTTTGTGGGCAGCTCCTGCCTGGAGGGGAGGTGAGAGGGCAGAGGGGGTTAGAATCTGGCTGAATGAACACAAAAAGAGAGAATGGAGGGAAGGAGTGTGCTGTCTCATTGGGGGAAAGCAATTAGGAGTATATAGCAAGGTGTTTATAAATTTTTCTATGAGAGATTGACTCAATTTGTAAACTTTCACTTAAAACACAATAAAAGTTAATTAAAAAAAAATGAAACATGAAAAATAAAATAAAAAGAGAGGTGAAGGGACAGGTAAGCGTGAGCATGAGATGCCAAGAAGAGACCAGGAAAAGAAAGCCAAGTTTAGGCAGATTTGGGTGAGGCCAAGTCCTAGCAGGAACCAAATACTGGGTTTCCCGGAGTGAAAATTCATGGGCATAACTACATGAGGAGACAAAAGCCAATTGATTTCAACAGAGGAATCGAAATCGTCATTGTGAGACTTAAAAACAAAGGGAAATAAAAAAAAAAAACCAAGAAGGTAAAGCAGAGGTCAAAGACTAAGGCATACCAAAACCTAGCCCCCAAATTAGTGTATTATTTTTAACTTTTTTAATCAGAAGAAGCTGAGGTTAAAACTCAACTCATACTGCATGGTTTCACTTAATTAGAAATGTAATTATTTCTATAGCATGCAGAGAGTTATTAAGTAAAGAATAATTTAAAGATGTGAATTAAAAAAAATGGAACAAAAATGTGAATATAGTAATAGCCAAGTGTTGCCTTTCAAAATAAGATTTTATTTTTATTATTTTAAAGTCAATTTAAGAGAACTAGAACATGTCAGAAATGTTAGATTCTAACAAGATCCAACAAGAGACCACAACACTGGTACCAGGGACCAGGAAGAACCTCCAGGACAGAGTCAGCTGACATTTTGACTTTGACCTTCAGACAGATAACAAGCTGGTGGCCATTTGCAGAGTCAACATTATCTTAACAGGTTTATCATATACACATAAACATAGCAGATCATAAATTATTATAGAACATGAGGAAAAATTCATGTGCCTTTCAAAATGCACAAGAAGTTAGACAATAAGCAACCCCTTTCCTTTTTTCTTTATTCCCTTCATAGCAAAAAAAAAAAAAAAAAAAAAAGTATATAAAGAAATTAATTCCACTTCCTATACTTACTATGGCAGAGATTAGATGCCTGCCATATGTGGGCAAAGCGTGTCCTGTAAACCTGGTTTATTTGGTCTGCACAGTAAAGGCACCTACACTGTTTTAAATACCGTTTGATTTGTTTTACCAGCTTAAATGGAAGACTTGTCATATAAATCTGGATTTCTCGAATCTCTCCAAGAATCACAACAAAGGCCATCTCACATAGCCAGGACAGGGCGCATGCACCCTAGCTCAGCACAGACCCTGACTCCCTGTAGCCTTCAGTAGGTGCTGCTCAGCAAGCAGTTCTCACCATTTATTACCACCTTGAACTGCCTCTTCCCTTGTAGTGAGTTAAAGACCATGAAGGATTTCTTGAAAACAATAAAGGCTTTCTTTATTTAAAATTTGAAACTAAAAACAGTTGGAAAGAGCCCAACATGACAAAATTTGGAAAGAAATTCTCCCTTCTTTAATATGCAAATTGTGACCTTAAACCAGGTGACCTGTTTACATATTAACACCACCAGGCCCATCCCTGGAGGCATTAGAATTTGTGACCCTGTTCTGGAGCCCTGCTGGAGCAGTGGTTAAGAATTGACTGCTAACCAAAAGGTCAGTAGTTCAAATCCACCAGCTCTCTTTGGAAATCTTATGGAACAGTTCTGTCCTGTCCTACATTGTCACTATGACTCAGAATCTTCTTGTTGACAATGGGTTTTTTTTGTTGTTGTTGTTGTTCAGGAGCCCTGGTGGTGCAGTGGTTAAGCCCTTGGCTGCTAACTGAAAGGTTGGCAGTTCGAACCCACCAGCCGTTCCAGGGGGACTAATGTGGCAGTCTGCTTCCGTAAGGGTTATAGCATTGAAAACCCTATGGGGCAGTTCTACTCTGTCTATAGGGTCTCTCTGAGTGGAAATTGACTCCGCAGCAAATGGTTTTGTTTAATTTATGCACAAAAGAACTTTCACTAAGTGCTTTCTTCTCAAGAACCTTCTCATTTTATTAGAAGTACAGCTCCTCTTCACTCTTCACATCGATTGGACTTATTTCCGACGATGGAAAGTCACAACAACACACCTTTTCTTATACACAGGCTGGGCAATAAACTCCTGGGAAATTAGACTCAGAATACCTCAATCCTTGTACTTCTGCAGAAATCGAGAGTTAACAAGCTAAGTGTATAATTTTCTAAACACATCTTAGGCAGCTGTAGCTAACTAGTCTGCCTAGAAGTGGATTGAAATAAACCACGCACAGCTGTGGTAAGCCCACACAGAACTCTTCATATTAACTGCAGTGGAACAATTCAGTAGCAATTTTCCAAGTAAAATGTAGATTTAACAACTTGCTTATTCTATGTTTCTTACGGAGTCCCTGGGTGGTGCAAGCATTTAATGGCCTCGGCTGCCAACTGAAATGCTGGAGGTTAGAATCTGCCCAGACATGCCTTGAATGAAAGTCCGGGAGATCTACTCTTAAAAAAATCAGCCATTGCAAACCCTGTGGATCACGGTTGTACTCTGACATACATGGGTTCGCCATGGGTCAGAATCGAATCCACAGCCACTGGTTTTCTTATTCTGTTGGAAGATATATTAATTTTTTTCCTATTAGAAATAATGTTGCTGTTATAACGAGTGGAAAAATTATTTAATGTTTTCCCATTTTTCACAGAATAATCTATATTTGAGATCATCCAACTCTGAATTTTTAACTCCAATTTATATATACCAGGGATCTTGGGAAAGTTCTATAAGGTATTTTGCCTGTCAATTTTATTACTTCTATTGTCCCTTAAGACAGTTATCCAAAATTGTACTTTCCAAGATGACACAATAAATTTCCTGAAGCAAAGCGAGCCCTTTGCTGTTGGTACTGAATGATGTCATGATTCCATCTACAACAGAACACTATAGTTGATATACAGATTTTCGGCAGTACAAATATGAAAGTTGTCGCTGAAAAACTGGTAGTTGGCACTGTATAATAAGATAATGGCAAAACCCAAAAAAACCCAAGCCCGTTGCCATCAAGTCGATTCCGACTCATAGATAATGGCAAAGTAGATTTTAAAAAAGGTGGGGGGGACTATGTCTGTTAATAAAATCTAACAGTAGTCCATGAAAATGGAATATCTTACGAGAAAATTTTAGTATTAGAATTTTTAAATATGTAAAAAAGGATGGTCCTTGTATTATTTTTTTGCGGGGGGGCGCATATTTAAAACACAAAGCTTTATGTTTCTTTGGAAAGTTTGTTGGTAAAGAGATTTAGGACATATGATATTAAGACATAGTTCAATATTTCATTTAAAAATAAGGGCTGGCCTGAAAGATTGGGAAGAATAAGAAAAATGAGTTTAGGAATATTTAAAACTTTAAGGTAACTCCAGTAAAAGTAAGATCTGAACAAGCCATGGAAAAAATATCATTTTCCCAAATCAAATTTTGTATGTGCTTATTCAAGGAACCTACTGGTGCCTTGTGGTGAAAAGTATTAGAAAAAGCACTTACCAAAATAGCTTAACAATGACAACAACAAAAAAAACTCTTTAAAAATATCTGGTTTTAAAAATAGATTATGAAATCATGACCCTACTCAGAGTGATCCGTGAATGTTTGCAAAGTTAAGAGTACAGTAGCATTTTATGTGATTTATTTCACAATCCAGTAAATAATTAATGAAAAGAATGAATGAGTGAGGGAATGAATGATTATTTTATTAACTACCATTACAGTAATTGCATTTTTTTCAGATCTTGTCAAATCTCACAATGTTCATGAAAAAGAAAACAAAACAAACAAGAACAACATAAATATTTACTTGGAAGCGTAAAGAGTAAGAAGTAGACACAGCCCTGGCAGCTCTGGCAGAAGCAGGAGGCAATGGCACCTCTTTGCTCACCTTATCTCCTTTCTTTGGAAAGAAAACAATAAACTATACCAACTTGCTTCATCTTCTATTACAGCTTCAAATCACAGGCAAAGCTGAGGACATATGCATTTATTTTGCAATTAAATCTCTGAATGAATCACTAAATTAAGCTTAAAATCCACAGAAAGAGTGAGTGCTCTCAACCATTATTGTGCAAAGAGTCCCTGCTCTGTCCTGATGAAGGATGAAAGTTCTCTGGTCAGACATTGATTTCACACCTCATTTTAGCTGAATCAATTATCATTTTAATAATATGTATGATCTATACTATACTTACATTAAAATACTGCTAGTCATAAAATTATCATATACCAGAAAGGAAAAAAAAAAGTGAGGCAGTATAGACCTATTAACATTTGCCATCAATCCAGGCTCTGCATAAATGTGCTTAGTAAGAGCTTTTATTCTTTTTTATTTTTTTATGAGTTCGACTCTTCAATGACCTGAAATTACACTTTTATTTCCACCCATCTAAGATTCGTAAAGGGCAGGGCTCTGATTTAGCGTTGAGTCTCCTTGTCTAGCACAGTGGTGGTACAGAGCCCGTTCTGAAAACACGCTTATCACACCAGCACTAGCTTGTGAAATGCAGAATGTTTGATTAATGCAAGCATAAAAATAAAATATTTATATTCAAAAGCATGTTCACATCCAAGCTGCTTTCTCTGTTTTAATTTATGTTTATGTGCTCTTGACAGCATTGCTGGGGGACCCTGGAAGGATTCTACATCTCTGACCTGGGTAGAGACTTGTGGGGGAAACGGTCTTCCTTCAACCACAGTGCATCATGAGGGGCACAGATAAGTCACAATGAAATCAGAACTTGTAGTCTCTGCTTTGTGCCATGTGAAAACAGAACAGAACAAAACAAATAACAGTAGCAAAGCCTTTTAATAGTCATGTGCTTCTATATCCAAAAATTAAGTGGTTCTTTTCTATAGTGATATATATATACTTTTAACATGTTGAGTCAATACTAGTATATTTTGGACTGACCATTACAATGTGAAATTTTGTTGTAATATTATGCTTTAACAGTAACTATGGGGAAAAAATGGCCCTTAGACAACAAAGTTCTTTAAAGGTTACTTGTCATTTATTATAGGATAGAACCTGATTAAAGGGATGAATAATTCAAATCTTTCATTCAACAAATATTTCTAGAGTGCCTATTATGGACGGGTATGGCCAAGAAACACACTTCTTCTCTTCCTCCAGGGCTGCTGATGATTCTTTCGGCATAGAGTTAGTGCATCCTTTTGCAATTAAAAGGTAGAGATAATTCTCATTAATTCCATAAGTAATTAGTGGCACTACCCCTTTCTTCTAAGTTATGATGTCATTCTAAAAAATGGCAATAATAGGTTTCATCAATGTGAAATTTGAGGTGGAAAAAGAAGGATAAATATTAAAATATAAACCCTGGTTTGCAGAACCATTCCCAGCATGTATAATTTGTAGGCCATTTAACTTCTCCGAACGTTATTGACAGAACAAGAATCCTGTCTTCAAGCAGGCATCAAGGTGCAGGGGCAAGAGCCCCTTTGCCTTCAAACTGACTTTGGAACTCAAAGCTGTCTCTGTCACTAAGTAGCTATGTTATGCTAGACATGTTGTTCAGCCTATTTGAGCTCATTTCCCTTGATCGTAGAATGAAAATAAAATTGTCTAAACAGAAGGGTTGTGCTGAGGTTTAAAAATGTGTTAAGCCAGTTGCATGGCCAATAGAAGCATATCTTTTTTATTTTTTTAATTGTGCTTTAAGTGAAAGTTTACAAATCAAGTCAGTCTGTCATACAAAATCTTATACACACCTTGCTATGTACTCCTAGCTGCTCTCCTCCCTGTATTCCCGCGCCCATTCAATGAGCTCCTGTCTCCCTCTCCCTTCTCATCTCACCTCCAGACAGGAGCTGCCCACATAGTCTCATGTGTCTACTTGAGCCAAGAAGCTCACTCCTCACCAGTATCATTTTCTGTATTACAGTCCAGTCCAATCCCTGTTTGAAGAGATGGCTTCAGGAAATTGTTCCAGTCTTGGGCTAACAGAGGGTCCAGGGATCATGACCTCTGGGTCCCTCAAGTCTTAGTCAGAACATTAAGTCTGGTCTTTTTACGAGAATTTGAGGTCTGCATTCCACTGTTCTCCTGCTCCATCAGGGATTCTCTGTTTTGTTCCCTGTCAGGGCAGTCCTACGTGGTAGCCAGGCACCATCCAGCTCTTCTGGTCTCAGGCTGACGCAGTCTCGGGTTTATGTGGCCCTTTCTGTCTCTGGGGCTCATATTTACCTTGTGTCTTTGGTGTTCTTCATTCTCCTTTGCTCCAGGTGGGTTGAGACCAATTGATGCATTTTAGATGACCGCTTGGTAGTGTTTAAGACCCCAGACACTATTCACCAAAGTGGGTTGCAGAACATTTTCTTAATACATTTTGTTATGCCAGTTGACCTAGATGTCCCCTGAAACCATGGTCCCAGACCCCTGTCCTGCTACTCTGACCTTCGAAGCAATTGGTCGTATTCAGGAAACTTCTTAGCTTTTGGTTTAGTCCAGTTGTGTTGACCTCCCCTCTATCGTGTGCTGTCTTTCCCTTCATCTAAAATAACTCTTGTCTACTATCTAATTAGTGAATACTCCTCTCCCTCCCTCACCACCTCATAACCATCAAAGAATATTTTCTTCTGTGTTTAAACTTTTTCTTGAGTTCTTATAGTAGTGGTTTCATACAATATTTGTCCTTTTGCAACGAATTTCACTCAGCATAATGCCTTCCAGGTTTCTCCATGTGATGAGATGTTTCACAGAGTCATTGTTGTTCTTAATAGTTGCACAGTATTTCATTATTTGAATATACTATAATTTATTTATCCATTCATTCATTGATGGACACCTTGGTTGCTTCCATCGTTTTGCTATCGTAAACAGTGTAGAAGCATTTCTTAATTTTTATTTCTCTCAAACTCCACATTCACTTATCCAGAAGCCTTATTGACTTCTCCTTCAATCACCACCCTAGTAAAAAGCCACTGATTTCTCTAGACTAGACCATCTCCATAGTCTTCTAACTTCTTACAAACTTGTTCCTCTGTAACCTATTCTTACCCTATCAGCCATAATGAACTTTTAAACACATGACCCAAATGATCTCATACCACATCACCAACTTGTCCTCCTCTCTCTACTAACCTGTATCCACCTACAAGACTACATTCAGTCCAAGCTACCATCATTTCTTGAGTGGACAACTGCAATTATCCACTAACTGATCTGTCAACATCCATTGTTCTCCTCTCATGAGTTCTCCACAAAACAGAAGAACTGGATCGTGTCAGCTCCTTGGTGTAACCTTATCACCCTTCTTAGAATAAGGGTTAAGGATATGCCCAAGCCTCAAGCCCTCATGCTGTGCCTCTTTAGAACTTTTCATTACTCTCCAAGCTCATCTTGCTCCTCTTTCCATCTCGCCTTCTAAGTTCCAGGAACCATTTCAGTTCCTCAAAATTACAAGGTGTCCTCTTGCCACAGAGTTTTGCCTGGAGTCTCCTTTCTCATTCTTTTCCCCCAACTTAATGTCTGTCCACCTTCCAATCAAAAATCATAAGACACTTTTTTTTAATAATTTTTTATTGAGCTTTAAGTGAACATTTACAAATCAAGTCAGTCTGTCCCATATAAGCTTATATACACCTTACTCCATACTCCCACTTACTCTCCCCCTAATGAGTCAACCCTTCCAGTCTCTCCTTTCGTGACAGTTTTGCCAGTTTCTAACCCTCTCTACTGTCCTATCTCCCCTCCAGACAGGAGATACCAACACAGTCTCAAGTGTCCACCTGATACAAGTAGCTCACTCTTCATCAGCATCTCTCTCCTACCCATTGTCCAGTCCCTTCTATGTCTGATGAGTTGTCTTAGGGAATGGTTCCTGTCCTCGGCCAAGAGAAGGTTTGGGGACCATGACTGCCAGGATTCTTCTAGTCTCAGTCAGACCATTAAGTCTGGTCTTTTTATGAGAATTTGGGGTCTGCATCCAACTGATCTCCTGCTCCCTCAGGGGTTCTCTGTTGTGTTCCTTGTCAGGGTAGTCATTGGTTGTGGCTGGGCACCATCTAGTTCTTCTGGTCTCAGGATGATGTAAGTCTCTGGTTCATGTGGCCCTTTCTGTCTCTTGGGCTCATGGTTATCATGTGACCTTGGTGTCCTTCATTTTCCTTTAATCCAGGTGGGTTGAGACCAATTGATGCATCTTAGATGGCTGCTTGTTAACATTTAAGACCCCAGACGCCACATTTCAAAGTGGGATGCAGAATGTTTTCATAATAGAATTATTTTGCCAATTGACATAAGTCACTTCTCAAAAGGCCGTCTTTTCTTACCCTAGTTTTACAGCTTTTCTTTCATAGTCATTAACTTTCTTGGAGGGTAAATATATATATAAATGAATCTCCTTCGCTATAATAACAGAGCAATGACCATATATAACTTTTAATAGAAGGAGGTGGGAACAAATTGAATCACTACATAACTGGTATCAGGCTCAAGCCTTATAGTAAAAAAAAAAAAAAAGCAGTTTCTGTGGAGTTGATTTTGATTCATGACAACCCACGTGTGTCAGAATAGAACTGCAATCCCTGGAGTTTTCAGTGGCTGATTCTTCAGAAGTAAATTACTGAAGTGTCTCCGAGTCGACTTGAATGTCCAACCCTTCATTCGCCACCAAGTGTGCACCACTCACAGACTATATAGTAGGTGCTCAATAAATATTTTTGAATTAATAAAAGAAACTATGCAAAAATAATTGCTTTTAGTTGTAAGCACAATAACTGGAAGACTGATAGCCACTTCTCAAAATTTAACTCTTTTAAACTCAACTCTTATAAAATATATGTTAATATCTCTCCATATATAGCATAATTTGTTATATTAAGATCTGTACAGAAATTAAATTAAATATTAATACTTTAAATGATCTAGTTTTATTTCATGCACTTTCCACATATTTTTATTCACATATTTCAGTTATGATTAAAGTTTGTCTTTTCTTTTTTTCAAGGAGATTAAGTGGGTGATTATTTAGATTTATGCATGTAAACACCCGCAAAGCTTTCAGCTAAGTTTTCTAATTCAATGAGCCCAGTATGGACTAATCTCCATGATGGCAGATATTAGAACTGGAATTTTTATTTCTTGAGTATTGCTATGATTGTTATGAAAAGGCCTACAAAGATTATGTGATAATTTGTTTTTTATATAATATGTATATAATATATGCTAATCTTTCTAAGGGAGCCCTGGTGGAGCAGTGGTTAAGTGCTTGGCTGCTAACCAAAAGGTCAACAGTTCAAACAAACCATGGGAAAAAGATGTGGCAGTCTGCCTCTGTAAAGATTTGCAGCCTCAGAAACCCTGTGGGGCAGTTCTACTCTGTCTTATAGGATCGCTATGAGTTGGAATTGACTTGATGGGAATGGGTTGCTGTAATCTTCTCTAAAGTTTCTTTGTTTCCTTTTGCACTGATTTTTTTTTTCTTTTTTACTGTTTCTTGAAGTCTAATTTTCTTTGCAATGTATCAAAGTCAAATATACCTAGTAAGAGAGGGGAAGATAAACTTAAGAGTCTGTTAAAACCTTCAAATTTGTTGATTTCACAGCTGTGATCTTCGGAGACTATATAATTACTCCAATTATGATGCCCCAAAATAATTTGGTATCCCTATTACACAATTACCCCTAAACCTGTGGCACACTTCTTTAAATGTCTTCAAACTAGAGGGTCTACTTACTGTGAGAATGGATTTAATTCTGGAAACAAACACTTTGCATTCAGGTCCTAGTGCCAGCTCCTTAACAGATTCTGAAGAGCCCCCTGCCTACCCCTTCCCATCCTCTGCCCCTCACTGCCCAGGCTGCCACCTTGCAGTCCACAGCCCACCCACAGTCTTCAACACGTCATGATGCCCCTTCTTCCAGGAATTTGAATACTCTGCTCTCTCAGCCTGGAACCAGTATTTCTCTCAGGCAAGTCTTCCAGATTCTTCACACCTTGACATAGACTCCACTTTCTGTATGCAAGCTGCACCTGGACTCTAAAATAGGAGAGTCTGCCTCATCAGGTGCTCTCAGTGAAGCTTGCACATGGATCCTATTGGCTTGCTATCTGCCTGCACTTGACCGAACACTCACTGAGCAGAAGGAATGTATCTGGCTTAGAAATACACTCCCTGCATCTCACCTATTCCCTGGTATATGAGAGACCGTGATGTGTATTTAATGTATTAATATATGAGACTTTAATATGTATTTAATATATAAGTATATGAGACAACCTGATGTGTATTTAATATATAAATATATGAGATACCCTGATAGGTATTTAATACATAAGTACATGAGAGACCCTGATATGTATTTAATATATAAATATGTGATAAGCTTACCAAGTCTCAAAAAACCATACTAAGTTCAACTAGGGCATTTTTTTTTCTTTCTTTCTTTCTTTCTTTTTTTATTCTGATGCCATGGGTTGATTCTAACTCATAGTGATCCCATGTGCGTTAGAGTAGAACTATACCCCATAGTGTCTTCAGTAGCTGATTTTTTGGAAGCAGACCATCAGGTACCTCTGGGTGGGCTTGAGCCTCAAGCCTATTAGTTAGCAGCCAGTCACGTGAACCAGCTACACAACCCAGAGACCCTGTAGTATTTGTTAGCCAGAGAAAAAGTAGGTGGATGTAATGTGTATGCATGCTTTGGACTTCCCAAGAATGAGAGGCTCAGGGATCAAATATACTATGGGCCAAGATCTTGGCTTTAGAACTTTCCATTAATCAATGCCCACAAAAAGTAGGCTCCATACAAATAGTCAGTTGTAATTTAACTCAAAGAGCTGTTTCCAGCATTTTCTAAAATCTATGTTCAAAGTTTCTCATATTTCATCATAAGCTGAAAAAGAAAACATTTTAAAATGCTTAAATAGTATTTTCCACTGTGAATTAGATAAACATAAACCCTTGCTCAAAAATTCTGAATGTTATTAATTTCCTATTTAGTTGTAAAACCCATCTCTATAAGCGTTAAGGGAAGCTTGACAGGACATTTTACTAGATTATTGTTTCTAAATCATGTTCTGAAAACTACTTTATGTAAAAATATTAAATCAATATATTTAATTATAATGATTAACCTCTTAAGGTTTTTTTTTTTTTTTTAAGGTAGCATCTTCTCATTAATTAAATTGAAAAAATATATTTCAAAGTTTATCACGTAGTAGGCATTATGTTAGATACTGCAGAGATTTGTAGATGTCCATTCAAACAGTTTACAAACAGCAGGGATGATAGGACATGTAGAAGGCACTCTAATCAAAGAATTTAAAAACTTACATGAGAATTGTTGTTTTAGGTGCCGTCGAGTCTGTTCCGACTCATAGTAACCCTATGCCCAACAAAACAAAACACTTCCCGTTCCTGCGCCACCCTGACAATTGTTGTTATGTTTGAGCACATTTTTGAAGCCACAGTGCCAATCCATCTCATTAAAGACCCTCCCCTTTTTTGCTGACCCTCTACCAAGCATGATGTCCTTCATGCGACTTATCCCACTTGATAGCACGTCCAAAGTACCTGAGATGAAGTCTTGCCACCCTCACTTCCAAGGAGCATTCTGGCTGTACTCCTTTCAAGACAGATTTGTTGGTTTTTCTGGCAGTCCATGGTATATTCAATATTCTTTGCGAACACCATAACTCAACGGCATCAATTCTTCTTTGGTGTTCTTTACTTATTGTCCAGTTTTCACATGCATAGGAGGTGACTGAAAATACCATGGCTTGGGTCAGGCACACCTTAGTCCTCAAAATGACATCTTTGCTTTTCAACACTTTAAAGAGGTATTTTGAAGCAGATTTGCACAGTGTAATACATCCTTTGATTTCTTGACTGCTGCTTCCATGGACTTTGATTGTAGATCCAAGTAAAACGAAATCATTTACAACTTCAGTATTTTCTCCATTTATCCATTTTTCATGATTTTGCTTATTTGGTCCAGTTATAAGAATGATAAACGTCAAATAAGAGTTCAAGAAGAAAAAAGTCAGGTTGCTCTGACGGTAAACGAATTTCTTTTATAAGGATCAGCACAAAGCTGGTTCCTATGAGGCAGAGGTCAAAGATGTCCCAAATGTCTAGCTTTTCCAAGCTGCTCCAACATCTCTAACATCAGCTACTCCCTCTCCCCTCAGTACTCTCCTTCCTGTCTTTGGGTTCCCTAATTCTTTGCAAGATCTCACAGAATTCATGAGCCATGTAAAGGAAATGGCTCAGGTGGTTGTGGAGGCTGGCAAGTCCCAAATTTGTGGCTCAGGCATAGGCTTCTCCCTGGCCTTCAGTCTCTGCCTAAAGGCACTCAGCTTTCTCAATCCCTGGGCCGAAAAAGCCAATGCGAAATCTTCTACAGGTCTCTGCTATGGGTCCCTCCTCCCAGTCTCTGCTGCCAGTCTCTCCTTCCTTGGTGGTGGTAAGCTCTTTCTCTGCTAAGGAATTGGCTCTCTTTTAAGGTAAAACTGACTAATCCCCTTGGTGGACCACAGTTATTTGCATAACCCTGCCTAATCACCTGGGTGGGAGTTAGGAGACCATAGTGAGAAAGGCTATACTAAGCAATTTATCACACTGCAGAGGGAATCACCGACATGTTCATGAAGGTGGTCATCTTTGAATCTATTTTTAGGGATGTCCTTCCAGGAAAATACTCTGGAGAGTCCATGTCCTATTCCCAACCTATATTTCCAATCTTATATGCACTATTGGCCCACATTTGTTTTAACTCAAGGATTCGATTGTTAGATAAAATCTGTCACCTATCCTAAAGCATATAACTCTTTTATGTGTAAACTAAACTCTTTCATGGCTCTATTTCATGTCTTCTATGTTTATGTATCTGAAAATAGATTTTAATTATCTTAATTACGTATCATCATATCCTTGTCATACATCTTTATAGTAATAACTTAGAACAGAATATATGAGTGTGTGTGCGTATGTGTATGTGTGGAGAGTGAGAGTAAATATTCCATTTCTTAAAAAAAAAAAAGTTTATCAAGCATTCATATGGTACTTCTATGTGCCAATTACTCCTTTAAACCTTAATGAAACCTGATGTTACAGGTACTGTTTCTCCCATTTTGTAGGTAAGAAAACAGCATCACAGTGAAGGTGTGTATGGATTAGTATCACAAATCCAGGCTCAGGTGGTCTTGTGGTAGCATGAGTCCTAACCACAGGACTGTGATGTTCCATACAGGTTCCTATTTCCCCACTTTCATTTCTTACAAACGCCAGCTCTCTTTTCTTCTGCCCCTCCACCTCTGCCATCTAAGAAGTCTTCTTCTATCTTGACCTTGCCAAAGGCTACACATCTTCCAAGGCAATTGTTACAACTCCATGAAATCTTTCCTGATTACATCAGCCAAAATCAGTCTCTTTCTCTATCGTGTGCTCCAAATATTTGATTTCCATATGATGGTGTTATTTATTAGCACAAAAAAACAAAAAGTTGCCATCTAGTCAACTCCAACTCATGGTGATTCCATGTGTGTCAGAGTAGAATTGCACCCCCTAGTGTTTTCAATGGCTACATTTTCAAAAGTAGATTACCAAGTGTTTCTTCCGACACCTCTGAGCAGATTCAAACCTCCAACATTTTGGTTAGTAGCCAATTGTGTCAACCACTTGTGTCACCCAGTGACGTGATAACTGCATTCTATCTTAAAAGATAATTAGCTAGTACATACTATCTGCTTCATGTTGTTGTTAGCTGCCATCGAGTTGGCTCTGACTCATAGCATCCTTACATATAACAGAATAAACCACTGCCTGGTCCTGCGCTATCCTCATGATTGTTGCCATGTTTTTGTTTTGCTATATTTCAGTTACCGTGTCAATTCATCTCACCTAGGGTTTCCCTTGCATTCACCGACCCTCGACGTTGTCAACCATGATGACCTTTTCTAGTTGTTGATCTTTCATAGTGACATTCCAAAGCAAGTGGGTTGAAGTCTCACTATCCTCAATTCTAAGGAGTGTTCTGGTTACGGTTACATTTCTCCTAAGACTGATATAGTCCATCTTCCAGCAGTTCATGGTATGTACAATGCAGAGAGAACAAACATGGCTACTCTTACGGTAGATACGAAGAAGCACTTCCTATTTCTCCACAGGAGGCTGGCTCGTGTTTTCACTGAGCCAAAGGAGTGTGATGATGGATTAAAGGACATCACAGGGTTCCTCTCCCCGTGAATAAACACACATACACACACTAATATGTGTAATATTACTATATATTATACTGTTGTTCTTGTGTGCCATCGAGTTGACTCTGGCTTATACTGACCTGTAGAATAGAACTGCTCATAAGGTTTCGTAGGCTGTAATCTTTATGGGAGCAGATCACTGGGTCTTTTCCCCCATGGATCAACTGGTGGGTTCAAACCACCAACCTTTCAGTTAGTAGCTGAGCACTTAACATTGTGTTATCAGGGCTCTTGATATATTATATGATATCATGAATAATTCCAGTGTAAAATTGTGGAATAGAAAATATATTGTGCTTAGACTGTCATTAATCTGTACATGTTTAAAAACTACAATTTTTCCATTGCTCTCAAAGAACAGACAACAAAAAGAGAATGACCACAGCCTCACTGTTATGATATGAAAGAAGAAATTTTTCTATTAGAAAAGAAGAAATTTTTCTATTATTAGAAAATTTTTTTAGAAAATAGAAAACTATTATTAGAAAATGAATAAATTAAATTTTGAATTTTGAAAACTGATATTTTTCATTCTGTATACAGTTTGTCAAAGAAATTGTTACCTTAAATTTTCTTATAGGTGACTTTTTCCTGGCTTATTTAACCATTAACCATAATATCTTATTCTTCTGAGGTTTTCCAAACTGAAAAATTAATGGTAGTGAGAAGTAAAAACTTATTTTCCAATACAAAAACTTGAAGAGTTAAAGATGATAAAGTATCTGCTTGTCAGTGCCTGGGAAAGAACGATGAAGAGCAAATTACCAGTCACTCCTCAGGTTCTAATGTTCATAGCAATATATTAATATTGACTTTACAGTGTAAGGATTGCTTATGCCATTATTCTCATAGTATAATGAATGTGTTCACTCTACAATATTGTTAGGTATCTGTGTTCACACTGCAAAAAGCAGGTATCACTAGCTTCTGTAATTTTTAATGGATACAATCACAAACACCTGATGTCTAAATTGCCATTATCATAGAAAAAAGATGAAAAAATTTACTTGCCAGCTTGAAGGAAAAAAAATGTAGATATTAGATACATAGATATAGAAATATAGATGAATTGTCAAAGAGTAACAGGAATACGCTCACAGTTTCTGGGATACAGTGTATGGATGATTTTCAGAGTATAACCGGGGCCTAGATGTCTCTTGGTTGTACCTTCTGACACCATTTAAATATGTGACCTTGTGCAAAACTTACATACTTCATCTGAAATTTGAAGTCCCTAAACTAACCGACAGGAACCTTGGTGGCACAGTCGTGAAGTGCTCAGCTGTTAACCGAGAGATCGGCCGTTCAAACTCACAAGCTGATCTGTGGAAGAAAGATGCGGCCATCAGCTTCCATAAAGATGACAGCCTTTCAAACTCTATGGGCAGTTCTACTCCATCCCATAGGGTTGCTATGAGTCGAAGTCTGCTTAACAGCAATGTTTTTTTTTTTTTTCTTTTTCTGTAAGCTAACTGAGGAATCCCTGGGTGATGCAAATGGTTAACTCTCTTTTGGGTGCTAACCAAAAGGTTGGCGGTTCAAGTCCACCCAGAAATACCTCAGAGGAAAGGCCTGGAGATCTACTTCTGAAAAATCAGCCATTGAAAACCCAGAGGAGCACAGCTCTACCCTGACACGCCTGGGGTTGCCATGAGTTGGAACTGATACAGTGGGAACTGGTAACCTAACTGAGTGCTAAAGACAATTTTGTTCTAAAAGTGTCCTCAATTATTTGTCTAAGGTTTTTATTTTTTTCTGTCGTATGTGTTTATTTTTTGTGATAACCTATATTTATAAAATCGTACGATCATTCAGTTATAATCGAACTTATAATAACATGTAATTTTCTTTTGTAATACAAATGGATTTTACTCACAATTACTGTTTATGCCATTTTTGTAGATAAGACGAAGATACTAATCTGTGGTATTTATTACCAAAAGTGCCATCTAGCACCATTCTTTAAACTGCTGAGATCGTAACCGTGGGACTGGGACGTTGGGGGGAGGCAAATATAAGCAACTGGATTCTTTTTAATGAAAACAAAGGTAACATCCAGAACGTGTTAGATAAATTCTAACATTTGAATGTTTTATCAACCTTTTAATATATCAAATGTATATTAGACTTATTATTATACTTATTTGTTCTAGTAGATATAACATGACAAATATTTTATTTCTCATATTTAAGTGACTAGCATATTCCCTGGGATTTTGTTGGTTCTCAGTATAGGTCTGCCTTAACAAAGTGCCGCAAGCTGGGTGCCTTAAAGCAACAGAAACGTATTGTTTGAAATCTAGAAGTCTAAAATCCCAGATGTCAGCAGGGACATGCTCTCTGTTCAGGCTTTAGGGGAAGCTCCTCTCATACCCTTTCCAGCTTCTGGTAGACCCAGGTATTCCTTAGCCTGAGGCAGCGTAACTACAGTCTGCCTCCATCCTCACATGGCCGTCTTCCCTGTACGTCTGTCTGTGTTCACATGGTGATCTTCTCTCCCTGTCTGTCTCTTCTTATAAGGATATCAGTCATAAAGAGATCAAGGTCCATCCACCCTAGTTCAGTGTGACTTCATGTTATAGTAAGTAATTGGGTCTGCAAAGACCGTATTTCCAACTAAGGTCACATTCACAGGTATTGGGGGTTAGGACTTAACAGATCCTTCTGAAGGACACAATTCAACCTATAACACATAAATTAAAGGGGTGTGTGTATGTGTGTTTTACTTCTTTATTTTTTGACTCTTAATTAGAAAAAATTAGGCATAAATGGAGCTTTTCATGAGGATCCAAGATTACTTTGTGGAGCTCAATTTTATACATCTTTGCAATATGATGATATCCTTAGACCTCAGTGAGCCCTGTAGAGCTGGTGACCTCTATAAAAACTAAACCTGGGAGGCTGGCTTACTTGGACCTTCATGCCTGAATTTGAACCTTTGTGTCTCCTTCCCTGCTGCCATGGGTATGTTTTTCTGCAGTAAGTGTTCTTGTCCCCATTAGCAATTTCCAGAATCTGGTGTTCTGCTCTGAGCTTGTAAGCTATTCCATGGAGGTTAAGGTACTGAGTCATTTCTTCAGCTGTCTAATGAGTACTTATCATTTGCAAGACCTTATTAGACTGGCTAGATAAAGACAAGGGAGAGGTAAAAATGTGTTCTCATGTTACAGAAATTTACATTCACCGGGAAGAGCGACTGCATACAACTACAAAGTGTGTGAAACCACAGAAGTGACTAACTCAGCCCGTGGTAGGTCACTAGAAATTCACAGAGAAGCCAGAGGAGCGAGACCCGGACATACGAATGCAGTTCCTCCAGGTGGAGAATGGACAGAGAGAAGATTAGTTGGAACATAAGCAAAAGCTAAAGTCCTTCAGGTCTGAGAAAGGCTGAGTGCTGTACTATGGGAATGGAGCAAGGGAGTCAAAGGTGGCTGTTACAAAAGTCTCTGCTGGGGACTTGGTCAAAGTTAGCTTTCCAAAAGAAGTGACAGCAGAACGGGGCCTTGGCCTATCAATAAGAGATGACCTGAGAATTCTAGGGTGGTGTCAGATTGGGAAAGGCCTTCGTTTTAAATTGAACATTTCATGAAAATTAAATTTAAAATATCTTAAAGCAGTGAAGCAATGCGTTAGGAGCATTTTTTTGAAAATACTTCTGACAGTATCGAATGTTAAGTTTTCAGCAGTGAGGTACCAGCAGCAAGGAGACCACTTTGGAGAACATTGTAATAACGCACATGAGAGAAAGCAATGGCAGAGTGATTGCTGAGGAGGGTGAAGTGGATAGATAACTTCTGAGGGGAGCTATGAATGAGAAGCTAGAAAACACAGCTGCTAGTGTGGCTGTCTGGATAGACGGTGATCTCATTAAAGGAGAAAGGCAACAGGTGATGTAGAGTGGTCCAGACTGGGAAAGATGAATATTCCATAGACCTGTTGCATCTGAGGTATCTGAGAGACACACAAGTATTGACATCTAACAGCAGTAGTGTGCTGGTAAATGTTTAACAACCAGCTTTCCAGGGACCAGAGGGGCCACTGATTTTTAGCATTGCCAATTCCTGTGGTGTAAATACACCCACCACTGTTGGTTTTACACTACCGATTTGAAGATTAAAAAAAAAATTTATTAATTTGTGCCTCTTATTTTATTCTCTTATGTAGATGCATTAACTAACATGTCCAGGAGAATGTTACATTATAGTAGTCAAAGAGATACATTTGATTTTAATTGGAATGCTTTGGAATTTTCCATTAAAAATTATACTAAATATTTATAAAATTATTTTTCTTTGTGGTATTTTTAACTAAATTTGTCAAACTCAATCAGAAATGAGTTCTGACTTTTATTTAATATTTTTACAATCTTTAATTAATAATACAGTTTTCTTCAACCTCCTGATATACTGAATTTTCTATTATACATCTTAATATCACTGAATGAATCTCACTTGCTATTTGTGTATTAATCTTTTAATTCACTCCCAAAGTCTATGTTAATATTTATTTAGAAGTATTAAATCAGCATTTATATTTGAGCCTCTGCTAAAGTTCTCTTTTTTATGCATGTGTTTTATCCATTTTTTTTTATGTGAAACTCATAAAAAATTATTTAGAAAAGCATTTTTAGATACTTTCAGGAGGAGTTTAAAAGACGTAGGAGTTACCTCTTCCTTAGATTTTTAAAATATTTAATCTGCTCTGTCTTTTGTTCCTTTGCTGTTTTGAGCGTGGTGGTGGGTGAGCAGCTCTCATGGCTTTAGGAAAAGCAGGTGTTTACAACAAGTGAATACAAATGGGCATTAAAGAACCTGCCAAGTCTCTGTTGCTGAGAGCAAGGTTAATAGAATCTCTGCAGGGACACGAGACTTAATATGATTTTCCCATTTAATATGTACGTGGTGAATTAATTAAATGCTGCTGTGGCATTGCTGAAGCTTTGTTTTGTTGTGGTAAAAAATAGCTGAATAATTTTGGGGCTAATTATGTATTTTTGGTATTATGTTTCTTCTCAGTAGAAATACCTTTAAGCATGGGAGAATGGTCATTTAGTGAAAGTACAAATTTAAAGCGAATGGTTTTGGAGTCTTGGGTTAATTTTCAATTATAAATAGCTCATAAAGTCACTACTTGTAGCACTTAAAGTTCATATACAATCACAACTTATAATGACGACAGAAAATAAAAAAATGACAAAAACAATTTTATGATTTTTATGATCTTTATGATCAGAATTCTTAAAGCTTTGAAAGACCTTAGTTTAAAAAAAAAAAAAAAAACTGAACAAACTTATTGATCACCAAGTGTTACCGAATGTCTCACATACAGAATCACCTTTAATCTGCCCACCTGTTCCCAGGTATGTGCCACATCATATCCATTTTGCAGAAAAGGCAGCATGCTTAGGGAGGTTAAGGAATTTACATAAAACTCTAATAGACAATAAACAGCAAGTAAGTATATAAGTCAGCTCTTTCAACATTGTTGTTAATTGTCATCGAGTCAATTCTGGCCATGGCGACTCCATATGTGCAGAGTAGAACTGCTCTGTAGGATTTTCAAGGCTGTGACCTTTTGGAAGCAGATCGCCAGGCCCGTCTTCTGAGGAGCCTCTGGGTGGGTTCAAACCAACAACGTTCCAGCTAGTAGTTCAGCGCTTAACGATTTGTGCCTCCCAGGGACTCCTTTCAACTTTAACACATATATTTTGCTTGGTTGTCCAACCAATACTGTTATTATCAAAGCTACATGTGTAAAACCTTGTAGTTTAATATGTGAAATTGTTAAATGCAGTTTCACTTGGCTGCTGTCCCTCACCAGAATGTAAGAGCTCTAAGGGCAGATACATCTTCTTACTTTTAATTGTAGCCCCATTGCCGTAAACAACTGGTGAGTGCACAATTTCTTCACAGCTATTTATTGTACTGAATAAAAAAAAAAAAAAACTGATCATTTAATAAGAATGCAAGCTATGCCAACAGGTCTAGCAGTTTGAATGTTGAGATTACATATTATATTCAGTGGTTGGATCTTTCTGACAGTATATGCCAAAGATATGCGATCAAGCCAGTAAATTTTGGTATCAGTGGTAAATTGTGATTTGTTGTTGGAACTAATTAACAAAGCTTAGAACTATAAACATAGATGTAGCTATTTTTAAAGCTTTAATTGAGCTCGCATTTAAAAAATCTGAGCAATTCTAACAACACTCAGTCTGCCACGGCAGACTGCTATTTGTTAATCGCTGAAACATTCTAGAATGTAGGTACATAAGAATAGAACTCAAGTTGGATGGAGTTGGTTGTTACTCTATAATTCCGAGGCAGAAGGCAGAATAAGAAAAATAAGGAAGGAATACCTAAAAGACAAATCCAAAGGTATAGGATAATCTTCTTGATTTGGAAATTTATTAATTTATTTTTTTGTTTGTTTATTCATATATTCATTTTTTTCATCAATTAATCCTTTCACCCATCCACCCACTCAAAACTTTTACTAAAGTCTTATAATATGCTAGGAAGCTATGGAAAGACCTGGTAGGATGGTTCTGATCTTTACAGACAAAGCTTCACCTACAGTCCTCTCATGCAGTGGCTGTTTGTTTGTTTGTTTTCCTACATTCACCATAGCCTTGTCCTGTAGGGGCATAAGTGCACCTTCTCAATATTATTTCTTGAATATTGTAACTTTCTTGACTTAAAAATACCCAGAAAAATGGCATTATTATGTCATTTTCCATCACTGAATATTTTAGCACCTCTTATCTTTTCTGGTACTCCTGTTGTCCTTCTTGGATACTTCAATGTCCACACCAACAATCCATTTTACTCTCTACCTCAGGGCTCCTTGGCTGCCTCACATCAAATGATCGTGAACTCAGCCCTCCCCTCTTGGGGTCACACTGTGGATCTTCTCATTACTGTAACTCCACCACTTTTTAAACCTGAAATTCAGACACTCCACATCTTCACATAACCACCTGCACCATCCTGCACACATCTCCCAACACTCTGTTTTCCTGCAATTCCAACAGACAGGCTGCTTGAGCTTCCCTATTTAAGGCTGATTTCTCTGTGCACAACTGTGACTGCAACGAGGAATAGAGTTTCAGGTTATAAAATATATTTGCTGAATGAATGAAGAAATATGGAATAATGCACAGCCCGGCATCAAAAAATTTAGATTTTGGTGGGAGAGGTGGCTATGTAAAGAGGGAAATCACAAAAGCGTTTATTAATAGTTGTTGATTAAAGGTGAGAAGCACGTGAGAAGGACAGCTATCCAGTATTCAGGATTAAATTTTAAAAGATTACAAAAAGGGAAAATTTCAAGGAAATTTTCTAAAAAATTGATGTTATTGTTAGTTGCCAACAAGTTGATTCCAACTCATGACCTTATGTGAGCCGACTAGAACCGCTCCATAGGACATTCAAGGTTGTGACCTTTCAGAAGTGGATCACCAGGCCTGTCTTCTAAGTTGCCTCTGATCTACAGTGATTCCCGACAGATAATTTTCTGTTTACATATCAACAAATATTCAGACTTTGACCACTATGAAAATTATTTTCATTATAGAGTTAAAATGTTTAAAACGTTATGCACAACGCATAGGAGGTTCTTCCTTAACAGTAGTCATTTTTTCACCAAGCCAAGTTTTCATCTGTCCTTTTTAAAAGCATTTATAATACTTAGGAATTAACTCTCTGAAGTCGATACTTTCTCTCTGAATCAGTAACAGCATTGTCTTTGTTAACTCTGTCTTTATTGTTGTTGTTTCCTCTTTTAATACAGACTTTTACTGTTTCAAGATTTGTTCTAAATACAGTTCTTTAAAGAAAAACTCATTTTCAAAGGAACAATAAGAAATAACTAAAACATACAAAGTAATATATTTTTTATTTTTTAGCTGTGAGGGACACCATGAACAATTAATAAATTTTCTATGCTATTTCATGAAATCAAATGATGAAGTGTGTGATTTCTAATAATAGTGATAATATACTGTTCCATTGACCTTTGATTCTTAATTTGAATACACACGCACACACACAATTATATACACTCACCAACTCCTAACTTATCAATGTGGGTAGGTTCCAAAGATCAAGTTGTTATGTGAAAATCGGAATTATGCAAAAATGGAGAATGGCCACATCAGATCACAAATGATGGATGATTACATCATTACATATCTGCCAAATTATGTCATTATATAACTGCCAAATTACATCATTATATAACTGCTAAACCACTGAGAATCATGGCCCAGCCAAGCTGACACATAAACAACCATTACAGCCAGTGTTACTCTCACCTCGCACCTTGGCATTTGTTACTGCCAGACATATGTCGTTAACGCACAAAATAGTTGAATAGTAGATTTTTTTGCTATTGTTGTAAATGTGAAATGTTGTATAACAAGCAGTTGAAAAGTGAAGAGTAAGCGTACTGAATTCTTAAAACAACATTGTCAGAGACAGAGAAGAGATGGTCTTCCCATTTTACAGACCTAAACAGTTTGAAGTATGTTGTCCTGACCATGATTATACACTCATACCCAAAATCTAGGTTCATATCCAATCCTCATATATACGAATTTTTCTAAGTGGTCATCTTCTAAGTTATATTATTTTCTAAAAAATATAGTTGAGCATTTTCTGAGTTTGTACTTTTCAGTTGTGCCTATATGAAATGGAACTTTTCCCTGAAATAACACAGCAAAAAGTAAAATTAAAAAATAAAAAGTAAAAATTTTATCAAAACGATGTAGTATGTACATTATATATATTGAGGGTATTAGATCACAATTAGAACATATCCGTTGCTGAAGAATAATTACATGAATTCCTGTTGACAAATCATGCTATATCACACAAGAAAATAGTATATTTTAACTTTTCTTCCATTTCAGTTGAAGAATGAATTGAATGACTCCTATAAGCCACTTATTGTGGCTGTATTGAGCTACAAATATGGGCATACATGCCCGCTTGCCCTCAAGAAGCCCGCAGTCTAGTGAGAGATACACGAAAATGATCGGATAATGTCTGGAAAGTAGGGTAGGTATTAAAATTATGGATGCTGCTACAAAAAAAAATCATCTTTGATAATTTTTAAAGATATAATTAATTTACTTAATTTTGCATAAGGAACTCCACTTGTTTTTCTGTACTTTATTTAATTTTTCTATGAGAGAAGAGTGCCAGATCTCTATCTCACAATTACCATTTTCCCTTTATCACTGGCTAAAGATATTTTAGTTCTTTATTAATTTTCTATTTGTAAAATTGTGGAAACATGGCATACTTCATGATTGTTTCATAGCCTCCCTCAAACCAATTATTGAATGGTTAGGAGGGAATTAAAATGCTTAATTCAACTAAAATGCTACATTCGTAAAACATGAGAAATCTTGAAAACAACTAGGGCATCAGTATTTAAGAATAAGAACAGCAAGTATTTGCTTATAATACTTGCTTCTCATATTATTTATTTTTCTGATTCTATTCAATTTATATTGCATGAAAATTTTTAAAGAATAATTGAGTAATTTTTGATGTTGACTCATACATCATGGTCAATTTGAAACATGCCAATGTATGCAGCTTCAAGGAACTAGGAGTAGGGAATTTTATGACGTATTAAACATAAAATGTAAATAGGCAGCTAATGTATATGGCCATTTATGACATACCTACATGTCAACACATAACACAAGCACATTTTTCCTGCCTGAGAAGAATATGAAGGGGAGCAGAAATTGGAAGTTAAAAATGTGTTCAGTCATTAAGGAATTATGCCAAGGTTCTTCTGAATTCTTCTCTGAATTCACAAACGCATACCTTAATGAGAAACAAGAGATACAGAAAAGAAAAAAGTTGGGAAAAATGCTTCCCAAAATTTCCCCTGAATCACCTTACCAATCTCACCCCAATAGAACTGAAAGCTAGGTAATACTGATTTTGTACAATGGAATTATCATGGTTGTACGGATTAATGTTTAGATGCCTGAGATGTCTCCTGCCTTATTTATGTTATACCCATGCTGCTTAAACATGGTGATGAGTTTGAGTTGTATTTGCTATTTGAATTATAATGATTATCCCAAGCTTCTACAGCTACAAATAACTTTAAATAGTGTTTAAGTTCAAGTCAATGTTTGGTTATTAGCCGTAACATGTATATGAAACCCCATGCTGTAAGATAACGAAAATCATCACCATCAGCCAGGCCATGAACTTCAAGTTGTTTTATTAGTGATGGTGGCTGATTTATGACCCAAATGACAGTGTGACTGGTTAGTTACAGTCTATCTGCAAATAAAAAATTAGAGGAAAAACATAAAGCTTATAAAAGAGCCATTTAAATATATTGGTGTCTATATTAAATAATCTCAATAATAATTCTACCTTTATCGTACGGATTTGGTCTAAATGTATATATTTGTTGACAGCCAGCATTGATGTGGGTGGCAGGATTGATACTCAGCAGCTTTTAACTAAAACATGGTAGAGCTCTGCATAGACAGAACATTTTTTTTTCTTTATCACAGAAATGAGTTCTACACAGAAAGGTTTCACTTGTCCCTTCTTACTAACATGAGGAACAGCTATCAATATTTTTGTAGGAGCCAGAATTACCTTTTCTAGATAATAGCTATTTTTTACTGAGTGGCTGCTATAAGCTGAGCACTTTACATGCAGTATTACATCAACCCTTCGAGATGTGTAAATGGCCTCCATCTTGGAGAGAACTGAAGTTAAATTTAGAGACGTTTCCATAAACTTCTCAAAGTAACCACAGTTGATAAGTGACAGATATAGGATGCAAATACAGATGAAGTATCTGGATCTAAGGCTCCTGTGCTCCTCTCTGCTCTCCCTACTTCCTTAGATAGAGTTGCTCATGTGTGATAACTAGAAATGAAAGTTTGGTGTTGGCCTGTGTAGTAAGGATCACTTGATGTCTGCCAAACATATGTCCTCCCATTTTACACCACAAAATTATGCCCGGGAAGCAGGAGCCTCAAACGGACTGTAGTCCCCAGTGTTTCTTGTTTAGCTGTGGCCAGGGCACTGAGTTATGGTCAGCAGAAAGTAGGCAGAAGTGACGCATGTTGTTATTGTTGTTAGGTGCCATCGAATCGGTTCCAACTCATAGTGGCCCTATGCACAACAGAACAACTCACTGCCCAGTCCTAAGCCATCCTTACAATCATTGTTAAGCTTGAGCTCATTGTTGCAGCCATTGTGTCAGTCCATCTCATTAAGGGTCTTCCTCTTTTCCACTGACCCTGTACTCTGCCAAGCATGATGTCCTTCTCCAGGGACTCATCCCTCCTGACAACATGTCCAAAGTATGTAACACGCAGTCTCGCCACCCCTGCTTCTAAGGAGCATTCTGGGTGTACTTCTTCCAAGACAGATTTATTCATTCTTTTGCCAGTCCATGGTATATTCAATATTCTTCACCAACACCACAATTCAATGGCATCAATTCTTCTTTGGTCTTCCTTATTCATTGTCCAGCTTTCACATGCATATGATGCCATTGGAAATACCATGGCTTGGGTTAGGTGCACCTTAGCCTTCAAGGTGACATCTTTGCTCTTCAACACTTTAAAGAGGTCCTTTGTAGCAGATTTACCCAATGCAATGTGTCTTTTGATTTCTTGACTGCTGCTTCCATGGCTGTTGATTGTGGATCCAAGTAAAATGAAATCCTTGACAACTTCAATCTTTTCTCCGTTTATCATGATGTTGCTCATTGGTCCAGTTGTGAGGATTTTTGTTTTCTTTATGTTGAGGTGTAATCCATGCTGAAGGCTGTGGTCTTTGATCTTCATTAGTAAGTGCTTCAAGTCTTCTTCACTTTCAGCAAGGAAGATTGTGTCATCTGCATAACGCAGGTTGTTAATGAGTCTTCCTCCAATCCTGATGCCTCGTTCTTCTTCATATAGTGCAGCTTCTCATATTATTTGCTCAGCATACAGATTGAATAGTGAATGGTGAAAGAATACAACCCTGATTCACGCCTTTCCTGACTTTAAACCAATCAATAACCCCTTGTTCTGTCCAAACAACTGCCTCTTGATCTATGTAAAGGTTCCTCATGAGCACAATAAAGTGTTCTGGAATTCCCATTCTTCACAATGTTATCCATAATTTGTTACGATCCACACAGTCGAATGCCTTTGCATAGTCGATAAAACACAGGTAAACATCCTTCTGGTATTCTCTGCTTTCAGCCAGGATCCATCTGACATCAGCAATGATATCCCTGGTTCCACATCCTCTTCTGAAACCAGCCTGAATTTCTGGCTGCTCCCTGTCAATATACAGGGACATATACCACCCCCATATCTGGCCCAAAAGGCTAACCACATAATATTCCATGCATTCTCTCTTTTCCTCCTTCTGCCAGCTAGAGTTTGAATCCCAGGATAACCTTGGAAGCCATATGTGAAAGACACAGAAATAAGTATAGATTTAATTATAGCTATAGATTTGCTGCAATGTGAAGTATAAATATAGAGCTATTCATATCTATATTAAGGCACAGCTATAGATGAATATGCCCCTTTTTTCAGAAATGAATTCAGGTAATCATCAATGGCTTTCCCTAAATTCTGGTAGCAGATGTAATATGCCAAGTACATATTGTATCTATTTTAGTCTGTCAATTATAGCTAAACACAAACATGGTCTTTATTTCCTTATGTGCTCTTTCCATTCCAAAGAAACCAGTTCTGTGGCTTGAATTCACTATCAAACTGTATTTGTTAAATTGTGTTCCAAATATTGCCACAGAATAAATGAGAAGTTGACAAAACTATTTCACGAAAGTGGGACACTGGCATTCTGGACTATCATAACTCATGGAAAGATAGAAATTGGGGACTTATCTGTTCTCTATAGAAATTAATGCGTAAGTTGGTAGTGACCTCAAACTCTGGAAGAAACGTGCCTCACTGTTGCCTAGTGTATATGTCTGAAAGAAAATACTGTATCTCACTTTTATGCCAAAATCTCCTTATCACTACATACGTGAATTTTTGAGGAGGTTCTCTTAATAAAAAAAACAAAAAGTATAATAAAATGTGCAAATGTTTCCCAGAGAAATTTCCCTCTTAATTAGATAAAAAGCCTGAGACAATACAAGGAAAAGTAAAGAGAGAACATTTGGAGGTACTCTAGGGGGAGGTGTTCCATCCCACAAAATTTTTAAACTCAAAATGGGCAATGATTTAAACTGCTCCGATACCGGGGGTGGGCAGTGGGGATGATGGCTGCAACCCTAGTCTCTGCTCCATCTTATCCACTGAAGTTAAAGGCAGCCACAGGTCATGGGGTTTAGACAAAAACAGGCACCTCAGGAGTCCCTGGAATGTTGGTTACCTTGACATTTTCATGATTTGTATTTGTGTAGCTCGTCATAGCCAACAATGCACTTCAACATGTATCATCTCATTTAATCCTGAACTTTGTTAAACAGGTAGGACAGGTGCTTCATTAAAGAAGAGGAGAAGGAAGTAGAGGGATAGGAAATGAAATCATATGGTCTTGTATTATATGGTCAGTACTAAGAGCTGAATTCTAGGTTCAATACTTTTCTACCAACGCTCCGCATTCGTGGATTACTAAGTGTGGGAATAATTTTCTCAATTACTTCTATATACCCATCCCTGTTAGAGGATCATGATCTCTGCTCATTACTTTATGACTTATACTGCCTGTAGTTGGGGAAAGCATGTCCCCTATTAGTTTTGGCCACTAGATTGTGAGTAAAGTTGACTCATCCATGTCTAAGCAGAAACTAAAGGAGATATTGCAAGTTTCTGCTAATTGGTCTTCTCTTTTCCTCTGCCTTAACTGAGAACGGCGTGTCGCAGATGAAAAACAGTGCATACTAAGTCAGGGCTGCTCCTTCACCCTGAGTTTTGGATGAGAATATAGGTGGGGCAGAGCAGAACCTGGAACAGTGCCACAGCCTACAGATAATATGGATAGGAACTGATTTATTGTGAAAGCTTGTACCCAGACATGAGGGGAAAGCATCTTCAGAGTGAGCAATTGTACTCTTGGAAAGCTTTATCTTCAAAATGACATTTGCTAGCAGGCATTCCCAAAGAAGCATGAATATATATAGAAATAGATAAAGAATGTATCAGCAAAGTTACCAATTCTGTTCATTGAGATAAGAGCTTCAGGAAAATCACTGTTGTGTTCCTCTTCCCTAAAGTGAAATGGCATAAAGTAAGACTTCTATTCCTTATGGCACGCCATTTGCTTTTCTGACCTATCACACTGAAAACTGATGTTGTTGGGGGTTGTCTTATAGGATGAAAATCCCTATTAGGGATGAAGAGAAAAGGGACTCTGTACAGGTAGGACAAAGACGACTAGTTTTAAATCAGATAAAAGATATTTGAAGTAGAAACTTCCACTAAGAGTGACTATCAAAACAAATAAATAAAGGTAAGTAGTAATCCATTCCATAAGAAATTCAGTGGATTAAAAAAAAAAAATCAGAATAACTGTTAAATGACTTTGCAATTTCTTTTAGCCAGCTTTGCAAAATAGTGTCAGAACATGAAAATGAAATTAATATAACCATCTTCGTCAAAACTACTTCAAAATGACATGGGTTACCTATTACACCAACATTTGTAGTTTTCTTCAGTTTCTAAGTGTTGTGTAGCATGCTAATTAGGAGAACTTGTTAGAAGGTTTAAGATGATTTCTGTTACCAGTGATACTGGAATGAAACACAATAATTTCCAATGTTTGAGACAACACTCATTTTAAATATCTTGTAGAAGAATGATTTTTAATATACAAATGTTATTTTTGAGAATCTCAGATGTGACTGAATTTCCAAAATGAATGCTAACGAATCTACTTTTATACATGTGTTTCTAAGTCATTTACAAAGTTGGTATATTTTATAGTCTGGCAAACTATGTAAATTATTTTATAAAAACTAGAAGGATACACATCGACTTATTGACAGTTGTTAAATCTGGGTCATAGATATATAAGTTATTTTTATTATTTTCTACGTATACTTATGCTTATATCCTAAATTTAATTGTACAGTAATAAATTAGCTCTAATGTTCTCATATCATCAGAAAAATAGACATGGTAGCCTGTCGTTAAGCATTTAAACTTCAACTGACTAAAATCTTTATCATAAAGAGTACAGAAAATAAAGTAGAATTTTCCAGTAGATAAAAGACATTGATGTTTATATGACACAGCAAGACTCTGCCTTAAATATTCATATATATAAATATATATGATGCTATTTGTCAAGACCAAAGACTAGTATCTTCAGGAAGGAAAATCAATAAGCACATGTGTTTCTGCTGCTGTGCCTACCTGATTTATCTCTTCTTGTAGTTATTAGCTTGTACCTTGATTAAGATCAAGCAGCTATGAATAAATGAAAAGCTCTGATTTTTTTCTAAACCTTCCATATTTCAACAGCAAACTTAGCTTAAGATATTTAAAAATGAACCTAAAGTAATATGCCCCTGAATAAAATGGAATCAAAAAACAATTCCTGCCTATTTGTTAATTGTTCTTCTAAATGACGACTGTTATTTGGAGTTGATATTGATGTATAGGTTTAACGGTAATATTTATGCACAAAACATTATTTACGTTAACTTTTAAGAAATGTAATATAAATACATTCCTTGCTTAATATTTAGTTATATCTCCTTTTTTTTTTTTTCAGCCAAGGGCCTGTCGAGTGTGTAAAACTGATAGTGAACAGTAATCACTCAAGAATGACGGTCGCCTCTGATTGTGTTTGGGGCTCAGAATCATGCCTTCACTTGTCAAACTCTTTGCCAGAGACGTGATTTGTCCTTGCTGGTCTGTGCCAGGGATGGATAATGCTTCCCTGTGGTGCTGTCCAGACCACTTAAGCAACAACCCTCATCATGTTTAGTGGCCAGCCACCAAAAGTCTTACCTACCCCCTGCTAAGTGAATGTGGGTCTTAAAAATTACTTGAACAGTAATTTCTTTTTTTTTTAAGTAACTGAAACATGCATCATATCATTGTGATCACACCTCTCAAAAATAAAAGTGAGAACATTTTTCAAATGTACTTTTAAGACAAAAATCATGGACATGTTAGCTTTACATTTGGAGCAATGGTCCCAAATAGGTCTGTTAGTCTTACAGAGCTTACCTTGGGGGAAAAAAAAAAGAACATTTTCACAAGGCTGGCTATCTTTAACCAATAAACCCAAACGGAATTTTCTGTGACCAGCTCTTGGATTTTGTGGTAAATTCAATTAGACATCAATTTCAAATACCAGAAAAAAATGATCAAGGTGAATATGAGAATTTATGGCATCTGCTCATAGCCGTGAGCATCAGTAGTTACAATCTGTTCCATATGGCAACCATGTTTTGCATGACTAAGTCCCTCCACGGTGAGAAATCTGTGACCAAGTGGGTGTTATCTATAGTAGGTCATGTGTTTACTGAAGAGAACCAAGGGGCAAGTATGGATGCCTTTCTGGTTCACATGTGTGTTCTCAAACTGTACACTCAGCTGTGAAAGCCAAGCAAAGGCTCAATCATGTAAAACTAATTATGTAAATCACAAATTTGAGGACCACTCTGAATATAGAGTGAGGCTAGTAATACCCCAAAGAATGATACTGACTGTAATCATTCAACTTAACATTCTGTCCTACTGTGGAGCCTTGGTGGTGCAGTGGTTAAGAGCTTGGCTGCTATCCATAAGGTCAGCAGTTCAAATCCACCAGTCACTCCTGGGAAACTCCATGGGGCAGTTCTATTTTGTCCTATAGGGTCACTTTGAGTCAGACTCAATATCAATGGGTTTTTGTTTATGAATTTATCTAACTTATCAGGGATTCTGAGTACTTAAATTGCACCAAACAGTGGATAACAGAAAAATCACACTTACAAACAGAATAATTATCTGTTCCTTAAAGGAAATAGGAGGTAAAATTGCAAATAATCAATAAACTCAAACCATGAAATTTTCTTCCACATTCTGCTTTTTAAAATATTCTTTACTTTTTTATTGTATGTTTTTATTCTGTACTCTCTAGAATACATACAAATAACAGTTCCCTCATCTCAGTTTCTTCTAAACCTGGTAATAAAGTAACACTACTTGCTTAAAGCTCACCACTTCTCTAAAACATTGGCAGGTGAACTTTGATGGTGTTGAGGCTCTCACATTTGAATTGCTGTGTCAGAGCACAGCCAAATGAACTGGGAGGAGAGACACTGGAACATTCCCGAGATAACGCTGAGAGAAGGAAACATGTTTATGGCTGGTGGATTTCTGAGATAGACAGCGGTAGACTCAACAGACAAACTAAGGTGACATATGTAGTCCAGAGACTACGCTGACAGGAATAGCAGGGATTATTTCTGCTTTGGAAGCACTAAAAGGCAGTAGAGATGTAAGGCCATATCTTACATTCACAACTGGTATTGTGAAAAAGTCTTGCAGTAACTATTCACACTGAGTTTCTAAACTCCAGAACATGTAACTATCAGCTGGCACTGTTCTAAAATTAGCTGCCCTGCCAGTCTAAAAGTTGGAAGGAGAAGATATATTTCACCTGGAAACAAAAGTAAGCCTCAGAAAAGGGGCAGTGCCTGAGAAATATGATATGTTTAACAATTATTTCTTCATGAACTCAAAATAGGAAATAGGAAGAGAAAAAAGATGGACTTAATTCAGTACCAGGGATGTGGTTCTGGCTCCCTTGGTTTACAGCGGTGTTCACAGTTATTATTCTTGCTGTGATTACAATATCATCTGATGCCAAGTCCTTTGCTACTCTCAGTTCTGCATGTGGCTGAATACAAGACCAGAGGAAGGTAGCCAATGGCACCAGGGCTGTCTGCTGCTGAAAAACAACACAGTTCTCCAAGAACCAGGTAAATGTTTGGGAGGCACTTGAAATTAGCAAAATGGAGGCCAACCGTGGGTTGAAGACTACAATAAACCACAGGGTGTTCTGTTTACTTGAAGAACTTTCATATTAGGATTTTATAATTGATTTATCCTCCAGTTTTACATATTGAAATACTAGGAAAATTTGAAACAGTCGTAAAGTAAATAATATATCAAAAACCATAAAATTTATTTTATAAATCAAAAAACAATACGATGTTAAAAAGAAACTCACAAAAACCTCTTTCAAGTCCAAGACTTTTCCTCCATTATATGATCATTAGTTAATTTACTGTAGATAGGTAGATTTTCTCATATATAACACATACATATTTGAACCTCACTAAGATGCAAGGTGATTTTTTGTGATGCAGCACCATACATTCTTTCACTTACTCATTCACTCAGCACACATACACTGAATGTTGATTACATTTCAAGCTTGTTTTTAAGCACTGGAAATGCACTGAAGAGAAGGACAGTGTCCTTACATTCACTTCCATTGGTGATAAGTAAAAAATATGATAGAAAATATAAAATAAAAAAAAAATATGAGAGAATATAGAGATTGTAAAAGGGTCAGGATGTGCAGGGTAACATGATAGATGCTGGTTTGTAGACAGTGGTTGGAGGAGGTATCATCAAAAACATTCTATGCAATCAGACTCCTGAGGAAAGTGAGAGAGGGAAGCCTGTCCTTGCCAGGGAGAAGGCTATTCCATGTGAAGACTGAGGAAAAGATGTGCTTGCAAATTCCAAGGAATAGCAAGTAGGCCAATAAAGCTGGAACGAAGGTAGTATGGAGGACGATGGTATGCTATGAGAACAGAAAGGAAGTGGGGCCGACGGAGTAGGACTTTGTAGGGCAAGATAAGAAGTTTGGCTTTTACTGCAAACAAGATAGAAAGCCATTGAATCATTTTGAGCAGTGGAGTAATATGATTTGGTTTCAAGTGTAAAAGAAACTCTCTGGGTGCTGAATTGGAAATCCTCTCCATGTGGAGGCCTAAGGATGGAAGCAGAAGATGAATTAGGAGGTTATTGCTGTGATCCAGGCAAATGATGGTGGTTTGAACATGGGGTAGTTATAGAAATCATGAGGTCATTTTCTAAATTTATTTTGAAGGTATAGCTGATATGATTTGCTGATGGATTGAACATGAGGTGTGAGAGTCAATAAAATTTATTTTTTATAAAATTTATTTTTCTTGACATCAAATGTTGAGTTTACATAATATACACTTGAACTGTAATTAAAGGCTATTGTTTTTCATCATGGAGCCCTGGTCACACAGTGGCAAGGGGCTACGGCTGCTAACCAAAAGGTCAGCAGTTCAAATACACCAGCCACTCCTTGGAAACCCCATGAGGCAGTTCTACTCTGTCCTATAGGGTCACTGTGACTCAGAATCAACTCGATTCAATGGGTTTTGGTTTGGGGTTTATTTTTCACCGTCACAATAAGGAAAACTATGGTAATTTATACTATAAATTGGTAATTATCCATAGCAGTTCTGATAATAAATATTTGGTTGTCATTCATAAAATAATGTACTGAAATATTACTTTTAGAATTATGAAAGCTATCCTTTAGCCATTCATAAAGCTAAGTATGAAAAAATGTGTTTCCCATTTTGAATTACTATATTTACTTAATAGGTCCACTTTCAGTAGGTTGGAACACCTAGCTTAATGTGTGATGATGCACTTGATAACAATGCTGATATGTGGCTGGAAGGGCCACTTTCTACAAGATGGGGAACTAGATGGCATTTGTTTGTTTATTACAAAATATATGCAAAGATAAATTCTATGCATCTTATTTGACTGAGCCCTGGAAATTGTTGAATTTTTCCTTGTTCAGGAGTTTAAAAAACGTGGCACACTTGCTGCATTACTCTTTTGAAATAGAATCAGAGGAGTTGGGTTAATACCGGGATCCCTCACTTTTAATTATTTTATGCTTGAATTTTCTCATTCTTAAAGTGAGATGCTAACTCTGATGCTAATGCTGCAAACATCACCGCAGAACACACATCTTTTTCCAACTGTTTACCTTAAAATTATCTAAAGTTGGTAGATAAGACTATATAAATCTGTTAAGGCTGTAGATATATATTGCTAAATTGCCTTCCCTAAAAGGCTGTTTACACTTCTCCCCAGCACAGTGCCACACTAGTATTGCCTTCCCTTTAACCTTCTATAAATTCATGAAATTTTGTTAAGAGAAAATGGTTTCTCATAATCACATAATGTGCATTTCCTTCATGGCTAAAGAAGTTATATTTTCACATTACTAGTGATTTTATTTTCTTTCTGAGTTATTTGTTCAAAACGTAGCAAAATTGCTCAACATTTCCATGCTGCTTTGTGCAAATATTGTAATTTAATCCCAGTTTAAAATGGTAATCTCTCACCAGGCATCTAAGAACCTAGCCCGTTTATTATGCAGTTTAAAGGTCAAGTGGAAATCAGTTACCAATTCCACATTCTTAATAAAAACAACAAAAAAAATTACTTGTAAATTTACTCCTGTTTGGCATAATTGGCTTTTCTTTTGCTTCTTGTTGATCAGGTCTGAAATAACACAATTTTAATAATTTAATGTTAATTTTTAAAATGCCATATTGTCCTGCTTCTCCATCGGATGCAAGGGTGGGAGAGGGCTGAGGAAGGAAAGCTATCTCTCTCCACAGAGAACAGGGACCTTATCATTCACAGGAAAGGAAGGCAGAGAAGCTCCCATTCTTTAAGGCACAGTGAATCTGAACACTGAGAGCTCTGTAAGATGGTCGTAAACACATGGCTTTAATCATCCTTTACCGCTATCATTTCCAGAACTGCTTCTCCACATTGAAGGAGTGAAAGAATAAATGCGTGCATGGATCTGGGTCAGCAATACAAATCAGAAACAGTGAAACCTGGAGACAGGCTCACTCAGAGGTGTTCCACCTCAGTGTAGCTGTCTACTTCATCCTACCCGCTGTCTCCAATCCCACACCAAGCTCATCCTGCCTTCACTGCGACACGGCCGTGAGAATGCATGTACAGGGGTGTGTGTGTGTGTGTGTGTGTGTGTGCCTTGGCATGCATGCTGAACAAATGGCAACAGCAACACAAATAACTGGCTCTTCCTTGAACTGATGCAATTTAAGAGGCTAAACAATAACATAAATCTGACATAATCAAAGCACTCTACAATCTTTGCTTATTGTTTTCTGCACATGACAGGAAGAGAGATCTTATGTTTTAATTATGTGAAGAATTGATGGCATGGCACAGTGGCTAAAGATATAACTATCCCCAAGAAAGTGTTCTAATAATATGAAACAAATTCTCTTAAAATTCCAGTGTTAGAGGGCTAGAGGGATGCCTCTTTGTATGCACTAAACATTTTATTTATCAGGTGGACTTTTCCTTAGTTTATTTTCTAGGCTTGTCTTGTGGCTGAAAACATACATTTCTAAATGGGAACATATCATAGTTCATGGAAGAGAGTAATAACTACTTCACTTCATTGAAATAATGCCCATTGGTGAGAAGAAAAGCAATATGTAGAATATGTAAAAATTACTGTATTGTTTGGTAAAATTACTGTTTGTACTTAAACGCTAAGGTGATTACAATAAGCATGCTACCAATTTTCATGAGCACTCTCTTCTGTACACTAGATACCATTGTAGATATGACCAAATAGTTGTCATATTCTTTTGCCACATTGACACATAAAAGAAAACCTAAAGAGAAGTTGGAGTTTGATTAAGATCACCTTGCTAATAAATTATACTGGTGAACCTGGGTCTATTGCTTTGAGGATCTAGTCTACCATTTTATACTATACCCTTTCACCGAGGCGAGGAAATAAATAACCAAAGGTTTACCCATGTATCCGAGTTTTCCATCAGAATGGACCTGTAAACTAAATTCATCATTAACTCACAATTCGACTAAAGTAAAGTGAGGGCTGATCAAGTACTCATATTTTCCCACATTATATTTGCTGAGTGATCTGAGCAAAGTTTGCTTGACAACTCTTAATGAATTATATGAATAAAAGAGTCAATTGTCTGTCACATGGCTATAGCGACAAACTCACAAGTTAAGTGGAAAAACATACCCTACTCATGGATAGGAAGACTTAACATAGTAAAAATGTCTAGTCTACCAAAAGCCATCTATACATTTAACGCACTTTCGATCCAAATTCCAATGTCATATTTTAAGGGGATAGAGAAACAAATCACCAATTTCATATGGAAGGGAAAGAAGCCCCGGATAAGCAAAGCACTACTGAAAAAGAAGAAGAAAGTGGGAGGCCTCACTTTACCTGACTTCAGAACCTATTATACAGCCACAGTAGTCAAAACAGCCTGGTACTGCTACAACAACGGGCACCTAGACCAATGGAACAGAATTGAGAACCCAGACATAGATCCATCCACGTATGAGCAGCTGGTATTTGACAAAGGACCAGTGTCAATTAATTGGGGAAAAGATAGTCTTTTTAACAAATGGTGCTGGCATAACTGGATATCCATTTGCAAAAAAATAAAACAGGACCCATACCTCACACCATGCACAAAAACTAACTCCAAGTGGATCAAAGACCTAAACATAAAGACTAAAACGATAAAGATCATGGAAGAAAAAATTGGGACAACCCTAGGAGCCCTAATACAAGGTATAAACAGAATACAAAACATTACCAAAAATGATGAAGAGAAACCCGATAACTGGGAGCTCCTAAAAATCAAACACCTACGCTCATCTAACGACTTCGCCAAAAGAGTAAAAAGACCACCTACAGACTGGGAAAGAATTTTCAGCTATGACATCTCAGACCAGCACCTGATCTCTAAAATCTACATGATTCTGTCAAAACTCAACCACAAAAAGGCAAACAACCCAATCAAGAAGTGGGCAAAGGATATGAACACACATTTCACTAAAGAAGATATTCAGGCAGCCAACAGATACATGAGAAAATGCTCTCGATCATTAGCCATTAGAGAAATGCAAATTAAAACTACGATGAGATTCCATCTCACACCAGCAAGGCTGGCATTAATTCAAAAAACACAAAATAATAAATGTTGGAGAGGCTGCGGAGAGATTGGAACTCTTATACACTGCTGGTGGGAATGTAAAATGGTACAACCACTTTGGAAATCTATCTGGCGTTATGTTAAACAGAAATAGAACTACCATACAACCCAGAAATCCCAGTCCTGGGAATATACCCTAGAGATACAAGAGCCTTCATACAAACAGATATATGCACACCCATGTTTATTGCAGCTCTGTTTACAATAGCAAAAAGTTGGAAGCAACCAAGGTGTCCATCAACGGATGAATGGGTAAATAAATTGTGGTATATTCACACAATGGAATACTACGCATCAATAAAGAACAGTGACGAATCTGTGAAACATTTCATAACATGGAGGAACCTGGAAGGCATTATGCTGAGCGAAATGAGTCAGAGGCAAAAGGACAAATATTGTATAAGACCACTATTATAAGATCTTGAGAAATAGTAAACCTGAGAAGAACACATACTTTTGTGGTTACAAGGGGGGGAGGGAGGGAGGGTGGGAGAGGGTTTTTTATTGATTAATCAGTAGATAAGAACTGCTTTAGGTGAAGGGAAAGACAACACTCAATACATGGAAGGTCAGCTCAATTGGATTGGACCAAAAGCAAAGAAGTTTCCGGGATAAAATGAATGCTTCAAAGGTCAGCGGAGCAAGCGCAGGGGTCTGGGGAACATGGTTTGCAGGGACTTCTAAGTCAATTGGCAAAATAATTCTATTATGAAATCATTCTGCATCCCACTTTGAAATGTGGCGTCTGGGGTCTTAAATGCTAACAAGAGGCCATCTAAGATGCATCAATTGGTCTCAACCCACCTGGAGCAAAGGAAAATGAAGAACACCAAGGCCACACGACAACTAAGAGCCCAAGAGACAGAAAGGGCCACATGAACCAGAGACCTACATCATCCTGAGACCAGAAGAACTAGTTGGTGCCCGGCCACAATCGATGACTGCCCTGACAGGGAGCACAGCAGAGGACCCCTGAGGGAGCAGGAGATCAGTGGGATACAGGCCCCAAATTCTCATAAAAAGACCAAACTTAATGGTCTGACTGAGACTAGAGGAATCCCGGCGGCCATGCTCCCCAGACCTTCTGTTGGCACAGGACAGGAACCATCCCTGAAGACAACTCATCAGACATGAAAGGGACTGGTCAGCGGGTGAGAGAGAGACGCTGATGAAGAGTGAGCTAATTATATCAGGTGGACACTTGAGATTGTGTTGGCAACTCTTGTCTGGAGGGGGGATGGGAGGATAGAGAGAGAGGGAAGCCGGCAAAATTGTCAAGAAAGGAGAGACTGAAAGGGCTGACTCAAGAGGGGGAGAACAAGTGGGAGTAGGGAGTGAGATGTATGTAAACTTATATGTGACAGACTGATTGGATTTGTAAACGTTCACTTGAAGCTTAATAAAAGTTATTAAAAAAAAAAAAAGAGTAGAAGAATGAATATTAACTTGGGTCCTCAACTGACTCTCTTCCTCTTTTCTAATATCAGGACCCCATAGAGAGTAGGGTTTATATGGGAAATGGTACAACGATGGTGTTATTTTTGAAGGGAAACAGTATGCCTAATGCCATAAACCTCCCTTCATCAATCTGATTCTGTGCTTGTAATTTAGCAAGAAAGTATTTCTTTTGCATTATAATTTTATAGCCAAAAGTTCTCACATAAAACAAGGGAAAAAAAAAAAAAGAGTATTGCATGCTAAATTATTGTAAATAACTAGTAATAGAACATAGATTTGCCAGATTTCCTGACAAATGTGTGAACTGTCAGAGAGGCAACAAGGTCAATGACACATGAGTTACAATAATTAAAACAAGAAATTGAGTTGTACATAAACTGTTGTTTAGAAAAAAAAATTCATATATCAGGAGTCAACAAAAGGAATTACATATTTAGAATATGCGCCAAAGACAAATTTTGTTTCTTCATGTTTGAGTTTGGGGCCTAAATGGGTGCATGTAAAGGTTAAAACTCTGTAGGAAATTATTTCTTGGAGGCACCACTCTTTACCGCTACCAGCGTTACTATCATAGCTCATTTAGGGAAGGTGAGGATGCAGAAAAGGTACTGACATTAAAGTCAGAAACCAAAACCTTTGCTGTCGAGTCGATTCCAACTCATAGCGACCCTGTAGACAGAGTAGAACTGTCCCATAGAGTTTCCAAAGGTCAGCCAGTGTATTTGAACTGCTAAACTTTTATTTAGCAGCCAAATGCTTAACCACTGTGCCACCAGGGCCCCAACGTCCGAAAACTCAGTATCTAATTCAGACACTATTGCGTGTCTTCTGTTTGTGCCTGAGCAAACAATTGAACTCTAATCTGATTTTCTTATTTTTAAGACTGAGATACTAATATCTACATAAAATGGTTGTGAGGATTTTGTGAGATGGCCCATGTGAAGTATCGACCAGTTAAAAGTTAGTCGAATGTGACTTCTCAATCATGCACTCATGCAGACACCCCATTGATGGAATTGACACTTTGTTGAAATATGCAATTGAGCTGGAAAGATTAAGGATTTTCCTCTAAGGGGATATGTTAAAATACAATATATTGATAGCACTCGTACAATTTAAAATGTATTAATTGAGAAATAATCAAATCTAGTTTTCTTACATATTAATTTTAATACTATATACAAACTAAAAGTGAAAAAAAGTTTCCTTTAGAGTAAGAAATTTTCACCAATCTCAGAAAATTTTCCAATACGTGTTACTAATTTTCTATGATTTATCTAAAAAAGTCGTATTTGTAGCACAAAGGAATTTAACCTGAAAATTAGACATGGTGTACTTTAAGGAGTTCACACTTATTTTCAGCTAAGTAACATTTTCTATTTGTCTCAGATCCACCAGCCTATATAACCTATTGGTGCTTCCATAACACCATGACCTAAAATAAATGGGACACGATAAAAGGAAAAAGCAATTACCTATCTCAAATCTATTATCACCCTTGACTCTCAGTGCAAAGAGGGCAACAAAAGTAAAAATGTGTACACAACATAAACACATTAAATAGAACTAAAGAGGAGTTAATAAATCACTAAATAACCTCTTAACGTTGGATTTGAACAGTATTTTACCCCAAAGTTGGAAAAGTCTTTCAAGCAAACGTAGGATGCAGAAGTGGTATGTATTCCCATCTTATATATGGAGAAATCATGGTGCAGTTGTTCATGGCATTGTACAAAGTGAAACAGTGATTTAGTTGTGCAGACCTATTTCTTGACTCAGTAGACCACAATGATTAAATTGCTTAGAACTTTTCATTTCCTAGTCATAAACCAGACAAAATATTAAGGAGATCCACTCACTAGATACTCAACAAATATTTGAGCACCACCTCCGGTTCTTCACCCTACTAGGATAAAATTTAATCCAAATCGAAAGATCCACTATACACAAAGTCCTTAGTAAATAAACAGTGTTTATGTTCATAAGGTGTTATCTTCTTACATTAATTAATTGCTACAAAACCATCTTAAGTTATAACCCTAAAAATGTAAAAATTAAATAGAATCCCATTTCAGTGAATAGCATTTAATACATGTCCATTTACAGCTTGTTCCTGATAACCTGTAACAGCTGTTGTTTTTCTTACATACCAGTCTTTTAAAAGGATTCTTTTGTGTCCTAATTCGATGAATTCACTGTCCCTAATTATTTGTTTGTGCATTGTTCCTTTAAGGGCTTAGATTTAAAATCTAACCTTAAACATTGCTCTGTAAAAAAAAGATATCACCCTTTTGGTTACTTAAGACACTTCCTGAAACAATCTTGGAAAGACCTAGAGGTGATTCTGCCAAGCAGCCTGGAGTCCTTGTTACCCAGGCCCTCCTGCCTGAGCCCAAACTGCTAGGAGTCATCTCATAAATTTCTACTTTTGTTGCTGGTAAAAAATAAACACAAAAACTCTAAAGCAAAAATATTTTACTTTCTTTTTAAAGCTCCACATGTAACGTATGAGCATTTTGAGAACTGAAGAAGCCAGGTTAACTGATTACCCACTTGACAAGCCTGCCCCCCAAGCTTCTAAATGAATTCTTTATCCAGAAACAGAACAGAGAAGACGACCACCGTCGGCTTTCTCCTGAAAAACTCCACCGACTGTCACATGCGGACCATCTGAAGAGGCAAGTCATGGCCTACTATATCTGTCACAACTCAAGAGCTCTGACTACTTAATTTTTCTGAGTAAAAATAATTATTTTCACCTGACTGGTTACAACCCCCTCTTTTACAACCACTCTCTCTGTCATTAAGATACTGAGGAGTGTGCCAAATAAAAGACCTTCTCATTCCTACAGGTCAGCGATATAGCATTCTTGATAATGCTCCATAAAAAAAAAAAAAAAAAAAAAAAATTTTTTTTTTTTTTTTTTTAACCTAAACTATGTGACATAGGGTCTAGCAGCCAGTGGGCACCTACGATGGGCATCCCTTTACTTGAGAATTAGCTACCGTTAAATTAATTATACTTTAGGGGTATTTTGAGTCATCCATCACATAAAGCGATCAACTGCTAACTGAAAGGTCAGCGGTTCAAAACCACCAGTGGCTCCGAGGGAGAAAGATGTGGCAGTTGGCTTCCATAGGGTCTTATAGCCTTGGAAACCCTATGTGTCACTATGAGTGGGAATCAACTTGGAGGGCTTTATCAAATAGTGAAGGTCATCACTACTCGTTTTCTCAGAATCCTAGCATAAATTCAGGTATACCCTTTTTATGTTCAGAAATCAAACAAAAATGTTAAAGATAAGACATTCCTTGTAATCTTCTGAGGTCATTTTTTTCTTCTTTTTTTCTAATATTGGATTTACTGTAAATTATAGTTTGTTTTAATCTTATGTGGGATACTAGTAATATACTAGGCTATTAAACAGTTGTATTATCTGCTATTTATTCAAAACAGCTTAATTTTTATTTCATTTTATCAGTTTCCTTAATATTCCATTAATGATTTCCAATAAATTTATTTTTTTTATTAGTTGACAATAGTTTAGACTTGTTATATTAGAAATAATAGACTTTATGACTATTTTTTTCTAATATTTGGAACAGCTTAAAAATTGCCATGGCAACTAAGATATGCTGTATTTTTTATTATCACCATCTGCTCCTTTTTCCGTTTTGATTTACTCAAGTTAGTGCTCACACTTCTGTACCAACAGACTGATAATGAAAATATAAATAAAATCTTATAAGAGCTTTTATTTCCTTCCTTTGACAAAATATATAAACTGATGCAAATTTAGCCACTCAAAAAGAAAAAAAAACCTAAAACTTTAACTAGAAGCTGGAATAGAAACCAGAGTTGGTTTCCATACCACTTAGTAATACTAAGCATATCACAGCTGTGCCATTCCTCTATATTTCTGGATACGTAATTCAATTGGTATTTTGGTAAAGTAAACATCTCATCATGAATACAGAACATAAACATCAGGTGAATCATCTGTCAACTAGACTCCTACATTAGACTTCTGATGGGATCCTGCCTGTCCTGACCCCATTGTGACCCCTCCCCCTTCCATCTATGGTCAATTCTACACATAATCATCTCAAGTAATATTTTAAAAACAAGAATCTTGTTATAAAATGGGATTATTGCTGTCTCAGAGTCACAGTACTTAATGATTCTGTGTTGGAAATATTCTTCCCCAGGTCTTTATGTGGCTGACTTCCTGTTGTTTAAGTATAAGCACAAAGATCACCTTTCAATGAAGCTGTCCTTTATCACTTCAGTTATTCTCTCTATCCCATTACCTTGTGTAATTTCCTTCATGACACTTTTCATTATTGGAAACTGTATTGTTCATTTGTTTTTGTGTGTGTGTGTGTGTTTTTTTTTTTTGGTGTTGTTTATTTTCCATCTCTCTCCATGAGAATATTTATTCTATGACAACAAAGATTGTCTCCTCTAGTTCACCACTGTACCTTCATTACTTAGAACAATACTTCGCACCTAGAGGCACAGTAGTTAAGAGCTCGGCTGTTAACCAAAAGATGGGCAGTCCAAATCCACCATCCATTCCTTGGAAACACTATGGGGTAGTTCTACTCTGTCCTATAGGATCACTATAAGCTGGAACTGACTCAGTGGCACCTAACAACAATAGTTCATACTCAATAAATATTTGTTAATTGAATTGACAAGTGTAGTGTTGGCGTTTTTTAAAATTTATAATTTGGTAGCTACTTATTTTGATAAAGTTTCTCTCCATCTGGTTTTCTCTGGATAGTTTTTAAATCCTGTAATCAATCATTTAGAATATACACAGTGGTTATAGATGACTAGAGTATTAAGTTGGTTTTCATTTTGCATAAACTGACAAATTGCCATGTAGCAAATAGGAAGTTCCTGTCCACAAAACAAACAAAAAACTAAAACAAAAACAAAAAAGTGTGGAACTTCTTATAGGATCTAATCTTGTAACCATTTTCCCACCTGGAAAGACCCATCTTAAAGAACTCAAACCCAGATTCTATAAATATCCATCCTTCATCCTCTATTTTGAGACACCGCTAAGACTCAGCAATGTGGTGCTTTCCCTTATAAGAAGTTGGTAAGCTCTGTTTTGCTTGATCAACGGGCTTTTTTTTGGGGGGGGGGTCAGGGGGTGGGGTGGGGTGGTCTATATTGGAGCATTCTACAATGCAGAAATATTTTGAAGTCTTTAGCAGAAGAACAAAAGAGGACGAGACTCATATATACTGCTATTACCGAACCAAAACCTAATTTATATTCTGATTGGAGAGCCAAACAAAAAGCTCAGAGAACAGTTTTGTTTTGTTTTCCAATTCTGTGTGTATATTTATGTCTCGATTCCCTTTATCTCCTATAAGTTGTTGCTACTGGGTGTCATCAAGTCATTTTCAAATCATAGTGGCCCCATGTGACAAAGTAGAGCTGCCCCAGAGGGTTTTCATGGCTGTAATATTTATGGAAGCAGATCTCCAGGTCTTTCTCCTGTGGAGACGCTGGGTGGGTTTGAACCACTAGCCTTTATGTAACCAGCAGAGCTGCTTAACTGTTGTGCCGCGAGGGCTCTGTATCTCCTATACACACTTCTCTTATATCCAACAAAAGTTGGCTTTTGGTGTTTTTCTGAGCTTCATAGACAGAACATTGCCTTTAATTTTAATTTAATCTTTTAATTAAAGATTAAAATCTTTCATCTTCCCAGATCAACTGAATACCTTAACAAAGTGTGGGTCCCATCAATGAGGTGTCTGCCTGTGTTCATGGATAAAGAGCCACATTCTACTAACGTTTAGCACATAGATACTTCACATAGGTCATCTCACAAACTCCTCACGACCATTTTCTGTGGAGAGAAGTATCTCAGTCTTAAAAATGAGGAAATCAGGTGAGAGGTAGAATTATTTGCTCAGGCACAAGTAGAAGACAAACAACAGTATATGAATTAGATACTGGGTCTTCTGACTTTAATGTCAGGGCCCCTTTCTGTCAGCCTCACCTTCTGTAAAAGGATTTAAACTACTTGCTGGATTTCAGTCAGGCCTCGTTTAGCTAAGCTGTAACCAAAAAAAAAAAGACAAAATCCAGTTGCCATCGAGCTGGTTCTGACTCACGGGTTTACCTGCTTCAGAGTAGAACTGTGCTTCACAGGTTTCTCAATAGTTGATTTTTCAGAAGAAGATCGCTAAGCCTTTAGTCCAAGGTGCCTCTGGGTGAATTCTAGCCACCAAACTTTCAGTAAATTTAAAATGTGGTTGATAGACCCTCTTGTTCTTTTGAAAACTAGAGAAAAATGTTGTCATTAACTTTCCAGTATCTTGAAAAATGTTGTCATTAACTTTCCAGTATCTTGAGGAAACCCCTAAATGATTTGTGAGTTCCATTCTCAGAGAATATACTATATGATCTTCTACATCACGTCCCTACTTTTAATCCATAGCATAAAAATACAAGAGCACATGTAATGGAATAGAGTGGGCTAGAATAAATGTTTCACAAAAAAAAGACTTCAAGAACAAATCCATATCTTTTTTCTAGCAGAGATAGCACTAGCTTCAGTAATGCTAAACGATATTAAAATAATATAATTGTGTTTCAGAAAGGATTTACCTACTATCCTCTCTGCTCAGGCATTTCTTCCCAGTGGGGATGCCAAAGAAATATTAAATGAGAAATACCTGGGTTGAATTTGACTCATGGGTTTAATTCATGGATAATTCATATAAAAGAAACATTTTTTTCTACCTGACTTTTTTTAACGCAAAATTTCTGTGTAGCTAAATTGCCAGAGATTAATTATTACTATGTTTTAATGATGTTGAGTACATTGCAATAATAAAGTTAAAGCTATATAAAACCAAAAAACCCACTGCCGTCGAGTCGATTCCAACTCATTATGACCCTATAGGACAGAGTAGAGCTGCCCCATAGAGTTTCCAAGGAGCGCCTGATGGATTTGAACTGCTGACCTCTTGGTTAGCAGCTGTAGCACTTAACCACTATGCCACCAGGGTTTCCTGAAGCTATATTAAAAAAAAAAAAAATAGCATGCTGTAAATGAGCATAATTTCAATAAATGACTCAGGGATCACAATAGACATTTCAGGATTGAAGTACAGTTCTGAGTGAACAGTTGTCTTTCCTCCCATAAAATAAGTAATTGAGGCTCCCACAAGTGGCAGTTGGGTTGATAAGAATGGGTGTGGTACAGTTACAGGCAGCAAATATAAAAGCCTATTGGACTGGCTGATTACAAACCCTGGTAATAACTCTAGTCCAAACTCTTTACTAGCCCAACACATCTTGGAGTGGCGTTCAAAGCCTTCATGATTTGCCCACCAAATATATCCAGGCATATTTCCCACTTTATCCCTACATGTGCTCAGTGCTTTAGCCACTATAGGATTGAATTAAGCAAAAAAAAAAGACATATTTTGAGACTATTGTTCCCCTGCTTTAGCAACATGTCTTCTACTACTTCTCAAGAGGAAACTTTTGGAAAACTGAGCATATTCTAATAATTTTTGTATCCACGCCTGTCAAAACACAATGCCTTGCATTTATGAGTTGTGTAACACATTCTGTTTGAAATTAGTTTGTAGCTTCATTTTAGGTAAATAATAAGAGCATACATATTATTACTGTGCCAATCAGAATCAAATGTTTAATATTAATAATTATAATTATAAATGTTTATACATAATTATTTCACATTTATCAATAGAATATGACAGACTATTATTTATATTTACTAAATCATGTTATTAGCTATGGGAGTGTGTTTCCTTTTGTAATAATAGATCTATAAACACCTATCTCCATTTTGTTTCTTGTTGAGAAAGTAGTAATTTTAGACAATATGTATAAATGTTTGAAAAACCAACTACTGAACATAACCAAATGTAATAATAAAAATATTATTCCAAGAAATACATATAAAACAAACCACTACAATAGGCATAAATATTCTCATTTACCAAACGAGGAATATGAGTTCAAGAAAGTTAAGTGACTTGCCCAGAATCTCAAATTTGAAAGATAATCAGTGGTTATTCATGATGCTTTCTTCTATTTAATAATATCTTAAGTATGGAAAAGCTACCCCTAAAAAGGCAAACAATAAATTTAAACAAGATATTAACTTAAAAATTCAAGGTGGGACGTTTTAAGACCCCTCTCTCAGCTATTGATGAAAACAGCTAGTAAAAAATCAGTAAACACCTAGAGTATTTGAACAATGTTATATCTGTGTTGATATATACGTGATATTTATAGAAAACTACTTTCATTAACTGCAGAATATAGTTTTCCTGATATGTAAATGGTATACATGTCCAGATACATTATATGCTGAACTATAAAGCATGTTTCAATAAACGTAAATGAATAAGTATCATACAAATTGTACTGTCTCACTACAAGAGAATTAAATCAGAAGTCAGTAAAAACAAGATAGTAAAACCCAAATAAATGAAAACAAGCAACAGTCTTCTTAATAAGTCATATGTTAAAGATGACATCATGAAAGAAATTAGAAAATATTTTAAACTAAATTACTGCAAAATGCAACCTATTAAAACTTGTAACATGCAGCTAAAAGAGTGTTTGGAAGGAAACGTACAGCTTGAACTGCCTGTTATATAAAGAAAAGATCTAAATCAATGACCTTATATTTCACTTAAAATGCTAAAATAAGAAGAAAAGAGAAAACCCAAAGTAGAAGGGAAATAACAAAGATAAGTGAAAAAATTAGTAAAATAGAAAAGTAGAGAGACAATTCAAAAATAATAATGCTAAATTTGTTTTGATAAAATCAAGAAAATTGACAAACCTTTAACTAAAAAGAAAGAAAAAAGGAGAATACAAATCAACAATATCTTAAATGAATTACCACCACAGATTCTACAGAGCTTAAAAGGATTTAAAATAATACTATGAAAAACTTTATACCAACAAATTAAAAAGTAGATCAAGTGGACAAATATCTTGAAATATATACTTTTCCAAAACTGACACCAGAAGAAACAGAAATCCGAATAATCCTAAATATAGAAAACAGAATTTGTTAAAAAAAAAAAAAAAACAGAAAATTCCAGTTTCAGATGTTTCTCTGGTGAATTTAATCAAGGAAGAAATAACACCAAAATTACACAAACTTTTTCAGAAACAAGGAGTGAACACTGCCCCACTACCTTCTTTAAGACCACTGTAATCTTCATCTGAATAAATATTCCAAAAAGATAATCACATTCAAATACCTCTCATGAATGTAGACATGGTTATCCTTATAAAGATATAGCAAGACAAACCCAACAATAATATATCATGACCAAGTAGGCTTTATCTTAGAAAGCAAGATGTGACTAACAATAAAATTATGAATCAACGCTAATGGCCATATTAATTTAAAAAGAATGAGTGTTTTTCTGCAAAAGATGCCCCAAAAAAGGCATGTGACAAAATTAAACATTTATTCAAAATAAAAACCCTCAGTAATAGTAATAAACTTCTCAAACTGATAAAGAACATTTATGAAAAGTCTACAGTCAACACATTAGCCAAATGGGAATGTAAGATATTGCAACTACTTTGGGAAACAGTTTAGAAATTTCTTCAAAAGTTAAATGTAAACATACCATAAAAACTCATTGCCTTTGAGTTGATTTGGACTCATAGCAACACTATAAAACAGAATACAACTGCCCCATAGGGTTCTAATGTTGTAATCTTTATGAAAGCAGACTGCCCCAACTTTTTTATGTGGAGCAACTGGTAGTTTGGAACCCCTGACCTTTCAGTTAGCAGCTAAGCACTTAACAACTGTGCCACCACGGCTCATTAAATATACCATGTGACCCAGGTATTTCCATGAAAGAAAAAAAAGAGAAATTAAAACATTTGTTCACACAAAACCTTTTACATGGATGATTACAATAGCTCAGTTTCTAATAGCTAAAAAGTGGAAAAAAACCCAAATATCCATCAACAAGTGAATGGATAAACAGAATATGGTATAGCCATACGATGGGATAAAAATACAACGGGATACTACTTGACAATAAAAATAGTTGGCTACTGAGAGACTAAAAAAAAAGGATGAATCTCAAAGTCATTATTCTGATGAATAGAAACTAGGCAAAATAGAATGCACATTATATAACTCCATTTATAAAAAAAATTCTAGAAAATGCACAATAATCTATAGTGACAGAAAACTGGCCAGTGGCTGCTTGGCAACAAGCGATGAAAGGAACAATGGATTACAACAGGATACAATGAAACTTTTGTGAGTGATATATTTGATAATCTTGATGTGGCGATATTTCACGGTTGTATGTCATGATTCACTAAATTTTGATTTTTAAAATGTGCATTTTATTGTTTGTCAATTTTATCTTGAGAAAAGTGTAAAAAATAAAAATAAAAGGATCCATTTGCCCAACCAGTTTTCAAAACAACTGCCTTTAACTCTGTGTAAAGAAATCTGGAATTGATCCTATGTAAGTTGGGCTATTTATATACTAGAGCTCTGATTCAGGAAACCAAAATAACGCATTTTTAGAAAAACTAGGCGAATCGACCATTGAGCAATTATATAATCGTCATCCATTTAAAAATATTGGCAATATGTAAGTACACTATTGGTATACCAAACCCTATCACTGTAATGCAAGATACAACAGCAAAAAAAAAAAAAAAAGTGTGAGCTGTATTCTACAAGGAAGCTTTGAGATCTTGTTCAAACTCTCCCAGTTTTCAAAATGAAGTAACAGAGCCCTAGAAAAGTTGGAAGTGATTTTCGATTCAGGATTTTTTTGGATACTTCTTATGATCACTTGGAATTATCAATGTATGGAACTGACAACTCAGCAATTGTTAATTAACCTTCTAGAGCAGAGGTTGCAAGCTGCTGGTGTCCATATGCATTTTCTTTGGCCGGCACTGTAATCTAAAAATAGGGGATTTTCACATAATGAAGATTCTCAGCTTCTGTTGGACAACTGGAGGGTCTGGCAACACTGGAGAGGGCCCACGTTTCTGCTTGACAGATACTGGTCGGAGCTGGGTCGCCACGGCTGCATTTCTATGGAACGTTACTCTTCACTTCTCTACAGTATCTGTTACTACTGTCTTACACCTGGTCTGTTTCACTAATTTATATTCTCTGCCTGACTCCGGCAGGCACTGGTTTTGTGACCCTTGTCTAGTGAGTGAGTAGCAAACAAAAATCTCTAATTCAAAGTATCACTTACTTAGCCTTTCATGTTACAGGCACTCAGTAGAGGATAGGCTGCAGTTAAAGTATTGGGTACTTTTTTAAAAAAATTGAATGTGATAATGGTAGATAACAGTATTTTTAAAAATATGTAGAAATTAACAACTCAGAGTGAATTAGTTCATCATCATTAGTTTATCTTTATTCACTTAGTTTTCTGTTTATACCCTTGAGGTCATGAGAAAAACGAGAAACAAGACAAGGACATTTTGAGAGGAAAATGTACCATTCTTTTCACATTTATGTGTCAAAATAAGATGCCACAGGTGATGACTCTGATAAAAGCAGGCTAGGCAAAACAGAGGAAACCCTGGTGGCGTAGTGGTTAAGAGCTATGGCTGCTAACCAAAAGGTCGCCAGTTGAAGGAAAAAGTTAGTTATGATAAGAAAATAAACAGCCATGCAAACAGGACGTTCTACCCACTCCCTCCTCCCCATTTACTACCTGAACATCGCCCTTGGCATTACTCCTTGGAGCACTAGTAAACCTTCCTTTACTGTACCTATTTCCTCAGCTTCCCTCAATCTTTTCAACTTTGTCCTTTTGTGGAATCAAGCTGATAGCTTTTCTTTTAAAAAAATGGTGCTTTGGCTTGGCATGTTGCAGGGAAATGTACAAAGATGTCTGTTACAGAACATGCATTTGAAATTAAAATGAAGGGACTTCTGAAGCACGAAGTTTGTAGAGAATAGCTTATCCTTCAATGGTCAATCGTTTATAAAGATATGAGCGTTTTCTCCTAAATCATGACACACATTCATTGCTCTACTTTGTAAAGGGTCACAAGTTCCTTCCGTGAGCACCATGGGGGAAGTAGTGTTTCAATGGTGGAATCTCACCCATCATGCAGGAGATCCAGGTTTAATTCCCAGTCAATGCACTTCGTGCCAAGCCACCACTCCTCTAACTGTGGAGGCTTGTGTATTGCTATGATGCTAAACAGGTTACAGTGGAGCTGCCAGACTAAGACGAAGTAGGAAGAAGGGCCTGGCTATAGACTTTTGAAAAATCAGCCAGTCAAAACTTTATGGATCACAATGCTCCAATCTGCAACCAATCACGAGAGGGTGTAGCACCTGGCAGCATTTCCTTCCGTTGTGCATGGGGTGGCCATGAGCTGAAGGCAGCTAACAATATCAAGGACATGTGAACAACATATAATGCATTTGGAAGTACTGCACTCTTTAACAGTGTCTTTGACTTCAGTGGGCATGAGTATATAAGCAGCAATAAATAACAGAAATATTCTCAACTCTACCACCTTTGTAAGTTAGGGGCCATCTCCTTCCCACCTCCACTCTAACTTTACTGCAGTAAAGCACCACCTGTCAGGTTGTTGTACTGTGGTGTCTTCCGTGTTGCTTTGATGCTGGAAGCTATGCCACCAGCAGGGCCACCCATGGTGGACACGTTTCAGTGGAGCTTCCAGACTAAGACAGACTAGGCAGAAAGGCCTGGCAATCTACTTACAAAAATTTGCCAGTGGAAACCGTGTGGATAACAACAGAATATTATCTGATATACTGCTGGAATATGAGCCCTCTAGATTGAAGGCACTCAAAACACACAGTGGCTACAACAATGGACTGGAGCATACTAATTGTTGTTGTTAGGTGCCGTCGAGTCGGTTCCGACTCATAGCGACCTTATGCACAACAGAACGAAACACTGCCCGGTCCTGCGCCATCCTAACAATCGTCGTTATGCTTGGGCTCATTGTTACAGCCACTGTGTCAATCCACCTCATTGAGGGTCTTCCTCTTTCCACTGACCCCGTACTCTGCCAAGCATGATGTCCTTCTCCAGGGACTGATCCCTCCTGACAAGATGTCCAAAGTATGCAAGATGCAGTCTTGCCATCCTTGCTTCTACAACAGTTAATAACTGGGTTAAATCAAAACAAAACAAAGTTACATATACCACGCCTTTGATTTTTAGATTTATCTAGTGTAAAATATATATATTTTTTTTTCTGATGAACTGACATTAAACCTATGCATGAAAACGTAGTGATTAATTTGTATGTGCTATATATATATATTTTTATATTTAAGACAAGTTTGGTACATTTTTGATAGAATGATCATGGACCTGTAAGAATTGTTATTGTGGGCAGAAAAAAAATGCCACAAAGGGTCCATGGACAGTCTGTGAGAAATTGAGAAGCTTTTTCCTTTAAAAAAAAAAAAAAAAAATTAGGAAGACATTTTTAGAAACTTTCAGAAGGCCAAGGTTTTATTTAGCTCAATTTTCCTCTTTTGGCTTGAAAGTTCACAGGTTACGTGAGATTCACTTGCGTTCTTTCTGGTTCACTCACTGATTCTCCCTCTCAAATTGAACACGCACCCTGTTCGCTGGAGGATTGTTCCCTTGAAGCTGGAAGCCAGCCACACAACTTTTGATACTAGTGATTTCTAACGGAAAAAGTAGCAGATGTTGGTTATAAAGTATATGGAAGTAAGAGGTAGTCAAACAATAGCCATAATCCTAAGTATTCTGTTTGAGGGTTTAGTGCAGAATCAATACATTCTTTGAGCTTTGGAAGCTGTACTGAAAATAATGTTTGAACAGAAATTTGTCTGATCTTAAAGTGGTTGTAAGACTCAGAGCACAGAGCCCAGGAAATCCAATTGACATCAGTGATCCCAGGGGCGTTAGGGAGGGAAGGGCATCAGGTCACTTTTGAGGACGTTCTCTAAACAGCTAAGGGTACATCTAACCAAAGGTTAGATGGTTTGAATCCACTCAAGGGCACCCCAAAAAATAAGCTTGGCCATCTACTTCCATAGAATCAGCCATTAAAATGTTAATGGAGCACCTTTCGTCTCTGACACACAGAGGGTCTCCATGAGTCAGAATGGACGCAAAGACAACTGGTCTGGTCTGGGCACATGTAAAGACCCCTTCCACTCATGTTCCAGCCTCCTGTCAGGGCACGAATACCCTTATGAGATGATTTGAAGCCTTTATTCACTTATGCCCACAAACTTTGGAGCTGTGAGTCTATTTCTGAATTCTGTCACAGTTAATATTTCAGGTTATGAGATCTAAGTAAGGAGAAACATTTAAATCAGAAGAAATTTGAGGAGTGAAAAGAGGTTCCAATGTTTCTGTTCCTAGAAGGAGAGGGAGAACCAATGAGTGGGCAGGAAAGAACACGAGTGAATTTGAAATTATTTTCTAAATGTAAAGGCTTTGGCTGTAAGTACTCTTAATTGCCTATGTAATTATTATTTAAAATACTAATGGCTGAGTAAATGCTCAAACTTACAATATTTCTAAAAAATAAAATTACTCCAGCATTTCAGCAACATTTCAAAAATTGAAAACGAAGCTTCTAAATGTTTTTCCTTTTGACTATTATTTTTTTTAGTACATTAGGTACAAAACAGGTGCCTCATGTTTATATGCAAAGACATGGTTAAGTGTGTTTACTATCATAAAACAAAGAATTACTTCATGTTCTGAGTAAGAACCTATTTCTTCTTAAAATTGTATTAATTAATAGTGTAACTATCATGTCTTTGTCTAGAGCACTCATTCCTCTTACAAGTGGTTTTATAAAAATGTACGTAATCTACTCAATTAAAATTTACCTGTTTATGGTATTCTAACTGCTCAAATACTGTGGAGGAAAGAAAGATAAACAAGCATAGGCTTTGCGCTCAAAATCCTTAAAGCAAATTATAAAAAAAAAAAAAAAAAAACCCAGTGCCGTTGAGTCAATTCTGACTCATAGCAACCCTATAGGACAGAGTAGAACTGCTCCATAGAGTTTCCAAGGAGCACCTGGTGGATTCGAACTGCTGACCGTTTGGTTAGCAGCCGTAGCACTTAACCACTACGCCACCAGTGTTTAAAACTCAATCTTATAAATCATTCAACTGCAAAAACTGGTCATCCACATAAAGCTCATTTAAAATCCTGGAAATTCTAGGAAATCTGATTATTTATATTTTATTGCTTATTAATATGGATAGTTTCCCAGTGAGTCATTTTAACAAGAGTATTTTTAAAGATTCACTGCTATGAAGAAATTTTTAAAAGTCAATTACTATCTTTCTGACTTTTTGACACATTCTTAATGCTTCTTTTCCCAGAAACCAAGGACAAAAAAAAAAAAAAAATTCCTTTTGAGAGGGAATGTAAAAATTATACGATGAAATTTGATTATGACTAATACTGTGAAAATGTACTTACTTGCTGACTGATCTCAGGTTGCACCTCTCATTTCCAATCACTTCAGCTAGTAAGGCAACACCTCAGGATAGGTCTTACTGTCTCTACCCTGATGCCATATAGCAGTTTCTCAGTCTTAGCTAGCTCCATTTCACCTGTTCGGCTCAAGTCTTTGGATAGAAAAGATATGTAGATAGATCAAACCAAAACCAAACCCATTGCCGTCAAGTGGATTCCAACTCATAGCAACCCTATAGGACGAAGTAGAACTGCCCCGTAGAGCTTCCAAGGAGCACCTCGCAGATTCGAATTGCCAACCTCTTGGTTAACAGCTGTAGCACTGAACCACTACACCACCAGAGTTTCCATGTAGATAGTTATAGGCATGTAAATATAAATGACACAGTCCTTGGGTGGTGCAAAGGGCTGGGTTCCTAACCAAAAGGTTGGAGGTTCTAGTTCACCCAGAGGAGCTTCAGAAAAAAGACTTGATGGTCTACTTCCTAAAAATCAGCCAAGCCACTGAAGGCCCTAGGGAACACAGCTCTACTCTGACATACAATGAGTTACCAAGAGTCCGCTGTCTCGACAGCAATTGGTGGGTTGTTGGTTATAGATGATATAGACATTGCTATAAATTAGGGCTTTTCATGGGTGACAAATTCACCTACAGAAAAGTATAGGTTTATCTGAAAGGACCAAACACCTCCACTGATGTGCTCTGATCTTTGGTGTTCCTCCCTAAGGTATAATAATCCATTAGGTGAGATTCCCAAACGTTGATATGGCTACTGCGAGTTGACAGCCTAAGTGGCTGTCCGCTAAAACCTCACTGATGTGCACTATTTTCTCTTTTATTGCTTTCTCACTCAGGCTGCCAAGGCCTGCTCTTCTGGAACCTTCCCTCTTCCTGATCTGGCCTGATCCTGTTGGACATTCTTTTAAGTTTCTGACCATGTGGCTGGTCAAATATGGTGAGATGTTAAGGTTTGTGTTTGGTGTTAGTATGAGGCTTGAGTCCCCATAGAAACTGTTATTCTAACCCATGCTTTACCCTACATATATTGGAGAGTCTTAACTGGGGTGTTACTCATCGGCCACGCTAAAAATAAAACGATACTTTGATTTTTATGTGACTGTGTTTCTGTAAGGGCTCCCTCAGGACCTCATATAGGCTGTGGGGGACAGTAAGACAGAATTTAGGCACCATACCTTCCTAATCCTTAAAGTTTTCAATTTCTAAACAACACCAAATATATTTAATATAGGTATCCTATTATTTTAACACATTCAAACACATAATTACAGGTTAGAAAGGTGAGGAAAAACTATAATATTTTAACGATGCTACACTTAATTTTCTGATTTTAATGCTCCTATGTCACTCATCTCTACCCTGTGCATCATCAACACTGCAGAAAATCGGTGGCAATCTTCTATAAATTAGAGACAGAGAGTCAAGATAACTGCCAAGGTTATTTTCCTATGCCTTGTACTCTATGATAATCACAAAATAATATATACTGACTTTCTACATTTTCATGGTGTAATTTTCCTTTATAGGTTCTCATTTATTCACTTTGAGTCTTTAAGAGGATTTCTCCTGAAAATTTAATATTAAACTACTGTCACAGTTTCAAATTGATGTGAAGTTTAACCAGCTTCAATTATTTTCAGATTCTGGGACAAATAAAAGCTATTTCAAATTTAGAGAACATCTCAGGATAACAATCATTATGTTGGAAAAAAAAATAAAGTGGTCATTTAAAGGTGAAAGTTATATTAAGTAATGTTTGCTATGTACATAGAAGTTAGTGATGATTGGCCCCTGAATTAGAAACGCTTTAATCAAAATAACCCAGCACAGATTTATTGACTCTGAATCACCACAGGAGGAAACATACTTTGACACATTATTGGCCTCAGAGACCATACGTTGTAGTTGACCAAAGATATAAAAATTCCAACCAGATACAACTTCAGAGCAGTTGTGATTTCAAAGGAATCTATGCTTCAAGGTGTGTGTGTCAAGTGCCGTAGGAGTGAAAAATAAAGTGGTTTGTTTGTTTTATTAACTTGGGGTGTACAGACAAGATTTTCTGAGTTAAATGTAATGTGAAATAGCCTTTGAAAGATGAGTAGCATGTAGAACAGCAAAGAGAGGTATGGGGAAGCAAAACAGTCTTCTTAGTGAGCTGAGATCAAGGAGTAATTCATAGATTCATTCAACTAGATAAGAAATCTTCCACAGGAAACTAATGGGAAAGATTGAAGGATAGAAGTGCAGTTTGGAGTCAGATAATAGAATCCCTTGACTATCGGCAAAATTTACTGGAAATGTTTATCTCGCAGACAATGTGGAATAGGGATTTAACACAGTAAGAATGCAGCAAATGTTTCAGGATTAAAGTGACATGACCCAAAAGGCAGGGGTGTTATTGATCAGTCAGCATGTACTGGTCAGCTTATGATAGGGCAGGGGCCTTCACCGGAGCATTTACTACAGGAATGGAAACAAGGAATAGCTAATGGAAAAACGTTGGAGATAAAATTTTAGGATTGTACAACTAAGTGCTTAGAGCTATTACAAGATCGGAGAACCAAAAGAAGGTTCAAAGTCAATAAAGACCAGAGATTCAGAAATACTTGTTCTCCAGTAGCTCACAAAAATCAATACACACGTTTTTATTTCTATATAACTCAAAGGCTGGATTTCTAATTTTAATTTTGAGCCAAATCTTTTCTTTTGTGCTTAGCTTTAGAGAAATCTTAATTTGCCTCTTGATATTCACATATTAAATTTAATTTATTGATGTAGGACTAAGTATATGAATTTGTGTATGCATTTGTATATAGAAATAATCTAAGATGATAACATAAATTGCACGTTACATAATTTTTTTTAACTTTAAAGACTTTTTTTTAATTTTTAATTTGGTAAGTAATATATTCCTAACTAAAGTTTAAGTTACAGTGTAAATATCCATAATTTTAAAGTCCCAATTCTATGTTTTGTTACTTGCTAGTTAAATCTGCATCTTAAGTCTATTTAGAAAACGTCTTATTGTGGTTAAACAAAATTCCTTATAATAAAATACTCAAGTTGCTTCCCACGACAGCCATTAATTCATTTTTTAGTCAGTGCACATTGTGAGCTACTAAAAACAGCTTTTGTACAACAGTAAAACAATGCTAGTCCGTGACAGCTGAAGGTAATAACTTTCATGACAGCTAAGTGGATGTGCAGCTCAGCACGTCAATCCTCTCACAACGGTGTCCTTCTTTTGGATCCTGGAGCTGCTTTAGGTGTTGTTAGTAAATTGTATTTGAGAAATAAACAACTGTTCCAAGATATAACAGGAAAACAAATAGCAATAAAGCTGCCTTCCCCCAAATTAACTAATATTTGATGCTATTTATAATTACTTTCCCCATCAACTGATGCTGAAATGCTGGGTCCTTGACAGTGTGTTTTCCCTAACAGTGCTCACATTTGTTTTCCACATTATTATTTTTCAAAATTTTATTTTAGTGAAGACCCATAGCTCTTAGTGGTCATTGGTGGAATTCTATTTATGGTATGTTTTGCCTCATCTTGGTTTGACACCTAGAAAAGTCAGTTTTGTCCCCCAAATAGCTACTGTATACCCATAGAACATCCACTTAGGAAGGCTTTCTGGGTGGGGAGGTGGAAAGAAGAAGTATAAAATTTAATAGAGAAATGAAAGTATCATCCTGACCTTAAGGACTTCACATCCTATCATAAAGACTGCAAGAAACACGTAGTAATACAACATATTTGTTCTCTCCCACAAATGAAAAACTGTAGTTAACTGAGGAATTCATATGACCCCAAGTAGTCCCTTTTTTACCAGCATCTCTGGCTTTTTCTACTAAAAATATCTAAGTGAGTTAAATCACCGTGGTGTTACACATAAAACTCACCAATGTTTGTAAAGCTCTCTGGGGTACAAGCATCAATTTATATATTAGTCCCTGGAACTTTTAAGCACAATGTAATGAATCAAATTGTTCTGACCTCAATTTTGCGAATGTTACAATAGTGAAATAGCAAAAATGTTATTTCCTAAGCTTTATATTTACTGACATATAAAATGACCATAATATCACCATAAGGAAAAAAAGGATAGTGAACTGTGTAAAGATACATAGTTAATCTAATTAACATGCCATGGCACATTTCCTTTGTGTGATAGAATTATAGAAAATGGAAATGTTGACAGAAAGGAAAGAGAAGATTTTTTTTTTTTTAAGAGCACATATTTACTAGTAATTTTTTAAGGAAAGAAAAAGGACCGCTTTTAACCAATAGTCACATGTGTTGTTATTTGAATAAAGTGGAATTCTTAATTCCCCTTTTTGCCATAGCTCTTTGCAGTTTTTTTTTTTCTTTGCAGTACCTATTACAATTCTTATTTTTCTCACAACATACTACTATTCCCTAGCAGTGCCAATAATTGGGAATTAAAAAAAAAAACTAGTAAATAACTAATATTTAGAAGAGCAAGAATGGGGATAAGAAATCTTGCATCTGCAAGGATTGTATGTATAGGTATCATGTATATATAGGACCATGGATGGTTCTACAAGGGAAAAGTTCACCTAACTGATGCAAAAAGAGAGAAAACAGCATGTAAGATATGACAGGCCAAACGGCAAAATGTTTCTAAAAACATACAACAAATATTATAGATGACCCAAGCAATACTAGCAAGTTATATGTGAAAATGCCTAAAGTATTTAATATATTAACGTAATATATTAAATACTTAATATTCCGAGATATTAACTATATAATTAATAAATTAACTGTGATTAATATTTATTAATATATTAACTGGATGCACAAATTAAATAATGCATTTTTGTAGCTTTTTTTCTCATTCAACAAAATCATGAATATACGATTTTTGTGTGTACTAATTTTGACCTAAGCATCAATAACATTTTCTTGACATAAGCAACACAATTCCTTCTGCCTACTGTCAATTTTTCAACAAGATTCCATATATTGAACAAACTTAAACTCTAATGCAGAATTTTAAAACAGGAGAATAAAGGCTTTATTTGACATATGCAAATATATTTAAATATATGTGTCAATTTAAGAAATTCAAATATGTTTAAAGAGGATCTATCCTCTTTCTTTTGCCAGGAAAAAAGAAATCTGTCTGTCTATCTATCTATCTATCTATCTATCATCTATCTATCTATCTATCTTCTGTCTATCTATCATCTATCTATCAACTATCTATCTATCTACATGTATTGGTGTTTTTTCTTGTTGATAAATCAAGGATATAAATTAATATAATCTCAGGAATTTTTTTTCTTCATGGTAAAAATCATAAATCAAAGAAAAAAACAATGAAGAGTTGAACATATCTTGATTTTGTAACCAAAAATCCTTCAAAGAGTACAATATTCCTCAGTGTTCTCACCACCACCCACTTGCTATATTCTTTTTATTGAAAGCATTCTCTACAATATAAAGTTTCCTTTTGTTGTCTTAATTGTACTCATGTACTTGTCTTTGTTCTTTTTTTCTCAAATCCACAGTTGCCTAAAAACAATGGTGTATTATAACTTTACATAAATCACCTTGACAACACTGTTTTACAGATCTTGAATAATTTGATAGCTATAAATGAAATTAATAATTGCTTTCAATATAAAATTATGTTTTTCAGTATGGAAAAAGGTGCACAATTAGGCACAAATCTATTGTTTTTAATTTTTCTTTGTAATAAAATTTTATTTTCTAATAATTAAATTCATATATTAATTCCAATTAAATTTCAGAATTTGAGTACTCAAACCGTGCTATCTAATCTATAACATGAAGAAACGATACTTTACCTCACTTTTAAATTCCCTTGTTGGGGCTGTCCATCGTAAACTGATAAAATATCAAAATCTTCTTCAAGAGCAAAAGTATGAAAAGACAGCTGTATCCTATTGCGTTCTCCTGTGATAATGATCCAGGTGCAGTTAGCGTAGTTTGGATAACCATGAGGAAATCCTGGGCTTTCGATGGTGCCATTTGGACCCTGTACTAAGCCTCCACAGTTTTGACCTAAAAAATAAAACACGAAAAATAACATTATTTTCGCTGTCTTAAAGAGATGAATTTTTATTTTCCAGCCATTTGACCAACTTTTACAGACTTATTTTGTAATTATTAGTGCACAAGTATTAATAAATTGCAAGTGTTTTCCAGTGCAGCAAGAGGAAGAGAATGACAAAAAGAAAAGAGGAAGAAGAAAGAAAATATACAATGTTTGGGTCCTCATATTAGAAATTTTGAGAAAAAAATTTTTTTCTCTCATTTTTAATAAAGCTTTGTCAGTATCAGACCTCCGTATATCTGGAAACTGCACCTAAGTTCCTTGTTGGGGGAAACTAAATTTATAGACATAAAATAAACACTGTCTAACTATATACATGCATACATGCATATATTAATATACCTAAATGACTATACTATATGACAATATGAATAGAGAAAACCATAGTCGATATGCAAATCTATTGATTTGTGCCTACACTGGCGAAAGTCCTACTACGTCAAAGAATAAAGCAAGACCACAAGAGTGTGTCTGGTTGTAAAGACTTCACCAGAAGAACCAAATGGTGCCTGGCTACCACCAATCACTGACCTGACAGGGACACAACAGAGAACAGGAGAAAAGTAGGGTGCAGAACTCAAATCTAGTAAAAAGACGAGACTTAATGGTCTGACTGAGACTAGAGGAACCCCAGAAGACTTGCCCTTCAAACTCTCTTTTTAACCCAGAACTGAAACCATTCCCGAAGTCAACTCTTCAGACAAAGATTAGACTGGACTATAAGACATAAAATGACACTTGTGAAGAGGGTGCTTCTTAGTTCAAGTGGATACATGAGCCTAAATGGGCAACTCCTGTCCAGAGGTGAGATGAGAAGGCAGAAAGGGATGGGAGCTGGTTGAATGGAAACGGAAAGCCTGGGTGGAAAGGAGGAGTGTGCTGTCACATTACAGAGAGAGCAACTAGGGTTACGTAACAATGTGTGTAAAAATTTTTGTATGAGAAACTAATATGAGCTGTAAACTTTTACTTAAAGCACAATTAAAAAAAAAAAAAAAAGTATGTCTGGTTGAAAACAAAAAGCCTTAAACAAGAGTAGCTAAACAATGCTCAAATTGAACAACCTGCAAAATGAGAAACATTCCCACTGTCACTCACAGTCTTCCTATATAGATAAAAAAAACAAACAAAACCAAACCCAGTGCCGTCGAGTCAATTCCGACTCATAGCGACCCTATAGGATAGAGTAGAACTGCCCCATAGAGTTTCCAAGGAGTGCCTGGAGGATTTGAACTACCGACCCTTTGGTTAGAAGCCGTAGCATCTATATAGGGTTTCCTCCTATATAGATTAAAAAAAAAAAAAAAAAAAAAAATTTTTTTTTTTTTTTTAGATAGGTAAGATTTAATGAATGTTGGAGAAGGTAGAAGGTGTATCGAAATGATGGGAAAAGTTAAAGAAAAGGCTTAGAGTTAAAAATAGACAAGAAGTGTTTTAATGTTCCCTGAGCAGGTATGGGCTTGCAGGAGATCCCACTTTTTACTCCTGTCATCATAACTTCCCTTAGACAGGTGAGATTTAGATACTTCTCAGCGTCAAAGACGTACATGAAAATTGGAAAAGGAAGGAGGGGGCAATGTAACTGGAGTCAAGCGGGACACAGGTCTTCCTGCTGACAGGCTCATCCTCAGCGGCCTGCAGTGAGGTAGGAGTAGCCAAACCTGAAAGAGGAATGAGCTCCTCCTCAGCAGTTAGGGCAGGGCCACAGGGAGGCCCAGGAAGGCGACAGATTCAGTCCTGTAGAGGAATAGGGTAAGGCTTTGGAGACTGTTCCAGGCAGTGACTGAAGTAACCTGATATGGGACACTCTGAAGCCACCTTCAGTCCCTGAGCAGAGTTATGGACGTGGGTGAGGCTGGAAAGTGAACTCAGAAGCGGGTTTCAGGCTTTCTCTCTGCTGCTAATACAAGCTTAAGATCTGGTGGTATGGATTTTAACATTGCCCTCTTCTGGCAATTTCCCGATTCCAAGGACGGTTAAAGAGACAGGTCCCTTCAGTAAATTGCTGGCCTTGGGATTCCTACAAAGATCTTCTGCTGAAAGGATAGATTTGGGAGTTTGGTAATGTCCACACACACCATCCCATCAATTCTATTCCTAGCGCTAGACAAACTCCAAAATCCCTTCCTTTCCACCTTTACTGAAATGTTTCCTTTCAGCCACCCTGAGTTCTTTATCCACCTACCTTTGTTCAGTCACCCCTGTTTATCTGCTTTGCGTGACTTGCTGTTAGATCCTTGTGGTTGTTTACGTATTATTTGCCCCGTTATCTCTAACAGCCTGCCTGTCATAGCCGTGCTTGAATCTACCAGAGTGAACGAAAAAAGAGTGGAGGCTGAACTCTGGACAGATAGGTGTTCGAATTGTCTTAATGAACACACTTTAATCATTTTAACTGTAAATATTACCATCAAGTGAGGGAATAAAGTAACTCCCACCAAATCATTCCAACATTTAATTTGAGGTTAGCTATTTAGTAGCTCCTGGAAACTGTTTGCAGTGTTTTTATTCCTCCTTAATCTGGCCATTTCCTACCAATATGTTTAAATGTTTTGACACTAAAAATATTAAGAAAGTTCTGTAGGAACGGGGCATATTCAGATAATTGCCTGTAGTTTAAGTGCTCGAATACAAGAATTATCCCAGCTTTTTTGTAGTTGTTGAGCTGCAAATAGAAAATTATTTCCAGCTACATTTTATACTTTTAAAAACATATTTCACAATAGTAGGTCTCAGTGAGCTCCAATTTTTCAAAGTAATATTACCAAATGCTTGTGGGAGTTTGCTAAATCTTAATAAAAAAGATTTAATGAAAGGGATTTATGAGTTTAAAACCAAAGAACTAATAAGAAATCTATTTTACACTAAATTTAAATCTAACAATAACACTGTAACAAGTAGGTATTAAAGCTGTGGGGTTTTGAAAGGTCTTTAAAGAAAATAGCTTTTCTGGTTTTTCTAGCAATTCTTACTTCACAGTAAATCAAGAAAAAAAAAAGTGAAGGCTTGAAATTATAAATTGGAGACAAGAAAAATAAATTCAACAGAAAATGTCAGCTAGAAAGTAGTTACTATTATAGGCCCGTCATGGTGAACCAGATTATCAGATATTAAGATTTTTTTTCTGAGGAATAACATTTAGGCTGTATTTAGGGTACCAATTAGTACAGTACATTTTGCAGAGTGAGTCACATTTGTTCAGTATATAGACTTTTCCACACGCCTGCTAGAAACTGGAAATGGCTCAAAAGTTCTGAGACTAGTAATTCTCAATCTTGACTACACATTGCTTTCAAGCAGGAAGTTGTTAAAATATCTACACCAAAGTTAAATTTTGATTTTGTTGGTTTCAACCAAGAATATCCAAAACTATCTTAAATGAGAAGAATAAAACTGGAAGTCTTACCATGTCATGTGAAGCTACAGTAAATGAGATAGTGTTGAGTTGGTTCAATCCTAGACAGTCAATGGAACAGAAAGGACACTTCAAAACCAAGCCCACACAATTATACACTTGGTTTATCATAAAAGGTATAGTGCAGAGTGGTAAAGAAAGAATGGTCTCTTCAAGAAATGATGATGTGGCAATTGGGTATTCAATTGGGGGAAAAAAAAAAAAAAACTTGATCGCTATCCTACAATTCCAGATAAACTATAAACCTAAATGCAAAGCATTAAATAAAAGTTTCCAGAAGAAAATAACAAAAATGTTTTCATAACCTCGTGGTAAGCAAATATTTCTCATATAGCACAAAAAAAGTAAAACTCATAAAAGGAAAGAGCAAAAACCAATCCAAAGAATAGAATATATCTGCAATACATATATTCAACAAATGACATATTTATACTATAACAAATAATTCTCAAAAATGAACAAGAAAAAGGCAACACAACAGAAAATAAAAATTATAGATATTATAGGCAGTTGGAGATTCCTTTCCTACTTGGAGATGGATTTTTTTTTTAATTGTAAGGAGATAAATGAATCACCATTTAGCATCTCTGAAATCAGCCCTGACCACTTTCTCCTGTGGGACAGGGCAACTGTGTGTTAAAGAAAAAAGTACCTGATGTCTCAGGCCTTTCTTAGTGCAAGAAAGAGCCTACCCTGTCTTACCCCAAGCAATGTGGGGTTTCCCTAGGGACAGGTCAACTTGCCAGACATCCAGTCAATATCTCCTTGGCTCATGAAAGTATTTCAACTTTTTCTTAAATCAAAACAAACAAAACCTCTACGTCAACAAAAAGAACACCAAAGAGGAAATAACCAAATCAATACCATTCACAGTAGCCCCCAAGAAGATAAAATACTTAGCAATAAATCTTACCAAAGATGTAAAAGACCTATACAAAGAAAACTACAAAGTACTACTACAAGAAACTAAAAAGGACCTACTTAAGTGGAAAAACATAACTTGCTCATGGATAGGAAGACTTAACACAGTCAAAATGTCTATTCTACAAAAAGCCATCTATACATACAATGCACTTCCGATCCAAATTCCAATGTCATTTTTTTATGTGATGGAGAAACAAATCGCCAACTTCATATGGAAGGGAAAGAAGCCCCGGATAAGCAAAGCATTACTGAAAAAGAAGAAGAAAGTGGGAGGCCTCACTCTACCTGATTTCAGAACCTATTATACAGCCACAGTAGTCAAAACAGCCTGGTACTGGTACAACAACAGGCACATAGACCAATGGAACAGAATTGAGAACCCAGATATAAATCCATCCACATATGAACAGCTGATATTTGACAAAGGCCCAGTGCCAGTTAATTGGGGAAAAGACAGTCTTTTTAACAAATGGTGCTGACATAACTGGATATCCATTTGCAAAAAAATGAAACAGGACCCATACCTCACACCATGCACAAAAACTAACTCCAAGTGGATCAAAGACCTAAACATAAAGACTAAAATGATAAAGATCATGGAAGAAAAAATAGGGACAACATTAGGAGCCCTAACACAAGGCATAAACAGAATACAAAACATTACCAAAAATGATGAAGAGAAACCAGATAACTGGGAGCTCCTAAAAATCAAACACCTATGCTCATCTAAAGACTTCACCAAAAGAGTAAAAAGACCACCTACAGATTGGGAAAAATTTTCAGCTATGACATCGCCGACCAGCGCCTGACCTCTAAAATCTATATGATTCTGTCAAAACTCAACCACAAAAAGACAAACAACCCAAACAAGAAATGGGCAAAGGATATGAACACACACTTCACTAAAGAAGATATTCAGGCAGCTAACAGATACATGAGAAAATGCTCTCCATCATTAGCCATTAGACAAATGCAAATTAAAACTACGATGAGATTCCATCTCACTCCAACAAGGCTGGCATTAATCCAAAAAACACAAAATAATAAATGTTGGACAGGCTGCGGAGAGATTGGAACTCTTATACACTGCTGGTGGGAATGTAAAATGGTACAACCACTTTGGAAATCTATCTGGCGTTATCTTAAACAGTTAGAAATAGAACTACCATACAACCCAGAAATCCCACTCCTTGGAATATACCCTAGAGAAATAAGAGCCTTCACACAAACAGATACATGCACACCCATGTTTATTGCAGCTCTGTTTACAATAGCAAAAAGCTGGAAGTAACCAAGGTGTCCATCAATGGATGAATGGTTAAATAAATTGTGGTATATTCACACAATGGAATACTACACATCAATAAAGAACAGTAACGAATCTGTGAAACATTTCATAACATGGAGGAACCTGGAAGGCATTATGCTGAGCGAAATTAGTCAGAAGTAAAAGGACAAATATTGTATAAGACCACTATTATAAGATCTTGAGAAATAGTATAAACTGAGAAGAACACATACTTCTGTGGTTACGAAGGGAGGAGGGGGGGCGGAGAGGGTTTTTTACTGATTAGTTAGTAGATAAGAACTACTTTACGTGAAGGAAAGGACAATACTCAATACATGGAAGGTCAGCTCAAGTGGACTGGACCAAAAGCAAAGAAGTTTCTGGGATAAAATGAATGCTTCAAAGGTCAGCGGAGCAAGGGCGGGGGTTTGGGAACCATAGTTTAAGGGGACTTCTAAGTCAATTGGCAAAATAATTCTATTGTGAAAACATTCTCCATCCCACTTTGAAATGTGGCGTCTGGGGTCTTAAATACTAACAAGCGGCCATCTAAGATGCATCAGTTGGTCTCAACCCACCTGGATCAAAGGAGAATGAAGAACACCAAGGTTACACGATAACTATGAGCCCAAGAGACAGAAAGGGCCACATGAACCAGAGACTTAAATCATCCTGAGACCAGAAGAACTAGCTGGTGCCCAGCCACAACCGATGACTGCCCTGACAGGGAGCACAACATAGAACCCCTGAGGGAGCAGGAGAATAGTGGGATGCAGACCCCAAATTCTCACAAAAAGATCAGACTTAAGGGTCTGACTGAGACTGGAGGAATCCCGGCGGCCATGGTCCCCAAACCTTCTGTTGGCCCAGGACAGGAACCATTCCCGAAGACAACTCATCAGACATGGAAGGGACTGGACAGTGGGTAGGAGAGAGATGCTGATGAAGAGTGAGCTATTTGTATCGGGTGGACACTTGAGACTGTGTTGGCATCTCCTGTCTGGAGGGGGGATGGGAGTGTAGAGAGGGTTGGAAGCTGGCAAAATTGTCACGAAAGGAGAGACTGGAAGGGCTGACTCATTGGGGGAGAGCAAGTGGGAGTATGGAGTAAGGTGTATATAAACTTATATGTGACAGACTGACTTGATTTGTAAATGTTCACTTGAAGCTCAATAAAAATTAAAAAAATGAAAACTACTATGAGCCACATGAAAACAATTTTTTTCTAAATAACATCACCACAATGGTACTGCCTGAAGTCCCTCAGGTTATGCAGTATCAATTCCAAACTTACACTACTGTTGAGGGAATCCTCTTAAATAACAATTACTGTATGGTTGTGGGTCTTAGTACCATTATGACGCATATAAAGGCCTCGTTTCCTAATGTAGTCACAAAAATGACTGACACAGTTTATAAGTAAACTAACCTTACTGTCCATATGGAGATGAATGGAAATAACATAAATTTATTATTTTCACTGATGCCAGCATTTAATTCAAGAATCATGTTAACGTATATCAGAAATAAATATTGCTTCAGTGAAATACAGTACTTCTAACTGCATACAATGAAGTCATACATGAACACATATACACTATAGTATATGACATCTGTATAGATCTTAAGAGTTTACAATGTGCTATCAGATAAAAAAAAAAATCAGATAAAGATAGGCTGTGAGAATTGCCCTTAGCTCCACAACCAGCAAATACCAACGCTGGAATTTTTAACTCAAACATCTCCCTTACATGGTCTTCCCTGGGTTCCTAAGCTCTAAGGGCTGTTTGCCTGCTACAGAATACTCTCAGATATTCTACATATGTTTTCCTTTTAATTGGTTTAAATCTAAGCTTTATTTAAACGTTCTCCCTAAATACAACTTTGAACAAGCAGATTATTATAGCTGGAAAGTATATGAGCTGGAAAGAATATGTAAATATGTTTTTTAACGGAGTAACTTTAAAAACTATAAGCCTGATGATACTTTAACCTTAACTCAGTTTACATGTTCCTGAACGTGACTCTATTATAAGAACATTTGTAAATCATATTTCCTGAGGGCAATGAAGTATTCTGCAGAGTTTCGGTTATAATTTTAACCTTTTCATTAAAACTGTGTCTTTTTTTTTTTTTTTACAGGTGTTGAAAATGCAATGAATGTAAATAAATAATAAATAAAGTCTAATGTCCTTCAAGCTTTGGCACTGGAAGTTATCTTGGAAGTATACATACGTCATCAAAATGCATGTATACAAAAGTACACATCACACAGAAACATACACATGCAATTATACATGCTGATAATTTTTTACTTCCTACAAGCCGAAGAAACTACTCTCAGAAAAACTGAACCCACGGCATAATTTTTAAAAACTGATATCTGAAACACAGAGCAGTTAAATTATACCCATGAAGCATCTGGTTCAAGCTGCATACATTAGTACACACTCATGGAGACATATCTTAGGTCATAACAGAATGTTAGGGATAGAGGACTTTTAGAGTTAATCTAGTATGAATTTCTGCCCACAGTGTCAGAGTTCTTGATATCATATTTAAATATAGGAAGGGTAACAGCAATCCTTTAAATGCTGTCTTGTAATTTTAGACTGGGGTAGAGTTTTCAAAATACATTTTGAGGCGTAATCTTACTGGGTCATCACAACAGTCCCACAGGCTGGTTTTGTAGACATGAAAACACTGGTGTAGTGCTGTGAAGTGAGTTGCCCATCATCTCCCAGGAATGAAACAAGGTCTTTTGTTCCCAAAGCATTATGGGTATTCCACCTTACCACAGCTGTGTCACAGTACATGGGCACATTGGAAAACGCAATATGTTATAGAATTCAAGTTTGCTTGTCAAATCTTGAGGTATATCACAATGATTAATTTTGATTACATAGTAAAATAGTGACTGTAGGGACTCAGGAATTCTAACTTCAAGTCTTCTTTCTTTCATACAGTAGATGCTCATTATAGAAAAAAATGGGAAGGATAAGGTAGCATTTAGAATTATTACAACATTTACAATCTCATGACCAAAGATAATTACCACTATCACCTTATTGAACACTTTTCTAAACATTTCCAATAGAGACACATACGGCATTTGTCTCAGTGGTCTAGTGCTACTATAATAGAAATAACACAAGAAACAGAAATTTAGTCTCGCAGTTTAAGAGGCTAGAAGGTCGAATTCAGGGCATCAGCTTCAGAGGAAGGATTTCTCTCTATCGGTTCTGGGGAAAGGTCTTGTCATCAATCTTCCCCTGGTCTAGTTGTGTTTCATCACAGGGACCCTGGGTCCAAAGGATGTACTCGCTCCCAGCACTTCTTTCTTGGTGTTATGAGGTTCCCCTGTCTCTCTGCTCACTTCTCTCTTCTATATCTCAAAAGAGATTTATTCAAGATACAACCTAATCCTGACATTGAGTCCTGTCTCGTTAACATAACTGCCTCTAACCCTGTCTCATTAACAGCATACAGGTTAGGATCTACAATACTAGGATAATCTCATCAGATCATAAAATGGTGGACAACCACACAATACTGGGAATCATGGCCTCGTCAAACTGACACACATTTTTGGGGACACAATTCAATCCATGACAGCAGTGTATATTTGCCCATGCTACAGACTGAACAAGAGTTGGTAAGGACTGGATCTAAGGCTTGTCTTACTTTTGAAATACCTAGTTTGTCTCCGAGTGCTATTCTTTCTTCTGAGAAAGTACACAAGACCGCTGCTGCCTCAGCAAGGTGACTACAGGGGAAAAAGTCCGGAGTCCTGGTGAGCAGTTTAGTTTATGATCATCACTCAGGAGTGTCACCCTTGGAATCTGTGGAACAATTTTCAGGTAGTCAGTGTTCTTCATACCCTATGGTAATTCCTAACTCTGAAAGTCAGCCTTGGAAAGACTCAACTGAGAAAACAGTATCATCCCTTGTCATTTCTGGGCTAAAATAATCTCTGCTCTTAATGTTCACTACACTTGATCTATATACCTATTACAAGCTCTTACTCTCTAGCGTATATTGCTACTTAGCACACACACCTTTTCATTTCCTAAAGTAAGATATTTGTTGAGATGATTCATCTTTGATTCATTCTAATTCATTGTAAGCATTTGATGAATGATTGCACATAAACAAATAGTTTCCTAGATTCCACATGCTATTGAAATTGCTCTGTGTCCTCAATTCTAGGCTTAAGCCACCTTTAAACAGTAAGAGAGTTGGGTATAACATTTAAAAACTCATGTGCTAAGCTCTCGGGATATATTGTTTTATTTAATTTGTACACCGTCTTCAAGGTAGAAGATAGCTTAGTGGTTGTTTTCCTAAGTGCTATAATATCTAAAGACTTATGATAAGGAAATGCCTTTGCCATAAGAAAAAAACCCTTTCTTAGAGCAAAAGTTGGCAACCTGGAATATTCTGACATGTAACTTGGTTCAGGGACACCAGGAAAATGTAGCCTATATTGTTAAGTATGTGAAGAAAGCCATGTAGGGAAGTAATACTCTGTACTTAATTCTATCAACACAGAAAGAAGTCGTAAGACAAATAGTTGAAGGAGCTGCAAAAGAATAGTCTAGAATATCTTCTGGATGAAAAGACTTGATAATCATATAGGTGTCTCCAACTACCTGGCCTGACCTCATTTGAAAGAGGAGACAGATTTCTGCGTTCAAACAGAGTAGGAGCTGAAGGTGTACCATCATCTCAACCGCACCCCTTGGTGGAGACAGAGACCAAGACGACCTTTATGGTGTGTACCCTGTTTGCATCAAAGCCAAATCAGACTGACTGATTTTGAAAACACAATTCGGGGGAAAAAAAGAAACTTAAATATGTATTACACTTGGTGGCGGTGGCAGTGGCAGTCTTGTTTCCATTATGTGAAAATGACAATGTATGGTTTTACATCTTATGCAAATTACCATGCAAATTAAGTTTAATTACTTTTTACAAAGAGGTTTTTGACATTTGAAGTTCTACCTATTTTGAAATTTTTGTGATAATACTCTATTATACACCTGCAAGCTTGTTACATGACTTAAAATTGCCTGCTCCCACTGGACATAGCTATGTAATAACTCTCAAGTAGAAGAAAATGGTCCACTGTGATCCTTGTTGAATTTTTCAATTTCTTTAATGGCTAAGGGCTGTGACATACTTTTAAGCAGATTCAAAATTTCAAATATCAAGAGGCCCCAAATTTCATTGACGGAAGTAGAAGACTCTGTGATCAGATAAGTCCTTTTTGAAGCCGTAAACAAATCAAATATGCATTAGCCTGTGCTCCGCATTATCTTCTCCTGTTTCCTCTGTTATTTCAGGGTCTGTGTTATTTGGAAAATGATTAATTGTGGAAGGACTATGAGGTAAAACGCCCTTCCTAGGTCTTTGATTAAAGTGTTTCAAAATTAAAGTCTTCAGGCCTTTTCCGGGAGCTGTGCCTTGAAGGAAGTCTTAAAGGGATTGTATTTCTCTGTGCACCAAGGGCAGCCGAATATCAGCTACGGTAGCTTGACAGCCTTAGGGTACTTGGTCGAGCTTTAATCTGAAACACTTACAGGAGATTACTCAAGACATGAGCAAAGAAGAAAAGCAGAAAAGCCAGAGGCACACGAGCCTCGGAGAGAACCAAGGAATCCATTTCCTCACTAATGAAGCCATGGCCTACCAGTCAGGCCACTTGGCCAGTCCTTCTGCCCCAAATGAACGGCGAATACCTGATTTCTATCACTTATGAAGGAAAATTGGGTTTTCACTGAACTGTGTAGAAATAGTTTTTTTTTTTTTTTTTCATTAAATACAACTAAAGTTTGTTATTATAACCACATATAGGTTTGGTCTGCTTAGTTTTTTCCCTTTCTTGAACACATCGAGCTTGTTTACCTCAGGGGCTTTGCGCATGCTAATGCATCTGCCCTGAATGGCGTTCCCCCAAATATTTCCATATGTGTCTTATCCTCATTCGGGTGGCAGTGCGAGTGGTTCTTTCCAGGCATTCATATCTCAGTTTGCAATTCTCCTCCACCATAACTCTCCATCTTATGTCCTGTTTTATTTCCTTGTAGCATTTACCACTTTGTGAAAATATTTGTTTACTAGTTTATTCATTTTCATGTCTATATAATTAATATGAAAAGCTCCCAAGAGTAAGATGCTGTCTGCCTTGTTTATATCCTGTTGCTAGAATAGAGTCTGTCACTTAACATTTAATAATTGAAATGTGTAGGGGAGTTAGGGTAAATATGGGTGGGAGGTTATGGTATAAATTGGATCTATACACTTGCTCGTGTGAAAAGAATCGGCAAAAATATAAAGCCCGGGTACTAGACGGAATTATATACATATACTCCAGCCAGGAGATTATCTAAAACATTCTGAATCAAGGTGTTATTATTCTAACTCCGAGAAGAGGGATTCTATAATGTCAATACCATTTAACAGCTTAATTACCAACAGCTTCTTAAACTAACTCAAATGGTCCATGTTTTATCTGAAGCTAATATTGACCCTATGCAATCCTACTGTGTACACTGGTGTCTCTGCATTTTCATTTTAGAAGGGGTCACCATTCAAAGCTGCAATGAGTCAGAATCTGGAAGCACATCGATATGATATCAGTGCTGTTTCCTGAGATATTGCACTGCAGGAAGGAGCTTTAGTTAACTCAGGTAGTGTAATATCCTCAGCTACTTAGAACATGTTGAATTAATGATAATAAAATCATTCAATGACTACCTCTCTGAAGAGACAAATTGGGAAGGGTGCTGCATGATGTAGGGCTGAAAATTACTGGGCTTTGAAGCCAATAAAATTAAGCTGTGCTTGGTATCCAGCCTAGGAAATTGGGCATTGAACAAATCACCTAATCTTTATTAGCCTAAGTTTCCTCAGATGTGAAATGAGAATAAAACCCATTTTGCAAGGTTTTTGTAGTGCTTAGAGATAAAATCAGTTGCTGTCAACTCATGGTGACCCCACCTGTGTCAGATTAGAACCATGCTCCATAGAGTTTTCCACAGCTGATTTTTCAGCAGATCACCAGGCCTTTCTTCCAAGGTGTCTCTGGGTGGACTCCAACCTCTACCACCTAGGGACTTTGATTAGTGATGAAGCACCTTGATATGGACATAAGGGTAGCTGGAAAGGAAAATGTCTACTGTAATTTAAAAAAGACAGTTCACTGGAGAGCCTTCTGGTTATAACTGTATGTGTAAAATAAGGGGCGAACACACGCTTTACCTGGCTCTGTCCCACTCGTCCTTCAGAGCTCCGGTAGACATCACTTCCTAGAGGATGCTCTGTGGACACCCTGTGCCTGCCTGGCAGGGTTGTCCATCCTCCCCTCACCTCATAGTGCAGCACTTAAAATAATAGGATTGTGACTGCCAAATTATTTGACATTAGATGTAGATTTTGAACGATGAAGTTGGTTATATCACTAAGCAAATCTAAACAAAGCAAATGATCCAAGTCCTACTTTATCCATGGTTCCCAGGTCCCATATTGGTGCTTTTTAAATAGATGACATTTTGCTTTAAACAAAGTTACCATCTAAATCTGAGCCTCTACTTTCAGGGACTTCAAATCAACATTTCTATATTGCAAGTTATTCTGAGGTCAACTTCTATACTGCAAGACATATGCTATAACCCAGCAATTAAAATAAATTCATCCCTCTAGAGACTGTAGAACTAAAGTTCTTAATTGTATGTTAGTTATTTATCTTTTAATTGAATTCCCAGTGATGAAACACCCCATTACAAATCAGTAGGGTTGAGTTGTTCCAAAAACTTGAAATAAAGTCATTTCATACCCCTCCTTTAATGCAGAGGAGATCAAAAGAATTATAAACCACTCTTCATACAATTCTCCAGGAAATGGTGGTGGTAAAATGTAGAAAAAAGTTTCCCTCAAGAGCATTTTTAATCCAAGATTTGAATTGATATAGTTTAGTCTTGATGCTACACAATCAATTCAATGTTACTTGCTAAGACAGGTAAAATAAAATTACCAGCTGACACTCTCATGAGTGCTCCAAGTCCCTGTCAGCAATGGCGTCAGCAATGGAGTCTACCCGTCCCCTGTATTAAGTTTTTTTACAGGTGGATTTGTGCCACAGTTTCATCCCCTTCCTTTTTTCCCTCAAGAGTAAAGAATGGCTTCTTGATCAGCAAGACATATATTAAAGTTTTAGTATTATGTTATATTTTAATGCTTACTGAGAGCTTACCTCCAAAGAGAAATTATAACGTCAAAAAAGTCATAACTAAGATCAGGTTTATCTATTATTATGTATGAAGCATAAAGCTAACATGAACTCTCTCCTCCGTAAGGTAAACAGAGAACTTTAACTAAAGAGAGCATTTGTAGTAAGGGAGAGTTCACAGATTCGGAAACTGAAAACATGAAAAATCATGAACAGGTATTTTTTTTTAACCTTAACAAAATTAGCAAATAAATTAAAAAAAAATGCGTAATGCACTTCCTTCATTCTGTAACTGCTATCTGGAAAAAGTGAGATGTCAGGTAAGAGCAGAAATTTAAGGGTTATTTTACAGAATTAGTGTTAAGGAATTGCTCTCCAATAACCTGTATTTAAATCCATATAAAACATAAACTAATTTATGTCTATTTAAACAAATAGAAGTTTGAACCTGAAATGTTTCAGACCTCAAAACCATCGGGGCTTTAAATGTTTTAAATATTCCTCTCTTGTTCCCATTTCTTCAAGTGGAGATGATGGTGCCATTCAAATGCTCGATGGTCAGTTCTGTAGGAGGGTTTTGGCCTCTAAATGGCCCTCAGGTGGTGCTCTGTCCTTCAGTCCTGTAACTTTGTCCATACCTCATGGGTATGAAACAGAGGAATCACACACGCGCACACACACACACACATACATTATTAGCCTGCTTCCCCCACCTCTTTATGAAATATTACACTTTATATTTGGGCTTTGTGCTTATCGTGAAAATCTAATTATTACACAATGGCTGAACAAAACCATGATATATGTCATCATGGCTGATTACGTACCACTGTTTCACATTTTACCAGAATATTGATGTTTACCCTTGTGCTTTTCCTAGGAATCTTTGTGATTTTAGTTAGAGAATTTATGTGGATGAGGGCTGCACTATGAAGCACACATCAGAGATGGCAGGACATCACGATGCCTACTGCCCTGGACACAGTCCTCCGCTAGGACTGGCACCTGACATCCTATTAAGGGCCCCTTGTTTGGTAAGTGTTTATTTTGTAAGCTGTAGGAGGGTATGCCTCATATGCATTCATGTAAAAGCTGGGCAATGAATAAGGAACATCAAAGAAAATTTCATGACTTTGAATTACGGTGTTAGCCAAGAATATTGAACATACCATCAACTGCCAGGAAAATGAACAAATCTGTCTTGGAAATGCAGTCAAAATGCTCATTAAAAGCAAGGATGATGAGACTTCATGTCACATACTTCAGACATGTTATCAGGAGGGCACAGTCCCTGGAGAAGGACATCATGCTGGTAAAGTGTAGGAAAAAAAGGGGAAGACCCTCAGTGAGATGAATTGAAACAGTGGCTGCAACAACGGCCTCAAGCATAACAACCATTGTGAAGATGGTGCAGGCCGGGGCAGTGTTTTGTTCTGTTTTAGGTAGGGTTGCTATGAGTCAGAACCAACTAGACGGCACCTAACAACAACAAGAGGGGAGTATGCAGATATACCATGGTTATAACAACAAAACAGATGAAAACGTGATTCTACACTATACCTAAATCGATTTTGGTCAGGAATAAATCCAGCTATTTCTGAGTACTGATGTCTAATATACCAGAAGCCTGGAGTATCAAGTTCCATAAACATATTACCTATTCTCTGGCTATCAATACTCCCCTTTGCCCTAAATTCCTCTTGCAGGCTTCAGCTGCTATCTGCCAGAGCACTTGAAAAAAAAGAGCAAGCCATTTGTTTGCTTTGAGCATCGTGATCTTTTAAGAACTTATCTATATGAGATCAAACTGACGACGGCACCTTGAAAGATTAGATAACAAACTTAGGAGGCAGTGAGCTCATGTTCATGGAGGAGAAATATTTATAAAAATGAGAGGGAGAATGATACCACAACTCAGAGAACATAGTCAGTGTCACTGAATCGCACATGTAGAAATTGTTGAATTGGCATAAGTTCTGCTGTGGATACTATAAACGACAACAAAAATTAAATTATAAAGATTATTTTTAAAATAGGAAGACATTCTGTATATGTGATATACCTGTAGTTAGTTCATGTAATCTTTTCACACAGATATAAACTTTCTAGACTGGCAGCTACACGAGCACAGACAGCTTTACTGCAGTCTCTATTCCTGCATCCCAAGTCTGAGTACAGTGTCCGGCACTTAGTGAACATTCAGCACGTGGACCGACTATTGTACCTGATAAGGGATATTATTACCACCTATAATTTTTAACATTTACAGTATACTTAATCTATGGCAATTCCATTCCATACTTTTTCTAGTTCTTACAATGATCTTAAAACTTAGACATTATCATTTTTATTTTACAGATGAAGAAACTAAAAAGGCTAAGTGATTTGTCCAAAGTCACACAAGAAAGAAAAAAAAAAAATTGAACCTGGTGTTTAAATTCATACTTCTATGACCTCTAAGACAACGTTCCGCTGCTATTCATAAGGTTTTCACTGGCTAATGCTTTTCAGAAGTAGACTGGCGGTTCCTCCTTCCTACTCTGTCTTAGTCTGGAAGCTCAGCTGAAACCTGCCTTCCATGGGTGACCCTGCTGATATCTGAATACTGGTGGCATAGCTTCCAGCATCACAGCAACATGCAAGCCCCCACAGTACGACAAACTGACTGTGAAGGACTCCATGGGGAAAATATTAAACGACGCAGGAAGCATCAAAAGAAGATGGAAGGAATACCCAGAGTCATTATACCAAAAAGAATTAGTCGATGTTCAATCATTTCAAGAGGAAGCATATGATCAGGAACCAATGGTGCTGAAGGAAGAAGTCCAAGCTGCTCTGAAGGCATTGGTGAAAAACAAGGCTCCAGGAATTGATGGAATATCCACTGAGATGTTTCAACAAACAGATGCAGTGCTGGAGGTGCTCACTCATCTATGCCAAGAAATATGGAAGACAGCTTCCTGGCCAACTGACTGGAAGAGATCCATATTCATGCCTATTTCCAAGAAAGGTTATCCAGCTGCATGTGGAAATTATAGAACCATATCGTTACTATCACACGCAAGCAAAATTTTGCTGAGGATCATTCAAAAACAGCTGCAGCAGTATATTGATAGGGAACTGCCATAAACTCAGGCTGGTTTCAGGAGAGGACGTGGAACCAGGGACATCATTGCTGATGTCAGATGGATCCTGGCTGAAAGCAGAGAATACCAGAAGGATGGTTACCTGTGTTTTATTGACTATGCAAAGGCATTTGACTGTGTGGGTCATAAGAAACTATGGATAACATTGTGAAGAGTGGGAATTCTAGAACACTTAATTGTGCTCATGAGGAACCTTTACATAGATCAAGAGGCAGTTGTTTGGACAGAACAAGGGGATACTGATTGGTTTAAAGTCAGGAAAGGTGTGAGTCAGGGTTGTATTCTTTCACCATACCTATTTAATCTGTATGCTGAGCAAATCATACGAGAAGCTGGACTATATGAAGACGAATGGGGCATCAGGATTGGAGGAAGACTCATTAACAACCTGCATTATGCAGATGACACAACCTTGCTTGCTGAAAGTGAAGAGGACTTGAAGCACTTACTGGTGAAGATCAAAGACCACAGCCTTCAGTATGGATTACACCTCAACATAAAGAAAACAAAAATCCTCACAACTGGACCAATGAGCAACATCATGATAAATGGAGAAAAGATTGACGTTGTCAAGGATTTCATTTTACTTGGATCCACAATCAACAGCCATGAAAGCAGCAGTCAAGAAATCAAAAGACTCATTGCATTGGGTAAATCTGCTACAAAGGACCTCTTCAAAGTGTTGAAGAGCAAAGATGTCACCTTGAAGACTACTAAGGTGCACCTGACCCATGGTATTTTCAATCGCATCATATGCGTGTGAGAGCTGGACAATGAATAAGGAAGACCAAAGAAGAATTGATGCCTTCGAATTGTGGTTTTGGCAAAGAATATTGAATATACCATGGACTGCCAAAAGAACGAACAAACCTGTCTTAGAAGAAGTACAGCCAGAATGCTCCTTAGAGGCAAGGATGGTGAGACTGCGTCTTACATACTTTGGACATGTTGTCAGGAGGGATCAGTCTCTGGAGAAGGACATCATGCTTGGTAAAGTACAGGGTCAGCAGAAAAGAGGAAGACCCTCAACGAGGTGGGTTAACACAGTGGCTGCAACAATGAGCTCAAGCATAACAACAATTTTAAGGGTGGCACAGGACCGGGCAGTGTTTCGTTCTGTTGTGCATAGGGTTGCTATGAGTCGGAACCGACTCGACGGCACCTAGCAACAACAACAACAAAATGACCTCTAAAACTGTGCTCTTTTGGTTATAAACCATACTATATTTTGTAAAAGGAATAATTCTTACAAATTGTACCCAGAAGAAAAGGAGAGTTTCTGAATCCTAAGGGTACTCCTTCTGCTTTGTAAAGAGCCACATAACTATGTAAATTGGGGGAAAAAAGAACATGTTTGTGTATCTGAGCTGAAGGCTGGATTCTGGTTGTCTGTATTTATAGGTATACATTTCCATTTCCAGTTTTATTCCTTAAATAACTTTTTTTAACTTAAAGCTACAATCTGGATTATGCCTTCAATAAGTAAAAATGGTTTGGGCCCCCAGTGATATTTCTATTTGTGTGGTTAGGGGTGCCACGTGCTGCCACACAGGCTGCGTACTGCACAACTCCAGAAGCTGTATCTGCACAGACTTCAGAGCTGCCTTAGACACGAGACTGCTCAGTCCGTGATTGACGTTGGCCTGTCTCACGTCTTGGATAAGACAACACTGTGTTTGAATGTGCAACACGGAGAGTGCAGACTAAAGAGCCATGGAAATCTCGATGGAAACAAAAGCCCTATTTATGGATTTGCTGCTGTAATTGTTCTTCAGCAAAATATCTACATCAGTGTTCATGGCTTTTTAACTTTTAACTTGCTCCTAAGCAGTGGCAAGAGGGAAGCACTGGCTTCCTGTCCCTTATTTTATCTTGGTTTAATGATGTTTCTGAAAAAATCATGCCTGACATTAAAATTCCATTGAGGATTAGAAACGGTTGTACGAACTATTTTGGAAAAAAGGACCTGAAGTTCTTTTTAATCTGTGGTCTTGATTTAAAAAATATAGTCTGTAGTTGACTCTGTGTATGTTATTATTTTTCTGATTTCTGATTAGAATTCCGAGAACATAAAAAGATTTTTTTCCTCTTTACATGTAGTTACTCAGTTTCACCTAGATTTAGTTATTTTTTGTTTTACCTAAGCTTACCTTGTAAGGTTTTAGAACACACATAAGACAAGAGGGGAAATTGCTTGCTGCCTGGATAAAGGGAGCTCCCAGAAATTTTGGTTTGCAGAAAATACTAATGTGTTTGTCTTGCTGTAACTATGACAAAGGAATCAGCAGATTATGTAACATGAAGTAATATAAACACAAAGATGAGGGACCATCTGCAATGCTAACTGATCAAAAGCTACACAGTGAATCAAAGCTTTTAGATCTACTGGAGATGTCTCAGGAAACTGTAATATGATGTTAAGTGAATGGATGTGCCAAAGTTGGAGCTAAAATTTGTATATTGCTTTCGACACTGAAAAACCATACTGCTGTACCAAGTTCCAGAACATGGAACGTATATAAGTTTAACAATGTCAAAGGGCTGACATACAGCAGGGGGGTATTTTAATAAATGATTAAAAAAAAAAAAGAATCTAATTATCAAGAGTTAAATTGTTGGTACTTCCTGAAAGAAAAATGATAAAACCACCCTGCAGTGGTGTCTTGGATTCTAACATTGACAAACCCAGGGAGGATGGTCTCTTCCACTGCTGGGTCACTTCTCTGGGCCGTGGTGGATAATTAATTCTAGGTTTTCCCATGTAGCTCTATTGTAGTCATTTGTGGTAAAACAAAACTTGGAACAAACACAACTGAAACAGAAACCAAGGAACAGATCAAGTTTAGCGGTTTCTCTATACAGACTCTGAGTTTGCATTTACACTTCAGGACCTAACTCTTAAAGCTGAACATATAATCTACTCCCCATCTGTACTACTTAATGCGAAAGATGAGAATGTATCAGGAGTGATGTAATTTGATTCTTTGAGCAAAACAGAGATCACTGAAATTAAAGATGTCCTATCGGGTAGCTCATAGCAACCCTATACACTCATGGCAACCCTGTAGGACAGAGCAGAACTGCCCCATAGAGTTTCCAAAGAGTGTCTGGTGGATTATTCTGACTCAACTGTGAGGGTTTTTTTTTTTTTTTTTTTAAATCAGGCAGCTGGAAACCCTGGTGGCATAGTGGTTGAAAGTTATGGCTGCTAACCAAAAGGTCAACAGTTTGAATCCACCAGGTGCTCCTTGGAAGCTCTAGGGGAAAATTTTACTCTGTTCTATAGGGTCACTATGAGTTGGAATCGACTCGATGGCCACATTTTTGTTTGTTTGTTTGTTTTTAAAATAGGATAACTGGAGCACTGGTGGCACAGTGGTTAACTGCTATGGCTGCTAACCAAATTTCGGTAGTTTGACTACACCAGCTGTTCCTTCGAAACCCTGTGCGGCAGGTCTGCTCTGTCCTACAGGGTCACTATGAGTCAGAATCCACTCAGTTGCAACAGGTTTGGTTTGGTTGGGGTATAGGGTTACTGTGAGTCAGTATCGACTCAACGGCAATGGGTGTTTTATTAAGTGCACACTAGTCTGCAAGTTAGTGACATCAGGTTACATTTAAAGTCCCAGTGCTATTTAGAGATATAATAGCAAGGAATACAACTGAACTCTCTGGGTCTTTGTTCCTTAAAATATAGAGAGAAGAAACTGAATTAGAAAATCTCTAAGGTTTGGTTTCCTCTGAGATATATATGAGCTATATATGAGTAGGAGAAAACTCAAATTGTCATTTCTTTAACATAATTTTTCACTTAAATTAATAATAAGGATTAGGGGAGGCAGGGGAAGGAGTGATAACTTCCATTCCTGATCCTAAAGGATTAGGAGATTGAATTAATAGTCTTTAAAAGAACTATAAAATCTAAGGAGAGAATTGGGGAAAATGATATAAGAAAATACATCCAGTCTCATATTTGGAGACCAGGAACAACCGTGAAATGTGGTCTGACATTTCTTTCTGGTCTAATGTATTTAACAGCAGTGAAGGAATCTTGAAACAAATATATGACTTCCTATTTGTTTTTAAGTTAGTTTTTTTTTCTGCCTTGAGGGTGAGAGGAAATTTCCATTAAAAGGCACTGGCAGGACCAGCCCCCTCAGCCTACAGGAGAGAATGAAGGCTGAACTAGCTCGATCTAATCAGCAGGACGGCTCCAAAGGTAGTGACAATGTCTAGGGTACTTTTTTATGACAGTTGGAGCTCCTTGTCTGTATCCTTGCCACAAAGTCAGGCCATTTAGTGATACTTTCAAAAGCAGGCTCTCTGGTGACTGGTGAGCTAACCAATAACACCAAGAGGCAATTTTATAGACCATGTAAATGACTTTTGAGCTGCAAAAATTCCACGAGTCTAAAGGGTTAATTGATCCACTCACCACCAAGTAGCGGAATGAAAGGTGGCAATCGCTAACGCACAAGTAAATTGAAAGTCTCATTTAAGTAGACCATTAAGTAGATGGAAACCCTGGTGGCATAGTGGTTAAGTGCTATGGCTGCTAACCAAAAGGTTGGCAGTTCGAATCCACCTGGAGCTCCTTGGAAACTCTATGGAGCAGTTCTACTCTGTCCTATAGGGTCACTATGAGTTGGAATCGACTTGATGGCAATGGGTTTGGTTTTTGGGTTTTTGTTAAGCAGATTGATAGTTTTTCCTCATGCTGTAGCATAAACCCATGAAACGTAGTATCTTTTTCCTGTTAATGAAAATCCCAGTATTGTGGTTTAATTCATAATAGCAGCTAGCCTATCACTTTATGGATGCAGATAGTTATTTTCCTCCCTCTAAAAATTGAGTTTTGAATGAAGCAAAGACCTACTGACATCAGACTTTCTAAAATGGATATTATAAATTCATGCTCATGATTGTTCCTATTTTTTTCAAAGTATAAACTTTTCTTTGTGATTAATGATGTGAGTGAAAATAGTCCTAAATAACACGTCAGTGCAGTCAAGTCAACTGCAGGGTTCCCGATCTCCGTATGATGCTTGGGTAGTTAAGTTGCCCTAGGCTGAAAATAATCACAACACAAATGGAGAAAAAGAAAGATTGGGGGAAAATCTATTTTCAAAAACATTCCTTTGGAATGCCAATGCATGCTAAATATCAGTTTGAATTTGAATTTGCAAATAACTGATTTTTATCATGTGATATGAACTTAGAATCCTGAAGACTTGCATTTTTCATGTTGTTATTCATGCAAAATACCTCAGCAGTCACTTTTCACTAAGGTATAATGTCACACTTTAGAAAATGGAATACTTTAAAACTGGGCTGGTTTAATTTACCTGTGATTAGTGTTTTGATACCCAAGGATTGAGGTCAGTTTTGCACATGAATTGACTGTAGTGGACCAAGCTCAAAACTAGCTTTCCATCGAGTCCGTGAAGCAGTTCAGTGACGCTTTTCTCTCCCTGTGCAGTCTGCAGCTAGTTTTACACTACATTTAATTGGTACATTTTCAGTTTGCCTACCATATTGTCTGTTGTCTCATCTTTCAACAATTATATTAAACTAATCTGGGTCTTAAAAAAAAAAAAAAATGCTGTCCAGTCGATTCCAACTCATAGTAACCCTATAGGACAGAGTAGAACTGTCCCATAGGGTTTCCAAGGAGAGGCCGGTGGATTGAAACGGCCAACCTCTTGGTTAGCTGCTGAACTCTTAACTACTAAGCCACCAGGGTTTCTAACTCTGGGTCTAGGGCGCCCAATTTATCTAAAATCATTTTGAGGGATTCATTTCACACAGTAGCTTATACAAATCTCAAGTGAATAATAGGCTTGTATGGCATTTTTTTTTTTATGGCAAGGACACAAACAGTACTTCCATGTGGAAGAAACCCCACTCATGAAGTGTATCCTTGAGTTCTCTCCAACCCTTTCACTCATTCTGTTTTGGGAGATGCAAATGAAATTATTTGCTTGGTGAGTTTGAAAGGGGAAAGTAGAAATATAGGGTCTGGCTCCTCCCACTCTGCAGTGAAGTGCTTCTGGAAACCAGGTTTTCTTCTGCTTCACTGGGGACAGGTTTTGGACCTGCAAAGGCAGGGGTGGAGTTTAATGGGACAGGCAGAGAAGGATGTTGGTCTAATTCAGGGGTTTCCATTTAGGGAGCTCATATGCCTGTATATATCAATTAGGGTCTTCAATTTGCTTGATCTCTAATAAAGGTAGTTTGTGGGTCACCATCTGCCTTACATTTTTTAAAATTTATTTAGAATTTAGGTAGGGAAGAAGGTTACTTATTCAGCCATTTTTGTGTATACAAACAGACAACTTTGGACTCTTCCCTCTAGAACAATGAATAACTAATTATTGTTTGAAAATGAGGCTGAGCAAGCACTAGACATATAGACATACCTCTAAAAGTGTTAATCTTTATGAAGGTTGTTCTAAGGAGTTCACCAAAGTATTTATTTTGACTTATTTCTGTTAGTGATTCTAAGGCCTTTGACTCACTAAGACTTAGTTCTGATTCTTTTGAATTTATCCAAATATGATTAATATATGCAAACAATAGCCTTCTTCATGATCTTGCTTTCCTTCGTCCTACAGTTTTTTCTTTGCAATTGTAATGGTTCAGAAGACGACCAGGACCACTGCCATGTCAGTAGCCTGGCTATTCCCAGTCCCCAGTGACCGGGACCACTGCCATGTCAGTAGCCTGGCTATCCCCAGCTCCCATTGACCAGGACCACTGCCATGTCAGTAGCCTGACTATTCCCAGTCCCCAGTGACCGGGACCACTGCCATGTCAGTAGCCTGGCTATCCCCAGCTCCCAATGACCAGGACCACTGCCATGTCAGTAGCCTGGCTATTCCCAGTCCCCAGTGACCAGGACCTGGCTATTCCCTGTCCCCAATGACCGGGACCACTGCCATAGCAATAGCCTGGCTATTCCCAGTCCCCAGTGACCAGGGCCACTGCCATGTCAGTAGCCTGGCTATTCCCAGCCCCATTCTGTCTGTCACCTGTCCCCAGCCCCCATTCTGGGGCCATGACAGTGGTCTCCCGGGGGCAAAACAAAGTGCTGGGAAGCAAATGCTAAGCAGGAATATCATCTGCATCACATGGAAATGTGAAGTTACAGGTGCGAATACTGGCTTATATTTATTTTTAGTTAAAGTAAAATTGATATTGATCATAACTTGAAAGAAGAAATTAGTGCTTTAATATTGACTTCCACTAACATTTTAAGCAGAAACGCTTGAATTAATTCTCTGTGTCAAGAAATTGTAAGAAGTTTTACGTTGTTTACTATGGGAGAATATGACATACAAACATCTTACAATTTAGCCCCAAAGCCTCGGTTATGTGAAACGTAAGGAAGCCACAAAGAGATGTTAACTGGAAATATTGATTGGATAAGAAAACACAGCAGCTACTCATAAAATTAAAACTGATGCATAAAAACCAATTACTTAAAGGCCCTCAAGGACAAAATATAGATTAGAATTTAGCTAATTCATTTATTTAGAATTGGAAAAAAAAATGTACCCCTTCTTCCATCAAATATTTATTGACTATAAACTCTGCTGTCACTGCTTGAGGCCCTTGAGAAAGACCAGGGCAGACAAAGATTCCTGTCCACGTGGGTGAAGCCCCATTTCAGCAGGGACCATCAGACAGTGAACATAAGCACAACGCATAGGTAAGTTACATGCTTTGTTAGGAAATGCTAGGTGCTGTGAAAAAAAAAAAAAATGTAGAGTACAGTAAGGAGAGAAGGGGGTGCAAGTGGAATGGTGTGCAATTTTAAATACGGTGAGAGTGAGGAGGGAACTTTTGAGCAAAGAAGTTCTGTCCTTGAAGGAAGTGAGCAAAAGAGCCATGTGGGCATGTGGAGGAAGGATATTCCAGGCAAGGGGATCAGTGGGTTAGGTGAACAGAAGTACAGGAGGTAATGAAGTCTTTTATCCAAGTTAACTATGGGGGTGGTGAAGGTAATATCAAGCAGTCTTATATTTATCAGGATTTTGGATTTTACACTTAGTGAAATGAGGAGCCTTTGAATGGAATTTATATACATATACACTTGATCTTAAATGAGAACATTTACTCACCATTTAATTAACACTCAATTTCTCAAGTATTTTGAGAGCTTTGGGTTTGTTCAATTCTGGATGTCATATTGAGCTTACAAATATGAGCGTTGTAAATAGGAAATTTGTTGAATTTATTCCATACAAACCAGCAAAGACATTTAATACATGTAACTTCAAAGTATATTAAAATAGTCCACAATCATCGAATACACTGAGAAAATTACTCTGTTTTTTTTTTTTAAGTATAAAAATAAAAAGTTAATGGGAAAAAAAAGGCAATAAAAATAAAAAATATGAATATTAGGTGACTGGGAAAAAGAAGACTACATCAGAACTTTATTATTAGAATTAATTGGCTAGATGACCCAAAATGCAAAAGTTATTCAACTGAAATTGACTATTGAGAGCCCTTTGGTTTTTTAGAGCATATAACAAAATACATTTGAGATACTGCTTTCGTAGTAAAAATCACACATAGAAATACAAACAGAAGCATGAAAAACAGAGTGACTGAGTGATTTACAAGGGCATGCAAATTTCAGGGAAAACTTAAGTATCAACAATATTTGATGGTGACTTCAGCCAGGGTCTGAGTAGCACCTCTGCTCTAAAATGCTTCACATATTTTGCAACATCATGACTCCTGGAGTATCTAATTTGGTCCATTTCAAGATGGGAGTATTTTACATCCAAATAGTTTAGTATGCCACAGGCTGAATCCGCAAGGCACAGAGATAGTTTTTTTTTAAGGTGGCAAAACATTCTCCTATCACCTGGGGAAAGTCTTCTGCTAATCAGAGTTCATGCATATACATTCAACCTAAAGAATGGACCCACTCAATTTGTAAATGACAAGTGGTGCTTTATAACATTAGCTACGTTAAAAAAAAAAAAATTTTTTTTTTTTTTTATAGGTGGCTTAATTCAGCAAACAATAATTGAGCATGAACCATGAGCCAGATGCTGATGATACATTGGTGAGCATGAAGGAGGTTTTTCCTGCCCCCATGTTGCTTAACCCTAGAGAGGGAAACAGGAAGGGCACATTTACAATTGAATCTATATTGCGATACGTGCATTTATGATGTGTGTTCCGTTTTCTATTGGGGGAAATTATAAGTGAATTGATTAAGTATTTTTGTTCAGCATGTAGACCATTTAAAAGTCAAAGAGAACATTAGCATGGACATAACATTCTGCTAATTCTATTTCTGACTTATTATCTGTTCTGTTAATATTTTATTAAAACACCTTAATCAATGTCATTTTTGAAATTGAATATACTATCTTTTGCATAAATATGGACAGCATTTTAGTATTTAGTAACAGTTTATAATACTAAAGCTGTGTGGATCATAACAAATTATGGATAATATTTTGAAGAATGGGAATTCCAGAACACTTAATTGTGCTTATAAGGAAACTTTACATAGACCAAGAGGCAGTTGTTTGGACAGAACAAGGGGATAGTGATTGGTTTAAAGTCAGGAAAGGTGTGCGTCAGGGTTGTATTCTTTCACCATACCTATTTAATCTGTATGCTGGGCAAATAATACAAGAAGCTGGACTATATGAAGAAGAACGGGGCATCAGGATTTGAAGGAAGACTCATTAACAACCTTTGTTATGTAGATGATACAACCTTGTTTGCTATAAGTGAAGAGGACTTGAAGCACTTACTAATGAAGATCAAAGACCACAGCCTTCAGTATGGATTATGCCTCAACATAAAGAAAACAAAAATCCTCACAACTGGACCAATGAGCAACATCATGATAAACAGAGAAAAGATTGAAGTTGTCAAAAATTTCATTTTACTTGGATCCACAATTGACACCCATGGAAGCAGCAGTCAAGAAATCAAAAGATGCATTGCATTGGGCAAATTTGCAGCAAAGGATCTCTTTAAGGTGCTGAAAAGCAAAAATGTCACCTTGAGGACTAAGGTATACCTGACCCAAGCCAAGGTATTTTCAATCACCTCATATGCATGTGAAAGCTGGACAATGAATAAGGAAGACTGAAGAAGAATTGATGCCTTTGAATTGTGGTGCTGGCAAAGAATATTGAATATACCACGGACTGCCAAAAGAACGAATAAATGTGTCTTGGAAGAAATACAACCAGAATGCTCCTTACATAGCGTCACCATGGGTCAGAACTGACTAGGTGGCACCTAACAATGACAACAACAAACCTTACATAAAAGTGTATATTTTAGTCTATGTATAAAGCAATCATAAAGGATTGACTTGGAATAAATCAAAATGTACTGCTCAATAAACATCTCCTGAACTCTAATTATTTTGAACTGTACTTTGGTATTTGAAATATATATATATGTGTGTGTGTGTGTGTATAGTGATTTTATATCACAATAAGATTGACAAATACAAATAGATCATCTTTGGTAAGAATGTGCACCTACGGAAATTGTTGATTTTGATCATGGAATGCAAATTGTAAGAATACTTTTAAATAGCACGTGCTAGTATCTTGTAAAGTTGATTTAATCATGTGCATAACCTAAATTGTAATAAATCACTCCTATATAAACACTAGTTTAACTCTTGCACATGGGGGCCAGGAGATATGTTCAAGAATTAATATGGCACATTGTCTGTAATAAGCAAAGACCTAGACCCCGTTTTCATATAATACCAAACAAAGGGACACTCATTGCCATCAAGTCGATTCCAACTCAAAGTGACCCCTAGGACAGAGTAGAACTGCCCGATAGGGTTTCCAAGGATGTAGTCTTTACAGAAGCAGACTGTCACATCACAGCTGGTGGGCTCAAGTCCCCAACCTTTTGGTTAGTAGCACTTTAACCACTTCACCACCAGGGCTCCTTATTTTGATACAAAGGATTTTATAAAGCAACGAAAATAATGAACTTTTTCTATGCATAACATAGTGGGTAAAGTTTAGAAACATAATGTTAAACACAAAACATCAAATCACAGAATACAACCCAGAAATTGATATGATATTTAAAAAACCCAAATATGAGATGTACAGGCAATATTATATCCATGGTAAAATAAAAAGAAGTCGAGGGAATGATAAACACAAAATTTAGGATACTGGTCACCCCTGGTGGGAGAAGGCAAGGAATAGAATGAGGAGACAACTACAGCTAATGTTACCGTTACTTGTACTGTTCTAGCTCTTAAATTTGGGTTTTAGTTAATGGGTAGGTGGTCATTTTAGGCCCTGCTTCATAAGTTAGAGTACATTGTTCATACTGTTGGTTTGAATAAATTATTACATAATTAAAAAGATTCAGGATATAGACTAAGACAACCCAGAATTTTGTGCCTAGTGGTACTGTTCTACAGGAATGAAGGGGAAATCAAGATATTCTCAGATGATGGAAAAGTAAAAAAAAAATTGTTGCCAGCAGGACTACCCTAAAGCAATAACAAAAGGAAAATTTCTGAACAGAAAAGAAACAATAAAAGAAGGAAGCTTAAAACATGAAAGGAAGGCCAAAGTAAATAAAGTAGGAGCTGCTGGTGGATTGGAATGGCCAACTTTTTAGTTAGCAGCCAAGCTCTTGCCCACTGCACCAACAGGGCTCCAAATAAAATACAGGTAAATACAACAGGATTTCCTTCTCCTCAAGAGTTTTCTACATCATGTTTGATAGTTAAAGCAAACAATTATAACACTGTCGAATGTGGTTCTAAAAGTATGCATCGAAAATGTTCAAGAAAATTATATTATAAACAATGCAGGGTAAAGGTGTGTAAAGAGAAGTACAGTTTCTATACTTGATTGAACCAGTAAAACAATAAGTAGTAATCTGCAGTAAGCTAAGTATGTATAATGTATAAACTACTAATAAAAAAAAAAAAAACTATACAAATAGATGCCTTCAAAAGCATCATTGTTGTTGCTCTGTGCTGTCCAGTGGATCCCAACTGTTAACGACCCTATAAGACGGTAGAGCTGCCCCACAGGGTTTCCTAGGCTGTAATTTTTTTATGGAAGCAAATCACCAGGCCTTTTGTGCAGAGGTTGGTGGGTTCAAAGCGCTGACCTTTTGGCTGGCAGCTGAGCACTTAACCATTGGGTATTATCGATAATTAAAATGAAATTCTTAAAAAGGCCAAGTATCTTATAGGAAGGGAATAAGAAAACAGGGAAACTACAACAAAAAAGGAAATGAGCAGAAAACAAAAAAACAAATTGGCCCACTTAATTTCTAATGCATCGATAATTATTTTACATGTAAATATTGTAAGTAGACCAATTAAAGATGAGCAGAATGGATTAGAAATCATGACCAAAGGAGCCCTGGTGACACAAATGGCTGAGAGCTCCAGAATTCTACTCTGCCCCATAGGTCACCATTGGAGACCCTGGTGGTGTAGCGGTTAAGAGCTACGGGGAAGAATCAACTTGACGGCAAACAACAGCAACAAAAATCATGACCAAACTATATGCTTTCTACAAGAAACTCACTTCAAGTAGAACACTATAGATTGAAAATAAAAGGAAGAAAAAAAGTTATATCATACAAACATTAATCGAATAGCTAATTCCTCAAAAAGACAAAGTATCATAACCAATGTGAAAGAGATTAATTTGAATAGCTCTACAAATATTAAGGAAATTGAATTTATACTTTAAAAAACTTCTAATAAAGAAATTTCCAGGCCCAGATTAAAACCAAAATGAGGTATCAGTACACACTTATCGGAATGGCTAAAATTAAAAAAAAAAAAGTAAATAAAATAGCAACACTATCCAATGTTGGCTAGGTTGTCAAGAAAATGGATCATCCATAAAAGGCTGGTGGAAATGTAAAATAGTACAGCCACTCTGAAAAACAAGCTTGGCAATTAGTTTTAAAAATTACACCTGCAACTACCATTGCACCCACTGCTGTCGAGTCAATTCCGACTCCTAGTGACCCTAAAGGACAGAGTAGAACTGCCCCATAGAGTTTCCAAGGAGCACCTGGACGATTTGAACTGCTGACCTCTTGGTTAACAGCTGTAGCAGTTAATCGTATGACCTATCAATTGCACAGCTGAATGTTTGTCCTAGGGAAACGAAAACTTATGCTCACTCAGAAACACGTAAACGAATATTTTTAGCAGCTTTATTCATAACAGACAAAACCTGAAACAGCCCAGGTATACGTTGAAAGTGAATAGTTAAACTGTGATGCAGCTATGATGTGTAATCCCACTCAACAGTAAAACAGAACAGACTACAACACATGCAACAACCTGAGTGAAACTCCAGCAATTACGCTGTTTGGAAAAAGCTCATCTCAAAAGGTAACATGCTCTGTGATTCCATTTATACAACACTCTCGAAAGGACAGGATTACAGAGATGGAGAGTGGTACAGTGGTTGCCGTGGGGTAGGAGGGACAGGGCAGGAGGGACGCAGCTGTGACTACAAGAGGGCAACCTGAGGAGTCCTTGAGGGGATGGAAACGTTCCGTATCTTGATTGCACTCACGTTAATATTCTGGTTGCGATGTTGTATAGCAGCAGCTTTGTAAGATGCTACCATTGGTGGAAACTGACTAAAGGATACAAAAGATCTATGATCTCTTACAACTGTATGTGAATCTTACAATTTCCTCAAAATAAAGTTTAAATAAAAGAGAACATACACTAAGACAAATTTTTAAGCCTATTAAATCTTGAATCCTATATCCAAAAGGATGTCAGAATGTGCAATATGTTAGGTTTTATAAGTTGAAAAAATTTGTTGTTAGCATAAAGGAAAGTGACCTGTTGAGACAAAAAAATATATATGTGTGTGTCTGTCTGTGTTTATTTCATGTATGTATACACACACATATATGTGGAATATATGAAAGTGTATATATATACTTTATATATCTCCTAATATGGTTTATATCTCCTAATATGGTTATATTAATTGATAGGTCTTTCACCTGTTACAGTAATCTACAATTTTATTTTGATATCATGAACATAATTTTACTCTTAGGAGTATTCATAGTCTATAAATAAATATATCACTGACCTACACAGGTAAAATAAATAAATGTGTTTATACTGTAAATTAAAAGAGAAATTTGTGAATGGAAAAACACCACAAACTTTCTGACTTTTTAAGCAGATCATAATGAAATGTGTAAATTGTAAAGATAATGAAAACTGTCAAATCCATAGTTTCTAATAACTCAACATGTTTTTAAAGTTACTCTCCAATAATTTTACGACAATTGTTAACAAAGTTAATAAACATTCCTGCTTTGTAGACAAATGAGGGGTTTCTAAAAATAACAGAGTACTAAATTACAAAAAGGCAATGAAAAAAGGCATGGGGGCAATTTCTAGGAGCATGCATGCATTGTTCTTGAAATTGCTGAGGAAAAGGATTAGGTTTTACAAAAAAGACCACATTGACACACTTTTCTTTTAAAAACACTAATTTCTTTTTATTTTCTCCAGTGAAGCACTTTGTGTCTGTATTCTGGGGAGGGTGAAAAGCCCATCTGTGTTTTTCATGCACTTTCGCTGGTCTCCCTGGTGAATGCTAATGTAAAGATGTAATTCACATGCCCAACAATGTCGGTCTTAACTGTTACTATTTCTCACACCATCTTATTCAGAAATATAAAATCCCTTTCAGTAGTCACTTCCTTTTGTGCAACATTTTCAGCAACATTTTGACTATATTTTCATATTTTATTCAATTACTCTTCACATTTACCTTCTGCTTACTTATGACCATTGATCTGGGTTACAGCATTTCTACTCGGGATTCGAGCTTGTGACACACACAAATGCCCTACATTATCAAACATTGCGGCCGGGCATGTGCTATGGTGTTGACATGGTGACGGCGTTTATTCCAAAATGACATGGCCACAAAAAAATGAAAAAAAAAAAAGTTATTCTAAAGGCATTTTATTCAACATTATTTCCTACTCAGCATTAAGTAGGTATTTTTTCAGAAGACTTCTGTTTCAGCACAAGGCTGACAAAAAGGGCTTAGTATAGTTACATAACTGAACTTCACAGCCCTTCACAGGGGCAAGACAAGATGGCCTTGTGAATATACTATGCAGTCGTGGTTGGCATCTCATTTGAAGATGGTATTTTTACTATCTTGGATATGAACAACTGTAACTGCATTTCCCTCCCACTGGAGACCTTCTTGTATCAATTTAGGAGATTCTGGTCCTCTTGCTAAATCAAGCCTTGAACACATTATCCCAGCCTTGTTTTTGGCTCCCAGGTTTCATTATCCATCCATCTGTCCATCCATGTATCTATCATCTATCAACTATTTATAAGATAACAGGAAGAACAAGGAGGAACTTCAGATCCCCTAGACAAAGCCCCTTATCTTTTTTTAATAATTTTTATTGTGCTTTAAGTGAAAGTTTACAAATCAAGTCAGTCTGTCACATATTAGCTTATATACACCTTACTCCATACTCCCACTTACTCTCTTTAATGAGTCAGCCCGCTCCCTCCTTCCAGTCTCTCCTTTCGTGACGATTTTGCCAGTTTCTAATCCTCTCTACCCTCCTATCTCCCCTCCAGACAGGAGATGCCAACACAGTCTCAAGTGTCCACCTGATACAAGTACCTCACTCTTCGTCAGCATCTCTCTCCAACCCACTGTCCAGTCCCTTCCATGTCTGATGAGCTGTCTTCAGGAATGGTTCCTGTCCTGGGCCAACAGAAGGTTTGGGGACCATGACCACCGAGATTCCTCTAGTCTCAGTCAGACCATTAAGTCTGGTCTTTTTATGAGAATTTGGGGTCTGCATCCCACTATTCTCCTGCTCCCTCAGGGGTTCTCTGTTGTGCTCCCTGTCAGGGCAGTCATCGGTTGTGGCGGGGTACCATCTAGTTCTTCTGGTCTCAGGATGATGTAAGTCTCTGGTTCATGGGGCCCTTTCTGCCTCTTGGGCTCATAGTTATCATGTGACCTTGGTGTTCTTCATTCTCCTTTGATCTAGGTGGGTTGAGACCAATTGATGCATCTTAGATGGCCGCTTGTTAGCATTTAAGACCCCAGACGCCACCTTTCAAAGTGGGATGCAGAATGTTTTCATAATAGAATTATTTTGCCAATTGACTTAGAAGTCCCTTAAGCCATAGTCCCCAAGCCCCCACCCTTGCTCTGCTGACCTTTGAAGCTTTCAGCTTATCCCAGAAACTTCTTTGCTTTTGGTCCAATCCAGTTGAGCTGACCTTCCCTGTATTGAGTATTGTCCTTCCCTTCACCTAAAGTAGTTCTTATCTACTAACTAATCAGTAAATAATCCTCTGCCACCCTCCCTCCCTCCCCCCCTCGTAACCACACAAGTATGTGTTCTCCTCAGTTTATACTATTTCTCAAGATCTTATAATAGTGGTCTTATACAATATTTGTCCTTTTGCCTCTGACTCATTTCGCTCAGCATAATGCCTTCCAGGTTCCTCCATGTTATGAAATGTTTCACAGATTCGTCACTGTTCTTTGTCGATGCATAGTATTCCATTGTGTGAATATACCACAATTTATTTAACCATTCTTCCGTTGATGGACACCTTGGTTACTTCCAGCTTTTTGCTATTGTAAACAGAGCTGCAATAAACATGGGTATGCATATATCTGTTCGTGTGAAGGCTCTTATTTCTCTAGGGTATATTCCGAGGAGTGGGATTTCTGGGTTGTATGGTAGTTCTATTTCTAACTGCTTAAGAAAACGCCAGATAGATTTCCAAAGTGGTTGTACCATTTTACATTCCCACCAGCAGTGTATAAGAGTTCCAATCTCTCCGTAGCCTCTCCAACATTTATTATTTTGTGTTTTTTGGATTAATGCCAGCCTTGTTGGTGTGAGATGGAATCTCATCATAGTTTTAATTTGCATTTCTCTAATGGCTAATGATCGAGAGCATTTTCTGGTGTATCTGTTAGCTGTTCGAATACCTTCTTTAGTGAGGTGCGTGTTCATATCCTTTGTCCACTTTTTGATTGGGTTGTTTGTTTGTCTTTTTGTGGTTGAGTTTTAACAGAATCATATAGATTCTAGAAATCAGGCGCTGGTCGGGGATGTCATAGCTGAAAAATTTTTCCCAATCTGTAGGTGGTCTTTTTACTCTTTTGGTGAAGTCTTTAGATGAGCATAGGTGTTTCATTTTTAGGAGCTCCCAGTTATCTAGTTTCTCTTTGTCATTTTTGGTAATGTTTTGTATTCTATTTATGCCTTGTATTAGGGCTCCTAGGGTTGTCCCAATTTTTTCTTCCATGATCTTTATCGTTTTAGTCTTTATGTTTAGGTCTTTGATCCACTTGGAGTTAGTTTTTGTGCATGGTGTGAGGTATGGGTCCTGTTTCATTTTTTTGCAAATAGATATCCAGTTATGCCAGCACCATTTGTTAAAAAGACTGTCTTTTCCCCAATTAACTGACACTGGGCCTTTGTCAAATATCAGCTGCTCATATGTGGATGGATTTATATCTGGGTTTTCAATTCTGTTCCATTGGTCTATGTGCCTGTTGTTGTACAAGTACCAGGCTGTTTTGACTACTGTGGCTGTATAGCTGTATAATATGTTCTAAAATCAGGTAGAGTGAGGCCTCCCACTTTTTTCTTTTTCAGTAATGCTTTACTTATCCGGGGCTTCTTTTCCTTCCATGTGAAGTTGGTGACTTGTTTCTCCATCACATTAAAAAATGTCATTGGAATTTGGATCGGAAGTGCATTGTATGTATAGATGGCTTTTGGTAGAATAGACATTTTTACTGTGTTAAGTCTTCCTGTCCATGACCAAGGTATGTTTTTCCACTTATGTAGGTCCTTTTTAGTTTCTTGCAGTAGTACTTTGTAGTTTTCTTTGTATAGGTCTTTTACATCTTTGGTAAGATTTATTCCTAAGTATTTTATCTTCTTGGAAAAGCCCCTTATCTTAAAGGTGAAACAACACAGCAAAAATGTCTAGAGTCTGCAGGTCCATTTCATTTCTCTAGGGGATCTTTGGTGGAAGTGAACCATTGCAGCAATATACCTAAGTCTCCAAGCATAGTGAATTTTAGGATCCTGCCAGTGGTACTTCAGAGTTTCAGAAATTCCTTGCCTGAGTCAGGAATAATATCTCAGGACCCTGCCTTGAATCAAAAAATATCTAGCAATAGTTCCTCTAATATAAAATTGAATAAACCGATCCAGACCTACGCCAGGGATTAGTGAATTGGCTCCTGTTTAGGACACTAGCAATAAAAAAAATAAGCCACAACAAATTGCTGTCCTGACTGAGTAGCTTTATGAAATCATGACTGTGCCCTGCCTGCCCACCTGTGAGTGAGTTGTCTGTGAGATTTCATAGGATCATGTTAAAATATCTCGTACCTAGTCTGGGATGAGCAGAGACATTCATGCCATCATCTTGAAGTTGCTGGGGAGTAAAACTTTACCTTAGGAACATTTAAGAAATACCAAAATATTTCTGTTACCACTAAAAATGTTTGCAGAAGCCAGTTTCAAGAGATCCTCAAATCACCTTATTTGATTAACATGTGCTTATTTTTTATTATTATATCAAGTTGTGAGCCACACAGGAAAAAAAAAAAGTAATAAAAAGACAAAATTTTATTTTATGTGAAAGTGTGAATACTAATATTACATAGAGACAATAAGATGGTTCGACAGTTTGGAACTACAGCAAAGATGGCATCTTTATTGTGGGAAAAATACCTATTTTTTTATGCATATCAAATGGATAAAAACAATTCATATTTTAGTAAGCATCTATTATGTCCAGCACAAGGCTTATGTATTCTCTTTTTATATTTACATGAAAATGATATTGTAAATGCATTTGTGAATTTATTTTAGGCTTATTAATAATGTAAGTATTCAAAAGAAGAAAAAGATCTCATTATTTTCCTTATTATATTTAAATTATTACAAAATTTTTTTATTTCAAAGCACGTATATATATAGTGTTCTTTTTTCTTTGTAGAGAAAATAGTCATTATCATTTGCTTTTTCTGCTGACTGACCACATCCTCTCTCTCTCTTTACTTCTTATAACCTGGATTAAGCCTCCTTCATTTTTCTGAAGCTGCTTTCCTGGGTCACCTCTGTCTAGTTGTCTAATCCTGCAGCCTCTTCAAGCATTCACGCTCATGCTTCCTTCTGCAGCTCTCACTTCCTCTCCCTCGCTGGTTCTCTTCTTTTCCCTCGCATTTGCCTCTTTCTTCTTTTACAGACTTTTTTTCTTCTAAGGCAGATTTACTGATGTCTAATTTACAAACATCAGAAACTCTGGTGGTGCAGTGGTTAAGTGCTATGGCTGCTAACTAAAAGGTTGGAAGTTCGAATCCACCAGGCGCTCCTTGGAAACTCTATGGGGCAGTTCCACTCTGTCCTATAGGTATCGGTAAGAGTCAGAATCAACTTGATGGCAACGGTTTTTTGTTTTTTGTTTTTTTTTTTGGTTTATGAACTTATGCTGGAAGAAATGTTTGGTGATCTACTTTTGAAGATCAGCGAATGAAATCCCTATGTATCCGATCTGCAACTGATGTGGGGATGGTGCAAGACCAGGTAGCATTTTGTTCTCCTGCACATGGGTCGGCATTAGTAAAAGGCTGACTCCACCATAGATAACAACAGCAATGAACTTATGCTACATAAAGCACTATGACAAGTGTTGATAGTGTTTAGGACATGTAAGACAGCCACAAACAACTGGTGGCAACAGTTGATTAAAAAATACAGGTACACAAAAATCTGTAGTACAAAGAAAAAGATGATTTGTGCCATATGCTTAGTAACAGTGCACTAAGTAGAGTGGAATCGAAAAGGATTTGTGCGTGTGATGTTGGGGAGTGGGACAGGAATACCCCACCAAATAAATTTTAATGAAAGCAATGGCTTTATTCATTGAGAAGCGCCATATAACAAACGCAGCACTGCTAGCTCCTGGCTATAGCTTTATCAGGAAGTTCCATTGTGCTTACATACATCACAGATGTTTTTTTCCAGTGATAATTCTGAACACAATGATAGTAAGTATGGCATTGCAGAGTGCTGCTAGTTTGAAATGGTGGCTTTAAAAATAGCTCCATTTGCAGGCAGTATTCTCTCTTAGAATCTTCTGGCATGATTTATGTACCTGTGAAGCTCAGTGTTCTGTTCCTTTAGTGTTTTTCCTCCACTTCAAGAAGAAATATTTAATTCTTTTAGTCTTTTAATAATTTCTTTGTGAATACTTTATGCAGGAAATTGAATTCACCCTAGCAGAATAGTAATGTGGCATATTTTAGCTCTCATTTTTTAACCCCAATTGATGTTGTTTGTTTATACTATTTTTTTTTTTTTAATACAATACGGCCCCAAATCTGATTGCCTAATCAACTGAAACTTTTCATGAGGAGAGAAATGACCATTTGCCAAACAGGTTTACTGTGATTATTCTGGAAGCACAACAGAGAAGCTACTGCCCTGGAAAGAGCAACAGCAGTGTTGGCAGAATGTGGCTGGACAGCTTCCAAATAGGGGTCACTTTATCCTTTCTACCTGAATTCACCAGACACTTTCAATAGGCTAAATAATTTTATCTTCAATAGTGCCTCTCTCAGCACAGAGAGATTAAACTGAAAAGTTTTAAAATGGAACAGTTTTCATGGTTCGATTTAATTAATAGATCCGTTTTATCTCACTTTGTAAGAAACATAGGTCAGAAAGTATTGTCGGTAATTTTTTTCTTTTTCCTCTCCAGGAAGCTATCAGCCTGAAGGAGTCACCAGAAAAAATTGTGTCTGAACACTTTCATCCATGCCTCATCTTTCAAGTTACGTTAAAAATGAGGAGATAGAAACACCCCACTAGTCACCAAGAATGGCTGTTGAATGGGTCAGCATTCCGAAGGGGAGCACAGCACCCTATCTAGGTAGGCATCTTTTTTTTCTTTCTAGGAACATCTAATATGGTTCAGGTGGCTTACTGAGAGCAAGGCAGCACTAATGTCAAGGGCAGCCATGTTCTCTTTCTTTAGAGAATAAAGTTCCCTGTAAGCATTAGGCTCTCTGCAGCTACAGAACCTTGTAACCTTGTATCAGATCCTCCCCTTTGGATGGTGCTTCCATTTGCCAAGTCTTCTGGGACTTCAGGGAAGGGAAGGGAGACTGAAACCCACCAGGGGGGTGGGTTCCATTGTTATAGAAACATTGTTTAACAGGAAAAACTTCAGGAATCTTTTGATCTCTTTTGCTCACTCAAATGAAAACTTCCTTTAGGACCTAGTCCCTCAGGCTGGGGTAAACGATGTATGAGGGGCAGGTGGTGACATGACCTAAGAATAAGGAAAGGCAGAGTCTGCCAACATCCCCAACTTAAGAGCAGACATGGAAGAATGGGCAGAAAATACCTGTAGTGTTTATAAAACAGAGATAATTCTACAGATAGAGAAGAAGGAAAAAAAAATCCATTTTGTGATTATTGCTTTTTACAAACTTTAATAAAGTCATAATAAAACTAAAAGACATTTCTATAAGGTAAATAGCCTCCACTAATAGAAATCCTGGAGGTGCAGTGGTTAAGTGCTACGGCTGCTAACCAAGAGACCAGCAGTTCGAATCTACCAGGTGCTCCTTGGAAACTCTATGGGGCAGTCCTACTGTGCCCTATAGGGTCACTATGAGTCGGAATCAACTCGATGACAGTGAGTTTAACAGAAAATATAAAAATGACTGACTGTCCATAAAAAACAACATTTGTTAAGTCTTCAGAAAGATTAACAAAAATAAGATAAAATATAAACAACAAGACCAGGTGCTTGATAAGAGTTCGGGGCCAAGAAGTATGATTGTGTGTACACACACATGCTCACTCACATACATGCTGTTTTTGTTAGTTGACATTGAGCTGAATCTGACTCACGGGAACTCCACGCGTGCAGAGTAAAAATGGTGCATAGGATCTCCAGACCTGTCTTCCGAGGCACCTCTGTGGGTTCAAACTGCTAACTTTTCGACTAGTAGCTGGGGTTTTAGCCATTTGCACCACCAAGGGACTCTTGCATACATAATGACAACCACAAATACACCTATGTGAAAACTGGAAAAATCTGAAAATGGGTACTGAGGAGGAAAAAAAAAAATGACATCTTGAAAAAAAAGGAATGATTGATATGGTTGTGTAATAAGGTAATAGGCCATAGGTTCATTTTTAAAAACTCTTTGCAAGAGACTCCCTTTGGAATCCTTAGAAGTTTATTCATACTATCAAAAGAACTAAGGGGCAAGCCCCAGCTCTGAGGACTGTAGGGCAAAAGACATTCTCCAGGTTGCTCTTTTGGCTGAGCTTTAAAATAAAACCCTAAGGAGACCTGCTGTCACCTACTGAGATTTTGTTCCTCCTTAACACAGGGACTAGAGATGTAGGGATTAACTTGGTATCATTGGCCACGTGATACTAAACCCAGTAAGAAGTTTAGTATATGTTTTGTTAGACGATTCCCCTAAAAAACAACTCTCAGTTCCCTTTTAGCATTGAGCATCCTGATTCTCCCTTGTGCTTGGGGGGAGTTGTATGGTAATCCAGAGACTAGATTTCTTCTAGGGACCCACTTTCTGGTTCATGCCCCTCCATCACTTTTGCTCTGTTAACCCACCCTCGCCATTTCCTCCCAAGTACAACACACAACCAGTCAATTAAAAGTAAATGGAAATACAGCTGCTTTGGGAAATGTCTGGCAATTCCTCAAATATTTAAACATAAGATTGTCAGGTGACCCAGAAATTCCACTCCATGTTGCATACCAAAGAGAAATGAAAACACATGTCCACATAACACTTGCATACAAACGTACATAGCAGAATAATTCATAATAGCACAAAAGTGGAAAGAGGAAAAGCCCACTGACATGAATGGATAGACACAATGTGGTATATACATTCAATGGAATATTATTGGGGATAAAAAGGAATAAAGTACTGATACATGCTACCACATGGATGGACCTTGAAAACACTATACTAAGTGAAAGAAGTCAATCACAAAAGACCACATATTGTATGATTCCATTTATACAAAATTTTCGTAATAGACAAATCTATAGAGACAGGAAGATCAGTGGTTGCCTCGGACTGGGGGTTGGGAGCAAACAACCACGAATAGATGCAGGGCTGGGGGGGTGGGGTGTGTGTGAAAATAATCTATAATTGATTGTGAAGATGGTTGTACAACCCTGTGAATATACTACAAATCATTTAATTGTACAATTTAAATAGGTTAATCTTATGATAGGTGGATTATATCTCATAGGAGCTGTTATGACAAAGCATAAATGGAGAACATATGCTCTTCATATAATTCAGACTCAACAACTGGCCCACCTGATAATGGAAGCCCATTGGAACAACAGAGGAATGATAGGAAACGGCTGAGCTCATGGGTGGACCTCATAACTTTAGTCATAAAAAGAGGCATTCACTAAAGGGGTTGATCCTGGGGTCCCGAGTTGAAGGAGCCCAGTGTTCAGGTTGGGCCCGACATTTGGGGCCTAGTGCTGAGCCTGGTTTGACAGGTGAAAGAAGGTGCTAAGGAGGGTAAAGAAGAGTGTGGATTGATATGCTACATCAGAATTGGAAGACCTTAGAAATCCCACAGAGGGGAATTGTCGGTGTAAAGGCTCAGCAACAAAGAGTGTACGGTGTGTGCTCAGTGAGACCCAGCAAGAGGTGCAACTTGTCCAAAACAGTATTTTCCAAAGCTGACATTCTGAAAACCAAATCTATGGTTTGAGGTAAGGAACACCAAGGGCAGAAAGAATAGTGTTTGGTAATAATTCAAATATGCAAAATGAAGATGAGAGTAGTACAAATACATATCCAATAAAATGCAGGACTTTCTAGCTGAGAACATCAAATGATCTAGGAGGCCACAAAGCTGTAAGGGAGAGAATTAGAGAACTGTAGAGTTTTTTTTTTAGAGACAATGTTGCTTGAGGTGCAAAATACACTTTACACTTCACCTCTAAGAACCAAGAGTGCTTATAGGAAAAACATATGAGTCCTTACACAGTCTCAACTTTCCTTTGGGTTCAAACATTAGGACAACTCCTTGGCCAATTTTTAAGCACCCTAATCTGAAGCCTTAACATTTGTGAAGGAATAGTTTCTGGGCCTAAAGATGTGACAAAATTTGGAAATTCTGAGTGAAATGCATGAATGTAGAAGAATACTTCCTGTGGTATTAGAGAGAAATGGGGAAAAAACCTGATTCTATCATTTATGAATTGACTCGTTATTCTTTTATTTAACTTTTCTGAGCCTCAGGTTGTCATGAAACTTAAATAAGAACAGTAGCGTCATAGAGAATGATTCGAAGTAGAATCAAGATAGGAAGAAGGTGAACCTCCTGAGAGTGTATCTAGTTTTATCCAAGGCAGAGAAAATGAAGGACTAAATAGAGGAGCACTAGTGGTACAGTGGTTAAAGTGCTTGGCTTCTAACCAAAATGTTGTCAGATTGAACCCACCAGCCACTCTGTGGGAGAAGGATGTGGCAGTCTGTTCCCATAAAGATGTACAGCCTTGGAAACCCTATGGGGTTTTGTACTCTGTCTTGTACTGTCACCATAAGTCAGAATCGAATCAACAGCAGTGGGTTTGGTTTTTCTTTTTTTTTTTTAAGTTGGCATAGTAGCTATGGCAGTGATTATAGTAGGGAACAACAGATACAGGAAATACTAAGTAAACAACTTTCCCAGCAATGTCGAAACTTAACTAGGGCAAAATTCAAGAGTTATGTTTGGTATATTTTTTTACATATTCTTAACATATTCATCCATAGTGCTTAGGTTGCCATTTACTTGCCAACGATAAAGCTATATTTATATTCAAGGACTTTGTTTTTCTTGAAATGAAATCCAGCACTACTCTAATCATCACTTTTGTGTAATATAGTAAGAAATCTAATTGTTTCATAAACACAAAGTTTCTAAATTACCAGTACAATAGAAAAAAGCAAAAAAAGAAATATTAAGCCTGAATTAAACAATTTTATTCTATAAATGTGCCTGGATTTGATAGATAACAGCAAATCCTCACATTTGTGTACTGCTTTGCAACTTTGGAAGCAAATTATCTCTTTTGGTCCTTGTAACAATTCTAGAAAGTAGATAAAATCCTAGAAAGTAGATAAGGAACTTATTATCCCCATTTTGCTGAGTGATAATTACAGGATTCAGCTTTGCATAAAGTATGTAGTCTTAGCAATAGACATGCTCTGTATTTTATTGAGATCATAGACATTGACCTAGACATATAATAGTTTCAAGGTAGTTAGGATTTGAGATTCCTTAGACTGCATTTTTCTTCTTCATTTAGGACGCCCTCTCTAGACGTATTATGACTAAATTAACCAAGTTTCTCCTTCCCTGCCAAACACTGAAATAGAGCCTTCTAGATCCACCTGCCCTCAACTGCACTGCCATGTTGTCTACTTCTTTGCATTTGATACAACCATCCACTCCTCAGCTACTTCAGAGAGTTTTACACTGCTGCCTCTGCTGCTTCTTCCCCATGTTCATTTACCATCAGGACCTGGTCATTTTACATTCTAAATATAGCTCATCATTCCCCATATATTTACCTTCCCACTAGCATCATTTTAGTTCAAGCTGTCAGCTTCCACTGCTCACTCTCTTAACTGGTCATCTCATATCCATGGTAGCCCCTCACCTGCAATAATCTGTTTTCCAAGCCACAGAGGATAAAAGCATTTTTTAATTATGATTTATAATTATATAGACTATCAATATCATTCCATGGCCTATATCTATTTTTCTCCCATTCCTTTTTTTCTTAGTTTTTTCTCTAACTACTAAAACCTTTTTTTTTTTTTTTTTAGCATGTTGTTCACTTCATAAAATGCCTTTGAACGTGCTTTTCTTTTTTTCTGGAATACTCTCAGTCTGTCTCTCTGCTCCCTAATTTAAAACACCACACTTTACCTAGTGTCTAATAACTTTTTATATTTCCAAGCCAGAAGCACTTTTTTCAGTGCAGGTTCCCATTATCATCTAGACTAGATAACTATACCCACGATTATGCTTTCATAGTCTCATTTTTTTTTCTTTATAGCATCCATAACTGTTGAAATTTTACATTTCTTCATGTGATCATTATTTAGACTTCTCAACTAAATTGTAAATTTACAATCTGTTCTTCCTCATCATTATATCACTGGAACCCATTTGAGTGCTTGGCAGGTGATATATGCTTCTTAAACACTTGTGAGATGAAAAGAAGAAAGGAAGGAATAAAAAATGGAGGGAGGGAGAGTGTAGTTGACGACTGTTTCTAAAGTTGATGTATTAACACATCATTTGTTACAGGGCAGCCATGAGACTAATGAAACGATTTATTGATTTCCTAGGTGTGAGACATTGAAGACTATAAAATGATAGAGACACAATCCTCAATCTCACTTTCACTGGTGATCAGAGACAATAATAAACAAACAGCTCCAAGATGGCATGATGACCATTTTAACCACAGTAAACAAAGGCACACGTACATATGCGAGAAAGAAACTCTTCCCAGGCCAGAGTCACACAAGTCTACAGAGAAGAAGAGAAGTCATTCCTGGAAGGGAGATAAAAAAAAAGAGCAACGGTTCCAAGTCAGGGAAAGAGCTTGATGTGTGTGAGTGCCTACGAAAGGCCCATCAAGTGGTAACAGAGCATCCAAGTCAGCAGAAAGAAAATCATGATAAAAAGCCAATGGTGGAGTCTAAATCACTACAGGAAAAACAAATATGAGAAAGTCAGTTATGTAATAGTAATTGCTATGTATTGCAGACTGTTTGGTATGATGCCCATAAGAATATTTTCAGGTGAAGCTGCTACATAATCTATTTATATGCCCAGGTAACTATACATGATGGCTCATAAGTTATGGTAGAATTAATGCTCAGTGAACTTTTAGAAAGAATTCTATTTGCTGAAGGAAGCTGACGATATAACCAGTGTCATGGATTGAATTATGTCCCCCCCAAAAATGTGTGTATTAATTTAGCTGGGCCATGATTCCCAGTATTGCATGGTTGTCCTCCAGTTTGTGATTGTAATTTTATGTTAAAGAAGATTAGGGAGAGATTGTAGCACCCTTACCAAAGTCACATCCCTGATCCAACGTAAAGGAAGTTTCCCTGGGGTGTGGCCTGCACCAACTTTTATCTACAAGAGATAAAATAAAAAGGAAGCAAACAGAGAGTAGGGAACCTCATACCACCAAGAAAGAAGCAGTGCCAGGAGCAGAGCACATCCTTCAATCCCAGGGTCCCTGCGAGAACAAGCTCCTAGTCCAGGGGAAGATTGAAGAAAAGGCTGACAGAGAGAGAAAGGCTTCCGCTGGAGCTGACACCCTGACTGTGGACTTTTAACCTACTTTACTGTGAAGAAATAAATTTCTCTTTGTTAAAGCCATGCACTTGTGGTATTTTTGTTACAGCAGCACTAGATGACTAAGACAACCAGTAATTAAACTGAAGAAATAAACTAAAATATAGAATTTTTCATTAAAAATATGTTACGTATATATTTATCTTGGAAATGAATGAGACAATGATTCAACATAAGGCAGTTGAAACAGATAAAGACATTTTTGAGAAGGCCTGTTGTAAAGACATATTAAGTCCAAAATAATGACAGTAGCAAAATTGTCTCTCTCTCTTTAATGAATTTTGACCAAGTTCCTTTTAATACAGATGTAGCAAGATCTGGTGCTCACTGCATAGTGCCTCGATTTTAGTCACTGTGAACCCTTAAAAAATAGCTATTGAATGCACAAAATAAATTTATGTACCTACCCAGACAATCTCATGAGCACACCAGTACTATAGAGTTGGCTCTAACCCTCATCCACCAAATTGTGACACAGGAATCTAACCAAATCCATTCAGCATTGGCTGAAGTTCCTGGTGGTTCTCATTTTCAACCACCTCCACAAGGCTCTTTCTTTGTCAATGCATTTTCCCTTCTTGATATGTTCAGAGTCATCATAATCTGAGTCCTACTGAATTTGAAACTTGGGACCTGATCTTTTATGGGAGCCTCTCAGGATAAATTGCAATGCTACTTCCCTGAGATTGAGTGCTGTACTATGTAGACACTTGAGAAAAGTACTAACACCCACACACACTTTGGTGATATTTTATTCTTTGGAAGCAACTTTCTTATTGATCATTGCTTTAAAATGAATTTTAACCCTTTCCTACTTATGATAAACATTAAAATTTTAACAAACACCAAAAAAAAAAAAAAAAAAAAAAACTTCTGGGATGCAGAGAAGGCAGTACTCAGATGGAAACTTACGGCAATAAATGCCTATGTAAAAAAGAAGAAAGATCTCAAATTAACAGCCTAACTTGACAACTCTGGGAACTAGAAAGAGAAGAACAAACTCAGCCTAAACCTAACAGGAGAAGAGAAATAACAAATATCAGAGAATAAATAAAGAAAATTGAAAACAGAAAATTAGAATCAATAAAACCAGAAGCTGGTTCTTTGAAAAGATCAATAAAATTGACAAAGCTTTAGCTAGACTGACAAAGAAAAAAAGAGAAAAGATGCAAATAACCAAAAAAAAAAAAAAGAGGAGACATTACAACCAATCTGATAGAAACAAAGAGAATTATGACAGAATATTCTGAACAACTGTATGGCAACAAATTGGATAACCTAGGTGAAATGGACAAATTCTTAGAAGCACAAAACATACTAAAACTGACTAAAAAGGAAATAGAAAGTCTCACCAGACCAATCACAAGTGAAGAGATCTAGTCAGTGATTAAAAATCTTCCAATAAAAAAATGTCCTGAACAAGATGGCTTCACTGGGGAATTCTACCAAACTCAATCATTTAGAGAAGAATTGACACCAAGACTGTATAAAAACGCTTCCAAAAGATAGAGAAAGGAGAAACACTCCTTAATTCATTCTACGAAGCACAACCCTAATACCCAAACCAAAGACATCACAAAAAAAGAAAATTACAAGCCAATATTTTATATATATATATACACACACACAATAATCCTCAATAAAATACTAGCAAAAAGAGCCAATAGCTTATTAAAAGAATCATACACCATGACCAAGTGGGATTCATCCTAGGGATGCAGGGTTGGTTCAGCATTTGGAAACTAATCAATGTAATATACCACATCAGTAGAACAAAGGAAAAGAACCACATGATCATCTCTGTGGATGCAGAAAAAAGCATTTGATAAAATCCAACACGCTTTCTTAATGAAAACCCTAAAGAAGATTGAAATAGAAGAGAAATTCCTCAATATGATTTAGGGCATATATAAAAGGCCAACAGTCAACATTACACTTAATGGAAAAAGATTGAGAGCTTTCCTCTTAAAATCAAGTACAAGACTAGGGTGCCTGCTCTCACTGGATCTATTCAATATTGTATTAGAAGTCCTAGACAGAGCAATAAGACAAGGAAAAGTAATAAAAGTTATCCAGATTGGAAAAGAAGTAAAATTATCTCTATTCGTGGATGATATGACCATGTATATGGAAAATTCCAAAGAGTCCAAAAGAAAACTTCTAGAGCTAGTAGAGGCATTTAGCAAAGTTGCAGGGTACAAGGTCAACAAACAAAAATCAGTTGGGTTCCTACACACTAGTAGCGAGAAATCTGGATGGGAATTTAGGGAAACAATTCCGTTTGCAATAGTATCTAAGAGAATATATTATCTAGGAATAAATCTACTCAAGCATGTGGAGGAGTTACACAATGAAAACTAAAAAAACACTGCTGAAAGAAATTAAGGAAGACTTAAATAAATGGAAAGGTGCTCCATGTTCTTGGATTGGAAGACTCAATCTTTTCAAGATGTCAATACTATCCAGAGGAATCTATAGATTCAATCCAATTCCAATCAAAATTCCAACAGCCTTCTTTACAGAAATAGAAAAACCAATCCTCAACTTTAAATGGAATAGCAAGAGGCCCTGGATACTTAAAGCTATGTTGAGAGATAAAAACAAAGTAGGAGTACTCACACTTCCTGATTTTAAAACATACTATATAGCTCCAGTAATCAAAAAAGCTTGGTACTGGTGTAACAATAGACACACAGTCCAATGGAATAGAATTGAAAGTCCAGAAACAAACCCACACATCTATGGTTAACTGATTTTTGACAAGGGTGCTAAGTCCATTTGATGGGAAAGAAAGAGTATCTTCAATAAATAGTGCTGAGAAAATTGTATTTCCACATGCAGAAATATGAAAATGGATCCCTGCCTCATACCATAAACAAAAACAATTTCAAAATGGATAAAGAACTTAAATGTGCAAACTAAAACCATGAAACTCTTAGAATAACAAGCAGGGACAATGCTGTTGGGTGTAGCTTTCAATAATGGATTATTTAATATCATGACAAAAGCACAAGTAGCAAAAGACAAAATAAATGGGATCTCATAAACATTTAAAAAATAAATAAAACTTTTGTTCATTGAAAGACTTTATTAAAAAAAAGGAAATGACGAGCTACTGACTGGGAGAATATCTTCAGCTACCATACATGCAACAAGAATTTAATAACCACAATATCTATATAACTTCAGCAATTTAACAACAAAAAGAATAACCCAATAATAAAACGAGCAAAGGAATTGAATAGACATTTCACCAAAAAGGGCATTGAAATGTCCACCAAACACATGAAAAGATTATCAGTGTCATTAGCTATCAGAGAGATGCAAAGCAAAATCACAAGGAGACACCATTTCACTCCCACTAGAACGGCTATGAAAAGAAGAAAAAAAAAAGGAAAATAACAGATGTTGGGGAGGATGTGGGGAAATTGGAACCCTTGTCCATTGCTGGTGGGAATGCAAAATGGTATAGTTGTTGTGGAAAACAGAGTGATTGTTCCTCAAAACAATAAAATAGAACAACCATATATGATCCAGCAATTCCATTCCTAAGTATATACCCAAAAGACTTGAAAGCAGAGACTCAAACAGAGAGTTGTATGCCAATGTTCATTGCAGCAGTATTCACAATAGCCAAAAAGTGGAAACAGCCTAAATGCCCATCAACAGACGAAGCAGGAGAAATGAAGTCTTGATTCATGCTAGATATACATGGAGGTTGAAGACATTGTGCTGAGCAAAATAAGTCAGTCACAAAAGGGCAAATATTGTATAACCTCACTTGTATGAAAAGGCAAACGTACACAAACCAAAGTTTATTAGTGGTTACCAGGAGTGGGAGGGAGGGGAAAAAGAGGGGGTTAACAGTGATGGAAAAATCACATTGGTTAAGGGTAGAGTTGCACAGCCCATTACTGTAATTGCTGTCAATAAGTTGTGTCTGTGTTAAGTAACTGAATTGGCAAAAATTGTGTGATAAATGCATTGACGACGTCAGAAAAAAAAAAAAAAGTAGCTGCTGAGGCTCCTTATGTACAACCAAAGACCTCAGGGGATTTGGTTCTTTGGTTTGGATGTTTAAGATTATGGTTTCATGAGACATCCCAGTTAAGTGGCCAGATAACACGTTTAGTGCTTCTTTTCTACCTCCAAGTTTGCTGTGTAATGCCTGGGGTCTTAAAAGCTTGCAAGCAGTTATCCAAGTCACAAAAATTGGTCTGTATTCACCTGGAGCAACAGAGAAAGGAAGAGACTCAGGAAAAGGAGGAAGATATGGGTGTGTGTGTCTAATTGCCTCCATGAACAATTGCCTCCTTTTGCATGAAAACAGAAGAACTGGACAGTGCCCAGGTACCATTTCTGAACATTTTAATTAAAGATTCCATAGAAGAATCCTCATCAAAAAGGGGAAAATGCAGAACGCAATTTAAAATTCTCATGGACTCTAGATTTTCCGGAGCCATTGGGGGTAAATAAACCCCTGAAATTATTGCCCTGAGATAATCTTAAACCTTAAACCAAAAATATCTCCTGAAGACATCCTAAAACTGAACAATAGTTTAGTTTAACTAGTAAAAAAAAAAAAAAAGCCTGCTTTGGGCACTATGCTTTTTTAAGAACTATCTGCATGAGGGAAACCCTGGTAATTTAGTGGTTAAGAGCTATGGCTGCTAACCAAAAGGTCAGCAGTTCAAATCCACCAGGCGCTTCTTGGAAACTCTATGGGACAGTTCTACTCTGTCCTATAGGGTCACTATGAGTCGGAATTGACTCGACAGAAATGGGTTTATCTACATGAGATCAAATTGACAACAGCAACTTGAAAAATTAGACAGGAACCCTAGAAGGCAACAAGTTTATGCTAATGAGGGAGAATAACTCAGAAATGAGGGTTAGAATGGTGGCACAATTTGAAGAGTATAATTAAAGTCACTAAATTGTCCACGTAGAAACTGTTGAATTGGTGTATGGCTGTGTATTTTCCCAACAACAACAACTAAAATTTAGAGGAAAAAAAATTAAGCTCCCTGTTAATGTTGTTGGAATTCAAAATATAATAGATTTTGTGCATAAGAAGAAATAAGAATAATTTATTTCTGCTTATATTTAGACTAACCACCCTCCCCCCCGCCCCCCCATCACTGTTCTATGATTTGATGAGTTTAGCGTTTACTTCTGACACTGGGGAAACAACTCCTGTTTGGGGAGGGTAAAGAAAAATTTCTTCATCTTATGATGGCTACTGTAGGCTTCCTTAATCTTTTTTTCTTCTTTAATAGTAATTCTTTTTACAACATAGAGAAAATATCTTCCTAAGGGTTTAGGATGACCAAACAATGTAACTATTTAAATGACCCTGGACACTCAGTAAATGTTGAATCAGAATTTTTTTTGGTTTCTGTAACCACTTAGTTGCTTTAAATGAGGCTTTATGTATAAATAAAATCTGCATAGATAGCAAAATGAATATGCAGTTGAAGTGTTCATTTATTGATCTTAAAAGGTTGTGATTCCTCAAATTAATCATTAGCTGTTTTATCCACAAAAATGCAGATTTAAAAACATATTTCCAAAAAATGTTAGACATAGCAGCTTGTAATTTGAGGATTCGGTAAGTATTCTAATCTTAACAATGTATGCAAATCATGTGAATGTTATGCCACAAAAAATGATTTGAACTTAAATACATTTTTACAATCATTTAAAATTTGCATAGTATTTGGTAAGAGGGTGACTATAAGTATACATGGCAGTGTATTTCCATTCAGCACTGTGCTCAGGAATGTGTTCAGATCAATTCTATACAGTCACGTGCCACAGAACGTCCATTCAGGCCATGTCCACCTGCACATACGTCTGTGGTCCCATAAGGTTACGATAGAATTCAGAAATTCTGATCAGAGAATAAGATGTACCAGATACAACCAGACATAGCAAACACAACAGCTTCCTACACACAACAGGTGTATCTCATGTCTCTTGTATACAAATCCATTGCATTCCCAGGCATATAATGGTACAGTACACATATAACTTATATGTCCTGATAAAAAACAAAACAAAACCCGTTACCATGGAGTCGATTCCGACTCATAGCGGCCCTATAGGTCAGAGTAGAATTGCCCCACAGAGTTTCCAAGAAGCGCCTGGTAGAATGAGCTGCCAACCTTTCGGTTAGCAGCCATAGCAGTTAACCACCACACCACCAGGGTTTCCATGTGTCCTGATAGTCATAATGAAAGCCTTTGTTACTGGCTTATGCATGTACTGTACTTTACTTTCTATCATTATTTTAATATGGAGCCCTGGTGGCACAGTGGTTATGAGCTCAACTGTAAACCAGAAGGTCAGCCGTTTGAATCTACCAGTAGCTCCTTGGAAACCCTATACGGGGTTTCTACTCTGTCCTAAAGGGTCACTATGAGTTGAAATTGACTCAAGGACAACAGATTTGGTTTGGTTTGGTTCCCTACTTACAAATAAAAAGTTTACTGTACAACAGCCTATACTTCAACTCATAGGCGGCTGCATCCAGTCTCGTGTTATCACGCATCTCTTGAGTGTTGTAGCATTATCTCTCCGTTTAATTTTCTTTTGAAAATATTACCATGAAGTGCATCTTGGCCCCCAAATGCAGATAAACCATTGCTAGTGATACCAGCAGCAAGGGGCAAAGGAGAAGCATATATTTGGAAGCGAAAGGAGAAGTATTCCATCTAGCTTTGCTAAGTACAGTATATAGTATGGAATTGCACAACATCGAAATCACATAACAGCCTATTTCATAGAATGTACTGTGGACGTTAAGTGATGCATGGCTGTACTACAAAAATGGATGCTGTTCTCATGGTCATGGAGCTGATTCTGAAAGATGTGTTACCAGTAAGGTTTTACAGGGAAAATTCTACTTACCAAAATGAGTTTAAAAAGTAACATGAATCTGAAAGCATTGGGTCACTTAATTCAACCTCAAATCTTTCCCTACTAATGTTACTTTCCAGTATAAATGCACTTTTTTGTGTGAAATTCCTTCATTCTTTGAAACTACATGAAGTGAGAGACTATGTTCTTATCATAGTACTTTCACACTTTATGACGCTGGCAAGTATATTAAATTGAAAAATAGGTAGTAAGAGGAAACAAAGTAGAGATGATGATGGGGGCTGACTTGAACACGTTATTATATTTACGTTTTTAGCATTCTGAAAAATTAAGATGTGCTACGGCTATGCCATCCACAATATTTAATGTCTGCTCTGAGTAATACAGATGAAAATTATGTGATTTTCTTACACAGGCATGAACTGCCAATAAGACTTCTTTAGCAGGTCACCCATCCTTGGCAATCATTTCTGCAAAATGAGACAGATCATTTTATACTAAGACCCTAGATCAAGATCAATGAATCTATTGTGCTTTGCTTTCAACTCCTGTATCATATTGTTAAATTTGATACAAGGTAGTATAATACTTGACTTGAGAGCTGAAGAGTCCAAAATGGTTCGTTAATTTCAATAGGCATTACTACTGCCTCCCCTCGATCCATTTCCCTCTTTTCCTATTCTATACAAAACCCCAACTTTTCTAGTCATTTGATTTAGGTGAAAAAAACTGTAAAGATAAGTCCCAATGACTGATTATTGTTGAGCAGATTCTGAGTCATGGAGGTCCTCTGTGTGTCAGAGTAGGACTGTAGTTTGTAGGGTTTTCAATGGCTAATATTTTGGAAATGCTTCCTTCTGGGGCACATCTGGGTAGATTTGAACCTCCAGCCTTAAGGTTAGCAGCCGAGCATTAATTGTTTTAATCATCTGGGGACTCCAAGTCCAAACAAGCCTAAGCTGAATAGCAACTGGCACCTGTTCCAATGGCCATGTGATGTGGTCTAATCAAATCAAGGTGTCAGATTCTCCTGATTGCAGCAGTTGCTCACTGCATGTGATTGGGCAGGCAACCAAGCTGGGCCTACCCATGCGGAGTCCAGGACCCACGTCCAATGGCTGGAAAGACAAGTTTTCTCCTCCTTTGATTATAAGTGCAGAACCACGGAGTTGCTGGACCTTCTAGCAGCCACCTCTTTATCGTGAGGAAAGCCTACCTGAGACGTAGCCAGCAGGTGGTAGAGCAGAGCTGAGCAAATCACAGAGAAATAGAGGAAAAGCCAAAAAGATAGCATGAAACTTGGGTTCAACCATGTCTGAATGCCAGTTATGCAGGCAAACACATTTCATTTGCTGTTTAAACTAATCCAAGACGTGTTTTCTGATACTTGTTATTGAAAACATCGTAAGAGATCACTAGTGTCACAGGGGTTGTTATGTGAACTCCCTAGGCCACCGGCTGCCTGCAGATCAATCCTACTCTAACATTTTCCATATTTCCTACCAAAGCAAATAATAATACTCTAAGGAGGAATGGGAGCCCTGGTGGTGCAGTGGTTAAGAACTTAGCTGCTAACCAAAACGTCAGCAGTTTGAATCCACTAGCCCCTCCTTAGAAACCCTATGGAGCAGTTCTACTCTGTCCTACAGGGGCAGTGTGAGTGGGAATTGACTTGACAGCAAAGGGTTTGGTTTTTAGTTTTTAAGGAGGAATGAAAAAGGGAAGCAGAATAACACTGTGGAAAAATCAATGTCCTTGGAAAAGATGGATTGGTATTTACCACTAATTATCTAAGTGACTTTGAGAAAGTCACAGAACCTCAGATTCCTCCTCTGTAATTTGGAGATAATAAACCCTACAGCTCAAACCTGACGTAACCAGTACCTGGCACAGTCCCTGTAACATACTAGGTCATTAGTAAACATTGGCTCATTCTCCTCCCTTTCTTTCTATTCAGTGGATGATTTTAAAAATACACTTTAAGTGTTTACGAAATTTCATTTGGTAAGTACCTCTTCTGATTAGTCAGAATTTTGTATTTAAATTGTTTATATAATTATATTTTCACAAGTTAGTACTTTCAAATGAGCATATATATCAAACCAAATAAATAAATAAGACAAACTTATCGCTTTGGAGTCAATTTCTACTCAGAGCAACCCTATTGGAAAGAGTAGAACTACCCCATAGAGTTTCCAAGGAGTGGCTGGTGAATTCAAACTGCCGACCTTTTGGTTAGCAGCCAAGCTCTTAACCTCTGCACCAACAGAACTTTCTCTATTTATTTATTTATTTACATATTTATATTTAGTACCTGAATAACACCTAGTTCTTATGATTTTTGAAAAGAAAATATTATATGAATGACAATGTAATATGAAAAAGTCCCATATAAATATAAAGGCTTTTTAAATGTATTTATTATTAATTTTGGAATTTAGAATAGAAATAGATGACAATATTGTGCAGCTTTTTAGCCTGTCAAAATGATAGCCTTATTCTGTAATATTGGCCCAATTCATGTCGCCTTATTGGACAAAATTGGTTTAAGTGCTTCAGTAATTGCATTTAAATGAATAACGTATATAAAAATATGATTTCTCATTATGTTAAATGTATTAAAAGACTAGTAGATATTGAATGCACATTTCATTAATATTTCAATAGCTTTTGGAAGTTTCCAGAGAAAGTTTACTCCCATTTGTCTTAGAAAAAATATATATTGTTTCACACATGTATACACACACCCACGCTCTCTCCCCTCTCATTCAGATATAAAATAATCGATTTGGTCCTATATGCCAATGTGGGGCAGAAAGTAGAAATAAAGAGGAGTTTTTACTTTAAGCTATACTATTATCATTGTTTGTAACTAAAAACTGGTGATTTATAATTGGTATTTCTGATCTTTTAATATGTTTCTGCAAGCTTATTTATTCCAAGGGTATCATATTTGCAAAATAATTAGATATTACTTAAAAGAGCCTACATGTGTGAACTTCCTGTTTAGAAAGATACATGAAACATTATGAAGGCAAATACAACATTATCCTAGTTTACAAAAAAAGCAAAATATAAAGATGTAATAGTCTATAAATTGCCTATCATATATACCAAGGCCCACTTGGTGTGTTCCTCAAGCGAACACCATCTTTCCCTATTTGAGACTTGCCTCTATGTTTGCACACCCAATGAAGACTGGAGGAACACACCTGATCAAGCTTGGCCTCTCAGGCCTCCTTTCCTGGAAATTAGGAGCCAACACTGAAAGAGGCTAGCCTACCTCTATTAGGGTCAAACTAGGAAATTTGGCATCTGAGAACATACTACCTTTCAAACATCCCAGAAAAGCTGAGAAAGCTTTTTTTTTTTTTTTTTAAAGAGAGTCAAATGAATGACCATGAATCTTGCAGAAGCAGCCAGGCTTCCTGAAGCCTGGACCCTCCCCCGTCAGGTCAGGTGCACTGTCTTCTCATGGATTCCATTAAGCGTCCTCACCGACTGACAAAAAGTAAATTTCCTGTTTCTGTACAATTAGCTAAGGTGTGTTTCTGTTGTTTGCAGACCTGTAGACACCAAACCTTTTGAAACATACCAGAAATGACTGCAAAAAACAAGAACAAGTATGGACATACTTTCTGGACTACAAATCTACATATTTTGGATCACTAATCTCATTTCAAAATTTTGATAGTAAAGAAATAATTAGAAATTGGGCAGAATATTATATACAGAGGAATTTTTAATCAAAGCATTATTTATGACAAGTTTTGAGGCAATACCTAATGTTATTGACAGGATGTTAGTTATAGCATACACTATGGTTAAATTTTAAAACTTTTACAATAAATTTTCAAGAACATGAAAATAATTGAGAAATTTTATGTAAGTGAAAAAAAGCAGGATATAAAATTACAAATTTTTCCATGTATGCCTATGCACAGGAAAAAAAGAGAATTAAATAAACCAAAATACCAGCAAGTTATTTCTTAATACTTTAGGTATTGTCAGTTTTTTTACTTTTTTTTCCCTCATATTTTGGGAAACAAATTCTGTAATAATTGTACATTGTTTTTTCGATCATAAAAAAATAAGAGGGAAGATGGCAAAGATAAGTTTTTTGGTTTCTCACAGCCTACATTTTTCCCCCCTATCTGGTTTACATTCAGTCAATATCAATATATTCCAAGGTTTGAAGCTTGCATCTTACTCTTTGAATTGATAACTTGTTATTTTGTTTTACCGTAATTAGTTGTTAATTACTTTACATTAGCCTGTGTTCTCTAAGGATTAGATTAGTTTGCAAAGTTTTTTTTTTTTTTCGAGGAGGAGCTATCTTTATAGACAGAGCTATTTTTCCAGTCCAGAATTCACCACTGACAGCTGAATACTTCTGCCTAGTTAATCTATTTGAACGCTTTTGTGTAAATTAGAGATAATATTAACAGAGTCTAAGGATTGTTATGGCACGTAAGGGGAAGAATATATGTGTCACCATGAACATCACTACCCTGATTTCTTAAGGGGAAAGAGTAACAAACGTCTCCAACTGGAGATAGTTCATGATAAATTGCAGATAATATGATTTTACATTTTCAATTCTTGGAAGCAGTTAGCAAAAAAAATAGTTCAACTCCCATTGACGTCAACGTATATAACAGACAAAAATATGCTGCCCTTATACCAATCATCACTTACCCAACAAGTTTGTAAAATTGAGTAATATTAACACCTCTTACATTTTACCAATTGCTTCCATTTGCTGAAATGAAAGCAAATTTTCCCCTTAGTGGAGGAAAAAATGGGACACTGCAGCATAGAAAGAATAGGGGACTCAGAAATCAAGTAGAAAAGCAGTGGCTTCAAACAGGATTCACCTAACTCTTACCTAGCACCCAGTTATCTAACTTCTGTCACACATTAATTGCCTTATAATATCACTGAAAATAAAATTCATAAAATGATTGACAGAAGTTCATTGTATATATTATAAACAAACGTAGTAGACAAAAAGGGGCACGGGGAATCTCTAATTAAAATGCAGAACATATAAACCATCTAAAAACATGAATCATATATATATATATGAAAACCTGATCCATAGTTTTAACTGAAAGAGGATAAAATCATGTGCCTTTAAAATAAGAAGATAAAATACTAATACAAACTTTAAACAAATTTTGATGATAATAAAATATTTATGTTGTTGTTAGGTGCCGTCGAGTCGGTTCTGACTCATAGCGGCCCTATGCACAGCAGAATGAAACACTGCTTGGTCCTGCTCCATCCTTACAATCGTTATGTTTGAGCTCATTGTTGCCACCACTGTGTCAACCACCTCGCTGAGGGTCTTCCTCTTTTCTGCTGACCCTGTACTCTGCCAAGCATGATGTCCTTCTCCAGGGACTGATCCCTCCTGACAACATGCCTAAAGTATGTAAGACACAGTTTCGCCATCCTTGCTTCTAAGGAGCATTCTAGCTGTACTTCTTCTAAGATTTGTTCGTTCTTTTGGCAGTCCATGGTATATTCAATATTCTTCGCCAACGCCACAATTCAAAGATGTGAATTCTCCTTCGGTCTTCCTTATTCATTATCCAGCTTTCACATGCAAAATATTTATAGGTTTGGTTAAAGATAGATTCCCTTTTGTCCTTTTGGACAGTAAGTAACTTGATTTTCAAAATGGAGAATTGTATGAAGAAACTTTTTAGTATTTTATTTACATATTGAGCTTTTTATAAACATGAATCAAATTGCAAAGACTATTAATTTTCAAACCTTTTTTTTTTTTTCAGTCTAATTCCAACAAGTTGTTTTCCAAAGGGAACTAATGAGCAGTTTTATCTTCCGTCGGAATACTCAGTCTTATTCACCTTTTCATTGTGTACTTTATATCAGAACAATCTACTGAGATACTAATTTCTGTCTTATTCTCTATACTCTAAAAGAGAAATAATCAAAGGCCATTTTTTTGTCTCTTCCACACCCACAAAATCTGTAAACCCTTTCTGGACCGAGGTGTCTCGGCTCTTCCTTGAGGCAGAAGTGAGGAGTTATTATTTTTTAATTTTATTTTTCATTTTTAGAGTCTGGTTAAAACATACAAACAAATCCTTTCAGGTTTCATTTGGATGGAGAGAACCATGGAAACCTTTAGGTAGATATAATGGGGGAGGAAAGGAAGCAGATACTTGAAAAGAATAACGATAGAAGACCAGAGGAGAGAACTGAGTTTTCAGATGCCGGAAGAATGGAGAGGTGTTTAGAAGTAGAGGGAATTTGTGCCCAGTCTGAGGCGGAACCTAAGAAGTTAATAGGACCGCTAATGAGACTTGCATGTGGCTGACTGGAGAGAGAACTTTAAATACCTTTTGAAAATGTCCCCTAGGCTGAGTTTCAGTTGTTCCACCTCCTATAAAGGCCAACTCTTTACTCAGTAAGAGTTGCTATAACAGACAGTTCATGGAGGGTCAAGACAAACTGCACCATTGGACCACAAAGAAAAATAAGTTATTGTGACCATCAAAAACTGAGGATGAGGCCTTCAGCAGACCCCCATTTCTGGTATTTGTAAGCCATAAGATGTTTGTACAATATAATAAGGGGGAGAAAGAGCCTTATAAAGACTATTAGACAGGCAGATGGTAGAGGTGGTGGTCAGATTGAACTGGACTTAAGGAAATGAAATAATATCCTATATCTTTCCAATGACATAGGGAAAACCACCTACTAAAACTGAAAGGAAATAAAGAGCTTTAATACAAAGTTTATGATTTTAGTTAACAGTAACTCCAACCCATCAATTTGGAAGCAAATTTTGAAGGATATGCTAGGGCACATATAACCTCTAACACTGTCTCTGCGGTTATTTGGAATAAAAGTTGCAGGGATTTTATATAAGCAGAACAGGAATGGAACAAGAAAGTTACTTAATCACTACTTTTCTCAGTAAATTATCAAAAAAGTTTCCAAAGATAAATCAGTGTACACTCAAAATGGGACCTCACTGTTTTTGATTTTTCAAGACAGCCAAACTACGTCACCTCCCCTTTCCACTTCGGGTGTCTTATTAATTTCTGGCTCTGTCATCCTTGTCCTGACACCCCACTAATGCCTTTCGCACACGTAGGCATACTGCAGCTTCATCTCTCTCTGTGCCTGTGACAGCAGGTCAACCTGGGTAAACGTCTGCCTTTCATGAAATTGATGGCTATGTTTCACACGCTGAAAATTTATTCTATTTATCCAGAGCTGCTTTTATTTTTTTATGGTGTGATCATCTGGCATGCATTTAAACTATACTATTTTAGAAGAGAATTTATTATTTCAAGGTTCAGTTTACTACCTTCCCAAGTTCTACGGCCTTCTAAATGTCATATAGGATCCAGAAAAGCGGATTATCCTTTGTAACGTACTTAGCCCTATAAGTTTGCTTTCAGTATGAGAAGAACTTAGATTCTTTGGATCTTAAATATCAGTTCTTATATCTTAATTCTCAGTCTTAGATACAAATTCCAAGATGCCTGTTGATATAACACAATGCATCTACCTCAAAGAGTATTAATAAGCATGGACTTGGGCTGGAGGTTAACTCACTAAAACTGAAAAGTTACGCATGCCCAAAGTGATTGAACTGTGGTGTTGAGTACGTCCTAATGATGTGCCACCTACAACACCATACCAAGGAGGAGCGATTACTCTTGTCCCCTGTTGCCAGCAGGGATTAGCTCTGGAACTGTGATAATAAGCAAGATGGATTGAATTTCATTAAAATACCAAGGAAAATCCTCCAAAATGGTTCTTAATTAAATGGTCTCCAGCTAAGCAGCAGTCAAAATGTGAACTTTCCCTACATTGTATTCAACTGAATGTCATGTTGACTTCAGAGCCTATGGGGATGACTTTAATAATAACAACACTTCCTACTTACGTAGCTCTTTTCATATGACACTTGTGCAGTGCTTTACAAATATCATCTTATTACCTCACACAATGAGTCAATTACAGAGTTGGGGGTAGAACCCAAGATTCAAAACACCCTATCGTCTGTGAGAATAGCTCTGTTAAACATCACAAGTGATCTACAGTTACATGTGTCTTATATGGGGGAAATAAAGTTTGATATAAATCTTTTGATTTACATCACGTCTTAACAACACAGAAATTTAGTTCCTTACTAAAGCATTCCGTCCTAATTTTTAAGAAATAACCATGTTTTAATTTTGCTATCAGTTACCACAGAGTAAGTTACAGGACTAAATTGTGTTCCCATCAAATTCTGTTGTCCGCAGGAACATCCCCGTTCAAAAACCAAATGAATCCTTAGAGCCTGTGTTGATAAATTTGTTCTCAATCTAATAGATAACAACCACACCTAGAATCAGTAAATACAAAAGGCTCTAGCCTGGGCATTTCAATATGTGTATTTTTTGTTCTTATCCCTGATAGGTCATTATGCACACTTTTTGATTTTCTAAATAATATCAGTAGTTCACTGACTAGAAAAGATGAAAAAGAATCACATATCTGAGGCACCAAAGTAAACTTTTTTTGTTAAATGCCTTTGTTTTGCTTCTTTGATACATTGTACAGTCCACCCTGGGCTACAGTTGTTTGTGTGCTAGGCTTGTTTTTCCAATCCCACCGTCAGTGGTTCAAGGCTGAGAGTACGTGGAATTCACCTATGAAGTCCCAGTAGAGTCTCTGATGATGCCCTAAATGCCCAAGTCCTCAAGTGCTGACCGCACGAATGATTGAAACTGTTGAGTAGCTAAAAAGGAAAACCTCCAGTCAACGAATAGCAACAGGTATTATTACTTTTCCCAATTCAGAAGTGGGCTTTATCAGCAAATTAAACATCATACAAAAAAAGAAAAGTATTGAATTTAAAGAGAAAACCTGTTTGAAACACAGCTGAAGTCCCACGGAAAGAAATTACTCAGCTCTCTATAGTCCACTGTTGCTATTTCAACCCATTTCATTGTACAGGGTAACGTCTATAATGGTGCTGGGGATGAAAAGTTACTCTTGCAGTGCGTTTATTTGTCAACATAGTACATTTTTTTCCCGTTAACTTTGAAACATTTTATTGCTGTCAAAATTTCTAAACCAACAAAAGCATTATAAATACCAAGCGCTTTGGGGTTTCCCTTGCCTCAAATCCTGGATAATGCTAATTTAGTTTATTTAGACACATAACCTAAGTAAAAAGCAATGTAAAAACAAAAAGAGTTATATCACTCTTTTTATATTTCTGAACAAACTAAACTGGGGGGTTGCTAGCATTCAGACATAAAGGCGTTCAAATAGCCAAGCAAAATGGTTGCAGAATAGGAGAAAGTATCAGAAACATGATTGTTAAAATAATAAATTAGTATATTTATGTGACATTTTATGGAAAATTGTATCTGTCTTGATATTAAAATTCAGAAACAAGGTAAATTCTAAATCAAAAGATTATAGCAAAATTTTATGCTTGTTCCTAAATCAAGTAAATGGGGTTACTAACATAAGGATTAATTCTGAAAAAGAACCTTAGTATTTATAGTTCGACTTATAAATTGATAATCACATTGCAGCCCTTTAACAGGAATCTAAAATCTTGGAGTTATGTTATATTATACTTCAAAACATGCACTTTTAAAATTATACCTGGATTTTAAAAAATGAATTTATTCAATCTTCATGATAGAATAAAATAGTACAAGACGTTTTGCCGGGAATGAAGGCAACTGAAGAATCCAAGAACATTACGAAAAGAAACTACAAATCAGCAACAGACCCACAGTGATGCACTGCTGAGCAGAAATCAAACCGGAAAGCCAAGTTGTCAGCAGAAATGAGTAGGTGGATTGTCTGAATTTCAGCTATAAGCCTTAGTTTAATTTTCTTCTTTGATAACCTTTACCACAGGCTGTTATTTCAAAGTCGCTTGGCGACTCACCTAGATGGACACCTATTACTAAAGAGACCGTCACCTTGCAACATATTTAGTGATTATATTCGTCTTGATAACATCCTTCTTGACAATTTCATCATTGATGGAACTCTCAGCCCGTGGAGGTTATTTGGATTTTCTCCCCTTTCTGACCTTATGTTCTGCCATGAAGGTTCTGGAGAACAAATACTATTTATTATGTTATCTTGGGATCCTGCCACGATTCTTCTTTTAGGAACTTTGGCAAAAATTATTTTCTCCAGTCCATCTATGCCTATCAAGACTGCAATAATAGAGTCGAAGGAGGGTCTCCTGCCACCCTTACACTTTGCTTATTTTCAGCCAGATTGCACTTGGTCCAGGCACACTATAGAGGGATTGCATGGCTATTGAGTCCAGGATTGGAAATCTAAACTTTGACCTTTCAATGACTGTTCAAATCATTTAACCAAAACAGACAAAGTCAAAGAGATTTTAAATCTGCCAGTGTTTTCAATTTTTCCAAACCTTTTTGGCAGAAAACGTGAACTTAGGCCATGGATTTTTTTCCTCACTCCCTATAACTAAAAAAAAAAAAACTAGTTTATGCCAAATAGACTGCAATTATCATCCTTTTGTTGCCAAACCCTAGAAGGTGGGTTCTGTCCGGCATGCTTAGACTTGTCAATGATCTGGATGCTGCCCTTGGAGAAAGTTACTGTATTGCAACACACAGAGCAGGGAGCCGGGAGGAAATTCCTCAGATCTGACTCCCTGAGCTATGGGAAGCAGGGCTTATTTGTGATTTGGGCAGCAAGATGGTGGCTGCACAGGAAGACTGGGGAGAGAAAATTCTAGAAGGAAGACTCAGGAATTATGGCGGCCAGGAAATGTGGTTCTTGTAGGCCTTTGGAATGGGGTCCGGGTGATGATTTTCCCTCTGATTAGTTCTACTTGTTGTTGTGTGCTCTGTTGAAGTCAACTAACAGTCACAGTGGGCCCTTCTGCACATGTGGGGTGGACCAAATCTGGCTTGGGCTGCTTTAAGGCAGTCTTTTCTAAGTAATGGAAATTTACTAGTATTCTTAGGGTCAGGTTACACTTTCTTTTTTATTCACCTCTCTAGATTAACCTATAGTGGTCTACTGCCCACCAGGGCTCAGGCATAAACTATCTCAGAAATTAGCAACCCAGGGCACAAAACCTATCCCACATAACCTGTCCTGCCCTCCAACCCAGTGACCTCATCCTGTTGATGACCTTTCTTCTTTTCCTTCTCAGAAACCAGCAGCCTCTGGCCTGGCTCCTGACCTTGACCAACCTGTTGAGTTCCCTCCCTACCCCCCAGTTCAGAGGGGAGCAACTGCTGACTGAACTCAACCAACAAGCCCTGGAAGCAGCTTCTGTAAGTCAAGTTAAAATGTATACTTTCTTAAGTGTGAAAGAGGCTTAAGCTCACTAAGAAAAAATTAAAAAACATAAAGAAGTAAAGAATCTGTATCTATAAAGTTCTATATTCCAAACACAAGTTCTGGTGGCTTTCTGTGGCTCTCATTTAAAGAGTTGAAACAGCCCACTGGAGTTTATGGGTATGTTGGGGGGCAGAGAGACTAAAGAGAGCAGAAAAGAGGAAAAACCTAGAAGTGATGCCTGAGCTGAAGAAGAATAAGGGATAGCCAGGGAGATTGAAGGCAGTGGAGAAGAGAAAAAAAAAAAAAAAAAAAAACTAATAATGTCTGAGCTGGAGAAGGATAGGGGATAGCCAGTGAAGAAGGCCAGGAGGAAGAGCAGGATGAGTGTGGCAAGCAAGAGGAACGGTGTGTCCAAAGGACTGAAGGCCAGGCAGGTATGGTGCAGTTGAAGAATTACATGAGACTGTTAAAACTGGAGCAGGCAGTTGGTTACCAACTAACTTGGTTTACCCCGAACTGTCCCAGGATTAAAACCGAAAGTCCAGTGTCTCTGGAACTTCCTCACCCAAATGGCCTCATATAAAAGGTGATATCATTTCACATTATTTCTTAAATCGGCCCTCCTTGGAAATTCCAATTTTATAAGTTTCTACCATATCATCCTAAGCACTTCCCATCATAATTCCCTATGCTAGAAAAGACTTTATGGCCATCCTCTTGGTCAGTTGCTTAAACATTGATTGGATTCCCATAAACTGAGACCACTGACAATGGACCATTCCCTGCTAGGATCACCCATCTTCTTTCCACTCTGGTTCCTAGGACACAGACCATCATTGGGAAGCAATGTAGACTTGTGACCACTTGCCCAACTACAAATCCTTGCTGGGTGCTGCTACAGTCAGCAAATGAGTTTCCTCTGAGAAGTTCTTAATTTCCATATAAAGCTACTGGATCCCAATTGCTTTACCCTCAAGCCCCTCATGTTCATTCATTTAGCAATCACTTGGGTACCGAAATGTGGGAAACTGTGCTTAACGCTGGGGACACAATGATGAGTAAGAAATGCTCTAGGTCCTAGGTCAATAGCAGCATCATATTTCTCTAGGGGGTTGATCAGGAGGAAGAAGGGAAAAGAAAAGCCAAGTACAGCAAAACCTGCAAAAGCCAGGGCCTGTGTAAGGCAGAATGCTGTCAGAAGGAAAATTCAAATACTTCCCACTAATAGGGAGTGACAGAAAAGTAGTAAGACTGAATCTTGTCAAAGTTGGAAAACTCGCGACACACAGGAAAACAATGCAGTCCTGTAGAGTTCTGGGTGTCACAGGTTTCACTGTAATTTCATAATTTTCAAAGAGTGCAATACAGAGATGTGTACTGTGTAATGCTACGTGAGCACAGTGAAGAGGGAAATTTGGGAAGAGTGGGGTCTTCGTGGAGTGTGTTTTAGCTGGGTTGGCCTCCACAAATCTAACTTTTAGCCTTTGATTCCATTCTTCACTAATTTTCTGTAGGGACTTCATTCCTGTACTATTCTTTATTTTTTTTATTTTATTATTTTTTTGTCATCCCCTTTAATCTTATTTATTTAACTCTTTTTTTTTGTTTTGTTTTAAACATGTACAGGTCTTAAAAGGTCTTTGATGGGAGTGGCATTGAAGTTTATCAACTGGATTTCTCTTTCTCTTTTTTTCTTATCTTTTCAACTTTGTGATCCTTGACATATGTTTGTATTTTCTCAGCACTCATTCTTTTTAACTCTCTATTTTCTGGTTTTTGTTTCCATGGTTACAAAATAAATAAATAAATAATAGCCTTTATAGTTATGAATTCTTCCTCTTTAGCATTTGGGTGACCTTCCAGTCAAATTTTCAGCTTCCATGGTACTTGCACTAAAATAAAATAGCCATGGTAACTTCCTGAAAACACTGTGGTCATCTCATTTCGTGTTCATGTATCTGGTGTTGGCCCATGACATATGTTCCAACATGGTGTTAAAATATCCTATAATCGAACTCTCACTGCTTCTCCAAGTTTGTCATTCCTACTTCCCTCTAACAGGAATCTTTCTGTCTCACCAAGCTGGTCTATTCACCTTTGCTCAAACATGGGGCCTTACCTTGGACTACCATGACTTGTCAGGTGCATGGGGCCTTACCCTGGACTACCATGACTTGTCAGGTGCCAACCTTTATACATAGGAAACATTTCCTCTATCTTTCTCTAAGTTTTTTTTTTTTTTTTTCTCTAAGTTACCATTGTCCTTTCATTTCCCAAGTACTCGGCCTTGCCTTACTTTTGAAGGTTCCCTGTCTATCATAACCTCTTTTCAATGAAGTCTTGTGGCATTTATTGGCTACGCTACAAACATTGGGACTACTTTATTCTGCATTATATTGGTAATTTGTTTGATGTGCAGTAAACTGCTGAAAATAAAGGGTGTCTCTCTCACCCTTGTTCCCCTTTCACATGTATCACATACACACACATATTTATTTCAAAAATTTAATTACACATGAATGATTATTGGTATCTGTTCAGAGCCTATGCTGACTTGATTATTACCTCCCCTTTATCATTCATCTGGTTTCCCTAAAATGTGCCTGGATATTTTAATTTTAAAAATGATCAGCTAGTCATCGTCTAGAGTACTAAAACATCAAACCCACTGTCATCAAGTTCCATTGTGATTCATAGTGACCCCACAGGGTTTCCAAGACTATTAATCTCTCCTGAAGCAGACTGCCACATCTTTCTCCCAGGGAAGCTGGCCTTTTGGTTAGCAGTCAATGGCTTTAACCACTGCACCACCAGTGCTCCTAGATCGTCCAGACTAGTGGCCCCCAAATATTTTTGAGCATGAGAACTCCTTTTTATGGGTCAAATAACTTCATTCACTGCTGATAAAATAGTAGTCATACTTCTAGCATATTTCAATTGGGAAACTATATAAAAACAAAAAATTACATTGAATTTAATAATAATTATAAGTACATTTTCACTTTGGTTTAAGTAGGGCTACATGGAAGCAGGGTGGTGGTTAGGGACATGGATTCTGGAGGCAGGGTACCTGTGTGTAATCCTGGCTCATTACCTGTTAAGCCATGTGACCTTGGGCTAGGTACTGAATCTCCAGAATTTCAGTCTTAGCACTTTAAAAAAGGGATTATAATCATATAAGACTTAAATGGAGAGTTCTTCAAACAGCTCTTAGTACATGATAAGTAATTAACATTAACTATAATTCAAAAATATCAGTTCATACATGTATGCATATTATGTTCAGTCTAGATAGAGTTGATATACATAAAAGATTGATAACTGCAAATAAATTCAGAAGCCCTCCATACATCTTTTTGGGTAACAATGGCTTCCAAAGACTCTTAGATTGTTGCTTAGTGTGATGGTTAAGACTGCATGTCATCTTGGCTGGGCCATGATTCTCAGTGTTTTGGCAGTCGTGAGATGTTGTGTTCACTTCCCTGTTGAGATTCAATGTGTGATCACCCCCATGATGGCATCTGCTGTGAGTAGCCAATCTGTTGAAGGGGAGTTTCCTTGGGCATGTGACCTGCCTCTAATGTGGGCAGATGTTCTGGCAAGGCTCGGGGGCTTTTGCTGGTTCTGGATCCTGCAGCTGGCTCCTCTTCCTCTGACCTTGGTTCTTGAGACTTGAGCTAGCAGCCTACCTGCGGTCTTCCCTGCTGATCTTTGGGATTTGTCGATCTTCACAGCCTATGATCAAGAGCCCTGCTCTCTGCCCTGTCAATCTTGGGTTTGCCAGTACCTGCGGCTATGTGAATCAGGAGAAGCCTCTATCCTGATGTCTGGACTTGTGATATTACAGCTTCTACAACTGCATGAGCCATTTCCTTGATATAATCTCTCTCTATATATATAGATTCATATGCTTTATGGGTTTTTGGTTCTCTAGAGAACCCACCCCAAGATACTTAATTTATGTACTGCAAACTAAAGTCTGTTTCCATAGTACAGAGAATTCTATCCAGATCTACCAGCCAAACATCACTTTTATCCTTCTATTTCTCTAACTCAGAATCATTTTATTTGTGTATTGGAGGTACCTTCATTCTAAATATGCCTACAAGGAAATAGATCTGCTTAGTTCAGGTCCAAAACCATCTCTACCCTGGAAATCTACAACATTTGTGGAAGCTGAAGACTCACAGTGGGATGGAAGTTAATCCTTCCCCTTTTAACCCTGATTTATTATGTACATAGCACATTTTAAAACTCATATAACACAATTTCATGATTTGTTTAGTTTTCCTTTATTGCTTACTCTATCCTCCCAAAGAGAAGGTAAAATTTTTGAGGCAAGGACTTTATCTGTACTCTAACACTAGTGCCTAGAACAGTGCCTGGCATTCCACAGTACCTTTAGATGACTGAGCGACTGAACACATTAATCTATGCTCACCCAGAATTATTATGTTTCTTTCCATAAGATCACAAAATATTAGCAGTAACAGAGGTATAATCTTTTCTTTGCAAACTGTGAATTGAGAAGTGAGAAAAACAGTTCTGCTTCTCCTTGTAATCTAGAAAGCAAGCCAATATAAAGTGGTGAGGGCATGGCTGCTAACCAAAAGGTGTGCAGTTGGAATCCACCAGCTGCTCCTTGGAAGCCCTATGGGCAGTTCTACTCTGTCCTGTAGTCCTGTAGGCTCTCTAAGAGCTGGAATTGACTCAATGGCAACTGGGTTGTTTTTGTTTTTAAGTATCTGAGCATAGAATAAAAATGGGAATGTTATGTGGGGTTGGTGATGAGCCCCCGCCTCACCAAAAGCTTCATTCTGAAAAATATTTATGAGGCTTTCATTTTCCCCTGATTGCTTAGGTTCTAGCAGATTCATTTGCCTTTTAGCATGTACATAAAAACTGTGGTAGCGGAAAAGATAAAGATGGCGGACTAGGTGGACGCTACCGCGGATCCCTCTTGCAACAAAGACTCGGAAAAACAAGGGAATCGATCACATACATAACAATCTACAAACTCTGAACAACAAGCACAGACTTAGAGACAGAAAACGAACAAATACGGGCAGACAGCGACCGTTTTCAGAACTAGGAGCCAGTGTACCAGGCAGGTGACCTTCGGAGCCCGATCTGGGGCAGAGCCCGGGGGGCAGACGGCACAGAAGGGGGGCCCAGCCCTTCCCCCCCGAACCCATTCCGGGAGGAAGTCTAGCTGGTTGGCGCGGGCAGTGTAGCGGCACAGCCGGAGGGAGAAGCAGCGGGGAGGCAGTGACTGATCTGGGAGCGGGGAGAGCAGCGTCCCAGCTGGGGAGCCATCCCGCGAGGAGTTTGGCGGGAAGCAGGCAGGGCGCGAGTGGGGGCGGGGTCAGCTCTATTTCCCTAAAGTGACCCCGGGGCAGGGCCCACACGTTCATGTGGGGGGACGCACACCCAGTCCGCGCGTGTGGCGTGGCGCACTGGAGGGAGAAGTCCCCGGGAGGAAGTGACTGGTCTTGGAGCGGGGAAAGCAGCGTCCCACCCGGGGTGCCGTCCCGCTGGGATTTGGGCACGCGTGCGGGCGGGGAGTGAGCGCGGGGTCCAATTTTATTACCCTGAATTGACCCAGGGGGCTGGCCCACCTGGTCGTGCGGGTGACGCCCACCCAGTTCGTGCGAGAGGTGTGGCACACCGGAAGGAGAAGTCCCTGGGAGGCAGTGACTGGTCTCGGAGCGGAAAGCAGCGTCCCAGCCGGTGTGCTGTCCCGCTGGGATTTGGGCGCGTGCAGGCGGGGCGTGAGCGCAGGGTCCAATTATATTCGCCAGAATAGACCCTGGGGGCGGGCCCACCCCTTCGTGCAGGAAACGCCCACCCAGTTCACGTGAGCAGTGCCGCGCACCAGAGGGAGAAGTCCCTGGGAGGAAGTGACTGGTCTCGGAGTGGGGAAAGCAGCGTCCCAGCCGGGGACCCATCCCGCCCGGATTTTGGCGGACGGGGCGGAGCGTGAACGCGGTGTTCAGCTGTATATTCTGTGGTGCTACACTCCTAGCTCTCTGATCCCTCCCCCACCCTCCCCAGGCAGCTCCATTAACATCCAAATACCCGGAGCCAGAGGGAGAATTCAGATAGGGATCTGACTGCATTTTTTTTTTAGCTGATTACCTGGAAAATCTAGTTTCCCAGTGATGGCTCAGAGACAGCAGTCCATATCAAACCACATAAAGAAACAGACCATGACAGCTTCTCCAACCCCCCAAACAAAAGAATCAAAATCTTTCCCAAATGAAGATACAATCCTGGAATTATCAGATACAGAATATAAAAAACTAATTTACAGAATGCTTAAAGATATCACAAATGAAATTAGGATAAATGCAGAAAAAGCCAAGGAACACACTGATAAAACTATTGAAGAACTCAAAAAGATTATTCAAGAACATAGTGGAAAAATTAATAAGTTGCAAGAACCCATAGAGAGACAGCATGTAGAAATCCAAAAGATTAACAATAAAATTACAGAATTTGACAACGCAATAGAAAGTCAGAGGAGCAGACTCGAGCAATTAGAATGTAGACTGGGACTTCTGGAGGACCAGGGAAACAACACCAACATAGCTGAAAAAAAATCAGATAAAAGAATTAAAAAAAATGAAGAAACCCTAAGAATCATGTGGGACTCTATCAAGAAGGATAACTTGCGAGTGATTGGAGTCCCAGAACAGGGAGGGGGGACAGAAAACACAGAGAAAATAGTTGAAGAACTCCTGACACAAAACTTCCCTGACATCATGAAAGACGAAAGGATATCTATCCAAGATGCTCATCGAACCCCATTTAAGATTGATCCAAAAAGAAAAACACCAAGACATATTATCATCAAACTTGCCCAAACCAAAGACAAACAGAAAATTTTAAAAGCAGCCAGGGAGAAAAGAAAGGTTTCCTTCAAGGGAGAATCAATAAGAATAAGTTCAGACTACTCAGCAGAAACCATGCAGGCAAGAAGGGAATGGGACGACGTATACAGAGCACTGAACGAGAAAAACTGCCAGCCAAGGATCATATATCCAGCAAAATTCTCTCTGAAATATGAAGGAGAAATTAAGATATTTACAGATAAACACAAGTTTAGAGAATTTGCAAAAACTAAACCAAGACTGCAAGAAATGCTAAAGGAGATTGTTTGGCCAGATGACCAATAATATCAGGTACCAACACAATACAAGGTCACAAAACAGAACGTCCTGATATCAACGCAACTCAAATAGGGAAAGCACAAAAACAAACAAATTAAGACTAATTCTAAAAAATAAATAAATAAACAAAATAATACACATAACAGGAAATTATGGAAATCAATAGATAAACGATCACAATAATCAAAAAGAGGGACTAAATATAGGAGGCATTGAACTGCCAGATGGAGAGTGATACAAGGCGATATAGAAGGATACAAGTTAGGTTTTTACTTAGAAAAATAGGGATAAATAATAAGGTAACCACAAAAAGGAATATCAATTCCATAACTCAAGAAAAAAGCCAAGAAAAACGTAACGACTCAATAAACACAAAGTTAAACATTATGAAAATGAGGATCTCACAAGCTACTAAGAAAAACGTCTCAGCACAAAAAAGCATGTGGAAAAATGAAATGGCCAACAACACACATGAAAAGGCATCAAAATGACAACACTAAACACTTATTTATCTATAATTATGCTGAATGTAAATGGACTAAATGCACCAATAAAGAGACAGAGAGTCACGGACTGGATAAAGAAACACGATCCATCTATATGCTGCCTACAAGAGACACACCTTAGACTTAGAGACACAAACAAACTAAAACTCAAAGGATGGGAAAAAATATATCAAGCAAACAATAAGCAAAAAAGAAGAGGAGTAGCAATATTAATTTCTGACAAAATAGACTTTAGACTTAAATCCGCCACAAAGGATAAAGAAGGACATTATATAATGATAAAAGGGACAATTGATCAGGAAGACATAACCATATTAAATATTTACGCACCTAATGACAGGGCTGCAAGATACATAAATCAAATTTTAACAGAATTGAAAAGTGAGATAGACATCTCCACATATATAGTAGGAGACTTCAACACACCACTTTCGGAGAAGGACAGGACATCCAGTAAGAAGCTCAATAGAGACACGGAAGACCTACTTACAACAATCAACCAACTTGACCTCATTGACTTATACAGAACTCTCCACCCAACTGCTGCAAAGTATACTTTTTTTTTCTAGTGCACATGGAACATTCTCTAGAATAGACCACATATTAGGTCATAAAACAAATCTTTGCAGAATCCAAAACATCGAAATATTACAAAGCATCTTCTCAGACCACAGGGCAACGAAGCTAGAAATCAATAACAGAAAAACTAGGGAAAAGAAATCAAATACTTGGAAAATGAACAATACCCACCTGAAAAAAGACTGGGTTATAGAAGACATCAAGGAGGGAATAAGGAAATTCTTAGAAAGCAACGAGAATGAAAATACTTCCTATCAAAACCTCTGGGACACAGCAAAAGCAGTGCTCGGAGGCCAAATTATATCGATAAATGCACACATACAAAAAGAAGAAAGAGCCAAAATCAGAGAACTGTCCCCACAACTTGAACAAATAGAAAGTGAGCAACAAAAGAATCCATCAGGCACCAGAAGAAAACAAATAATAAAAATTAGAGCTGAACTAAATGAATTAGAGAACAGAAAAACAATTGAAAGAAGTAACAAAGCCAAAAGCTGGTTCTTTGAAAAAATTAACCAAATTGATAAACCACTGGCTAGACTGACTAAAGAAAAACAGGAAAGGAAACAAAGAACCCGAATAAGAAACGAGAAGGACCACATCACAACAGAACCAAATGAAATTAAAAGAATCATTTCAGATTACTACATAAAATTGTACTCTAACAAATTTGAAAACCTAGAAGAAATGGATAAATTCTTGGAACAATACTACCTACCTAAACTAACACATTCAGAAGTAGAACAACTAAATAGACCCATAGCAAAAAAAGAGATTGAAACGGTAATCAAAAAACTTCCAACAAAAAAAAGTCCTGGCCCGGACGGCTTCACTGCAGAGTTCTACCAAACATTCAGAGAAGACTTAACACCATTACTATTGAAGGTATTTCAAAGCATAGAAAAAGACAGAATACTACCCAACTCATTCTATGAAGCTACCATCTCCCTGATACCAAAACCAGGTAAAGACATTACAAAAAAAGAAGATTTTAGACCTATATCCCTCATGAACATAGGTGCAAAAATCCTCAACAAAATTCTAGCCAATAGAATCCAACAACACATCAAAAAAATAATTCACCCTGATCAAGTGGGATTTATACCAGGTATGCAAGGCTGGTTTAATATCAGAAAAACCATTAATGTAATCCATCACATAAATAAAACAAAAGATAAAAACCACATGATCTTATCAATAGATGCAGAAAAGGCATTTGACAAAGTTTAACACCCATTTAGGATAAAAACTCTTACCAAAATAGGAATTGAAGGAAAATTCCTTAACATAATAAAGGGCATCTATGCAAAGCCAACAGCCAATATCACTCTAAATGGAGAGAACCTGAAAGCATTTCCCTTGAGAATGGGAACCAGACAAGGATGCCCTTTATCACCACTCTTATTCAACATCGTACTTGAAGTCCTAGCCAGGGCAATTAGGCTAGACAAAGAAATAAAGGGTATCCAGATTGGTAAGGAGGAAGTAAAGCTATCACTATTTGCAGATGACATGATCATATACATGGAAAACCCTAAGGAATCCTCCAGAAAACTACTGAAACTAATAGAAGAGTTTGGCAGAGTCTCAGGTTATAAAATAAACATACAAAAATCACTTGGATTCCTCTACATCAACAAAAAGAACACCGAAGAGGAAATCACCAAATCAATACCATTCACAGTAGCCCCCAAGAAGATAAAATACTTAGGAATAAATCTTACCAAGGATGTAAAAGACCTATACAAAGAAAACTATAAAACTCTGCTACAAGAAATTCAAAAGGACATACTTAAGTGGAAAAACATACCCTGCTCATGGATAGGAAGACTTAACATACCAAAAATGTCTATTCTACCAAAAGCCATTTATACATATAACGCACTTTCAATCCAAATACCAAGGTCATACTTTAAGGGGATAGAGAAACAAATCACTAATTTCATATGGAAGGGAAAGAACCCCTGGATAAGCAAAACATTACTGAAAAAGAAGAAGAAAGTGGGAGGCCTCACTCTACCTGATTTCAGAACCTATTATATAGCTACAGTAGTCAAAACAGCCTGGTACTGGTACAACAACAGGCACATAGACCAATGGAACAGAATTGAGAACCCAGATATAAATCCATCTGCATATGAGCAGCTGATATTTGACAAAGGACCAGTGTCAGTCAATTGGGGAAATGATAGTCTTTTTAACAAATGGTGCTGGCATAACTGGATATCCATTTGCAAAAGAATGAAACAGGACCCATACCTCACACCATGCACAAAAACTAACTCCAAGTGGATCAAAGACCTAAACATAAAGACTAAAACGATAAAGATCATGGAAGAAAAAATAGGATCAACCCTAGGAGCCCTAATACAGGGCATAAACAGAATACAAAACATTACCAAAAATGATGAAGAGAAACCCGATAACTGGGAGCTCCTAAAAATCAAACACCTATGCTCATCTAAAGACTTCACCAAAAGAGTAAAAAGACCACCTACAGATTGGGAAAGAATATTCAGCTATGACATCTCAGACCAGCACCTGATCTCTAAAATCTACATGATTCTGTCAAAACTCAACCACAAAAAGACAAACAACCCAATCAAGAAGTGGGCAAAGGATATGAACACACATTTCACTAAAGAAGATATTCAGGCAGCCAACAGATACATGAGAAAATGCTCCCGATCATTAGCCATTAGAGAAATGCAAATTAAAACTACGATGAGATTCCATCTCACACCAACTAGACTGGCATTAATCCAAAAAACACAAAATAATAAATGTTGGAGAGGCTGCGGGGAGACTGGAACTCTCATACACTGCTGGTGGGAATGTAAAATGGTACAACCACTTTGGAAATCCATCTGGCGTTATCTTAAACAGTTAGAAATAGAACTACCATACAACCCAGAAATCCCACTCCTCGGAATATACCCTAGAGATACAAGAGCCTTCACACAAACAGACATATGCACACCCATGTTTATTGCAGCTCTGTTTACAATAGCAAAAAGCTGGAAGCAACCAAGATGTCCATCAACGGATGAATGGGTAAATAAATTGTGGTATATTCACACAATGGAATACTACGCATCGATAAAGAACAGTGACGAATCTCTGAAACATTTCATAACATGGAGGAATCTGGAAGGCATTATGCTGAGCGAAATGAGTCAGTTGCAAAAGGACAAATATTGTATAAGACCACTATTATAAGATCTTAAGAAATAGAAAAAACGGAGAAGAACACATACTTATGTGGTTACAAAGGGAGGAGGGAGGGAGGGAGGGAGAGGGCTTTTTATTGATCAATCTGTAGATAAGAACTGCTTTGGGTGAAGGGAAAGACAACACTCAATACAAGGAAGGTCAGCCTAATTGGACTGGATTAAAAGCAAAGAGGTTTCCAGGATAAAATGAAAGCTTCGAAGGTCAGAGGAGCAGGGGCTGGGGTCTGGGGAACTTGGTTTGAGGGGACTTCTAAGTCAATGGGCAAAATAATTCTATTATGAAAACACTCTGCATCCCACTTTGAATTGTGGCGCCTGGGGTCCTAAATGCCAACAAGCGGCCATCTAAGATACATCAATTGGTCTCAACCCACCTGGAGCAAAGGCAAAGGAAGAACACCAAGGTCACACGACAACCAAGAACCCAAGAGACAGAAAGGGCCACATGAACCAGAGACCTACATTATCCTGAGACCAGAAGAACTAGTGGGTGCCCGGCCACAATCAATGTCTGCCCTGTCAGGGAGCACAACAGACAACTCCTGAGGGAGCAGGAGACCAATGGGATACAGACCCCAAATTCTCATGAAAAGACCATACCTAACGGTATGATTGCGACTAGAGGAATCCCAGAGACAATGCTCCCCAGAACTTCTGATGGCACAGGACAGGAACCATCCCCGAAGACAAATCATCAGGCATGAAAAGGACTGGTCAGTAGGGGGGAGAGAGATGCTGATGAAGAGTGAGCTAATTAAATCAGGTGGACACTGGAGAGTGTGTTGGCAACTCTTGACTGGAGGGGGAATGGGAAGATAGAGAGAGAGGGAAGATGGCAAAATTGGCACGAAACGAGAGACTGTAAGGGCTGACTCAATAGGGGGAGAGCAAGTGGGAGAAGGGAGTAAGATGTATGTAAACCTACATGTGACAGACTGATTGGAATGGTAAATGTTCACTTGAAGCTTAATTAAAAAAAAAAAAAACTGCGGTAGCTATTATATATGAAATAACCATTTCAAGACCCAGTTATATTCTGCTTTGAATTTTTTGTCGAAGCCATTTGTTTTTATTAATGGAAGCATGCTGAATCATCGAATGTGTCTGAATTTTTGCTAGGTAGTATGGATTTTGTCTTTCTTGACACCTCCAACAAGCCTTCTCTTAGAATGCAGAGGGGCATACATTATCCTACTAATTCTACCCCCAGAATACTCCCAGAGTCTACTGGGTTATCTGTGTTCCCCCCAAAATTTGCAACTTCTATTTTAACCACCAAAAATGCACGCACCTTATACGGTACCTTGCAAAATCAGAAACTTTTGTTTCAATCTGTCATAAAGGCACTGACTTTGAGGCAGCGTGCACTGTCAATGGGAAAGCAGCTTCCCAACAAACCTGAGGGGTGGAAGATGTGCTGAGAAACCATATATACTAACAGTCAGGAAAAGGATAATTCTTTGGTTTTAGGTTTTATTCTGTTCTTCATTTTTTACTTAATTGGGAGTTGTTGCTACAGGGTCACTATGACTCAGACTCAACTTGACAGCAATGGGTTTTTTTGGTTTGGCCATACCGGAAAAAAAAAAAAATTTTTTTTCACTTATCTGACTCGATGGGTGGGTAACTTATCCAAGTGACCACTGACTGGGGCTTAATCAATAAGTTCAACATTCTGAGATGGAAGGCAATTTAGCAGGGACCAATATTAGTAGCTGGTGACACTATATCCCTGGACAGTTTTAATTACTGGACATAAGAGTTCTGAAATATGTGGATTACATAATTGCTAAAAGTTCAATAGGGAACCATTAGTCATTTGGCATGGCAATCAGGGATGAAGTACAAACACATTTACACTCTACAAGCAGAAAACACACTTAACCTTAATCGCATAATTAGTAAATTGATTAATATTTGCAGCTTCTTATATAAGATGTAAAAGAACATTCTTGGTTTAAGAATAATTTAGACAGCCAACTACATTTAAAGCCACAGTCCTGTGAAGACAAATAGTGATTTTAAGTCTAAGTATTCATTACCATTTATAATTTATATCAAATATTTTATATGCACATAGGAGGAACAAGATTAATATAAAATGGAAAGTTTGATCACAATATTAAGAAAAGCTCAGAAACATATTAAATACAATCTATTTTCTAAATCCGTGGGTATTTGTTGTTTCTGTTGTTAGGTGCTGTCGAGTCAGTTCTGACTCATAGTCGGATATATTTTTTAAGAGAGTGCTGCCCTGTATGACACAAACTCCTTGACATTTACATTAATATATCTGTTCTTTCACCAGTTGATAAGTTATCAACAGCTTGAGGAGATATGAGTGTTTATCAAAGCTCCTTCAAGAGGCATCTGTGGTGTAGAATGGGCGCATGAATCTCAGAGGTCCTCTGACATATGGGTCATTGAAAGAAGGCTAATGTTCAACAAACATTTTTTGAGAGTTTCCAAAAACCCCATCCTGTATAAAATGAGCTTTGTTTAATTGAGCTAATCACAACCACTCTGAATATGTATTTTCTTTTAGTGAAATGAGAATATTAAGCCACCTGATGTGATATAAGGATTAAAGAAGGTAATATATATACTTGCACATTTGAAATGGCGTAGATTTTTCCAGGAAATGGCTCTCAAAATTCTTAGTACCTCTTTTGGGTATTTTTCCAGATTTTCTTCTATCTTCAGTCTAGGGTTTATGCCTATGTAACAGTTGACGGTGGCAACGTCAGGAGCTTACTTTTGTGTAGTGTGTGCACACGCGTGCGTGCATGTGTGTGTATATATGTGCGTGTGTGAGAGTGTGTGTATGTGAGTGTATATGTGTGTGCGTGTGTGCATGTGCGTGTGTGTGTTTAGTAAGCGGAGGCAGCAGAAACAGGCATGACTCTGGGAATGGAGTTGTGAATTAGTGAAAGGTAATTCACTTATGCTCTGGCTCAATCATGATTCCCTCAGCACCTGGCCTGTACACTCCCTTTGAGAGAAGGTCTTTGTGCAAACTCTTCATACGATGAGCGCCAGTCTATGCATCACTCTCCCTGCCAGGCTGAGCAAGGAACAAGCACTTTATCTGAAATTAGACATCAATAAATGGCCAGCAAGCTGATAGGTGACTATATCTGACTTCTATCGCATATGTCCACAGGGGAAATAGAATATATCCATTTCAGATAGAAGGAGCCAGAAGTTGGTCAGTGGCAGTGGGAGAAGTGGGGAAGCAGAAAACAAGGACAGTTGCCGTGTTGTCCTAATGACGGTGAAACGATAACGTGGGTGCATAAGATGCCTGCTGGTGGGGGACAATAGGATGGGAAGGTCTTTTCATTAACTACTCAAGTTGCTATGGAGTCATTATTAAAACTATGCTTTCTGAATAATGTTCCAAGTGCCAATTGTCCACAAAAGCTGTCTATGCAGGCATAGGACCATCTGTCACTTCTCTCTTATCTTTCTGTGTAGCCTTTAAAAATCCCATCATATAAAAACAGTATTGCTCCTTATAACCTGAAACAGTGTGACTTTTTCCTTGTAACCTGAAAAATCTGAACAAATAGAATTGCCTCAGTTTGGCTCTGTAACCCTAATCTTACACACATGCTCACACTCACAACACTCTAACTCTTGTGATCTAAATGGCTCTAGTCAGTATCATGCTCCCTGTCCCTCCATAGCAGTGCTTTGTTTTCACTAATTGTATCTTTGGTCAATTTTAATCTTGTCCATAGTTTTAAGAAAATATGCACCTTGGTATTAACATCCTACTATATTTTTAAGACTTTCTCAACAGTCAATCAATTACTTAGAAGGTGCATGATTTAGGAAGATTAATTACATTTCACACCAAGGACCCCCAAAGCCTGCTCAATGTCTGGTTCATATTCAAATACTTTCTGTTGTTTAGAGGATAACTTGCAAACTGTTTATCATGAATTTCATCCATGTTTTCCCATTTTACACTGTTATGACCTCTCTAGTTTAGACAAAGCACTATATGTTTTTTCTCCTTAATAATCCATAGGAAAACTACTTCCACACTCTGCCAACCCAAGATTATCCACACATCATACACTCACTGAGCATCCTGTCTTCCTTCAGTGGCTCTGTTCTATCAAGAGCCAGAGAAAATTCCATCTTCTATAAAATTCTCCCAGCAGCGATCACGGTTGTACACCTTACGCTTAGCAATGCCGTCCTCTGCATTATACTTGCTTATGCATCCTTTCTTTCTAATTTAATGAGTAAGAACCTAAATAACAGAGACAAAATTTTTTCTATTTCTTAAACATCCCCAGGGTATTTAGGAAACGACACCTGTAGCACTCCTGAATACATGCTGCAAGCATGCGTTACTAACACAGTTTATCACCTTGAAGAGTATCCCCTAAAAGTTTACATGAGGTCAGGTCATAAACAGAGAAAGAATCAAGTAAAAAAATAGAGAGAAAAAGTAATTAAGAAATTAAATTCTCTAATTTTTTTCAATAGCATTATGGATATTTTTCACCCAGTAAAAGGAATAAATATTTCTTCTTTAATAATACCAGTTTACAAGTGTCATGTCATTCTAAAAATCACTTTGTTAATAATGGGTTAAAAAAAAGTCACTATATTTTATTCATATTTAATTTGTCTCATGGCTTTTTCTACATTTTTACAAGACAAGTAATGCTAGAAGAATCCCCAATCAACAAATTAACTGATTTCCATTCCTTTAGCAGCTATAATCAGATTCATCTGATTCTCTTTATATAAATGCTTTATTTGATGAGTTTAAATATATTTCTCAAAAAATGTAAATAGAGTATAATATATACCTAAAATTACTGAAGTTGATTTTATAGAAATACATGAGCCTTTTAAAATATCTTATCAAATATAATTTTTGAGGTAGAAGGAATGTTTTATTCAAATAGTGATTTAACTTACTGAAAACTAGGTAATAGTTTTAAAAATGACGAAACTCATGCTCAGATAAATTATTGATTATTTGGAAACTAAACCAATATATATCTACATCCATCATTATTCCCACTTAAACTATACTTTTCCCACTTTTAATTTAAACTGAAAAAATAAGTACATGTGACCCTTGGTTCTGCACCAGGAATGTTCTCTGCTAACTTTCTCTCTGATCTCCTCAGAAACTGAGAAGATCATCTGGGCATGTAATCCTATACCTGTTATTTTAGTTTTCTTTTTTCTCCTATAGGTACATAACACATGAAGGAGCTTTACGCATGCCTTCTAGTTCTTTTCTATTTTCTCTAATCTCAGATTGATACAGTAGATACTGAGCACATGTGGGATGGCATTTTAGAATATCTAGATTTAGAATTATATATTTGAATATCTCTATCCGTTGGCTTTCCTTATTTCAACTTTATTGCTTTCAAAAGAAAAGTGAAACTTTGAGCTAAATCAAAGACTTGAATAACAAACTATTCACATTTAGGAATCTCAAGATCTATTTGGTGAGGTATGAAAACACACACCCAATAAGTATTCAGAAGACTTTAGACCAATGCCATTGTCACAGGACAGATGATTTGTCTTCTTTCAGAACGTGTATTAAACGTGAATTTCTGTAGAATTCGCTGAACGCAGAGAGCATTTTAGAACGAGTTTGCCGGGGGAGCGTGGTGCTTGAGCTGACCTTAAAGGATCAATGGTCCGTGACAACACAGAGAGGAAAAGGGAGGCTGAATACTGTACGCAGCAGCAACAACGACAGAAACACGTTCATCGGGTGTAAAGGGACATTTTGGAAGATCCATAATTATATCTGGATATATTTGGTTGGGTTAGAACACGCTGGGCCTTTTATTCTATTATTTTCTCTCATTATAATATATGGATTCAAACTATCCATCTTGCCTTGGTGTTACAAAAAGTCCCAAAGGAAATAAATCTATTGCTAACCACGGACTTATTTTCCTATTAAGTGTTGAACTATACCAAAATTTTATGGTCAATTTATTTTTTGTCGATGGGACAAAACATCCGTGAAATCTTGCAGACAAAGTAATAAAATGAAGCTAAGAAATCAGAGACAGGATCTCTTGCTTTCCAACAGGAAATAGGAGATTCAACTTTGGTGAATATTACAAATTGAGGTGAATTTAATAAAGGATTTATATGATTAACCTGTACATTGGCTTTATTTTACTCTTAAAAGATTTTAATTTATAAATGTGTAGGTTTATTTTATATTACATTGCTCTGTAACCACTTGCAGATTTAGTAAAATTAAAATAATTAAAATGCTTGTGTTATATTGACAACATGTCTAAAAGAGAACCAAGAGCCAAGAAGTTTCAGAACAACAAAAAAATCCAAGTTTGCTGAGTTAATGGTTTTAATTAATGAAGTAACTGGGTGTCATTATCTGAAGTAATAGATTAGATCCTTCAAAAAGAAAGATAAGATAATTAAAATATAAAGGCTATAAATATATATATATATAGTTCAAAATCCGTAGTCTGAAAATGTAAACATTTTGTCATATGCAAATTATACTTTAATAAAATTGATTAAAGAATACAAGGGAATGATGAATCTATATGTTATTAGAAAATGACAAAAAGGTAACAGCAAAATGGGAGGAAGGATTGACAAAATATGAAGCAGTAAAACTGAAGTTACAAAAAAAAAAACCAAACCCAACCCAACCCACTGCCATCGGCTGGATTCTGACCCACAGCAGCCCTATAGGACAGAGTAGAACTGCCCCACAGAGTTTCCAAGGCAAAGCCCTGGTGGCTCAGTGGTTAAGAGTTCAGCTGCTAACAAAAAGGCTGGCAGTTCGAATCCAGCAGCCCCTCCTTGGAAACTCTATGGGCCAGTTCTACTCTGTCCTATAGGGTTGGAATCAACTCCATGGCAACGGAGCTGGTTTTTGATTTTAGTCTTTACAGAAGCCGACTGCCACATCTTTCTCCCACAGAATGCCTGGGAGTTGGAACCACTGCTGACCTTTTGATTATCAGCCAAGTGCTTATTGCACCCCCAGGGCTCCTTACTGCAGTTACACAGAGGACAAAATTAAAGGACATTAAGAGGATGGCTAACATGGTTAAAGAGCTTTTTTTTTTTAATATCAAATTATCATTGGTCAAATTTGTACACATATTTTTAATATTATGTGAGTTCAGGTGCTGGGGTTTAGAGGTAAATGGGTAGTTCGTCATGAATGAGGTAAAAATAACATAAAAATAAACATAACGTTTTCTAGATGAGTCTGATCATGAAGTTAAGGAGGGAAATATGATGGCAGGTGAAAACCACAACTTTATCCGAAATTCTGGTTTCTCACTCAGGTTATAGAAACCGAACGACCAGGGAAGATTCAATTCACTGTTCTCCCTTAGTTTATACCCCTTCTCTGCTAAGAGTCCTCTCCTGCCTCAAAGCCACTTCCCATCTACCTGGCAAACACCAACTCATCTTCAAAGGCTCTTTTGGAGTCGTCCTTTTTAACCTTTTTTTCTTAACCTCTGCTTAAGAGGAACTGCCTACCCATTTGTTTATGTCTCCAAGGTACTTCCACATAGCCAAAATCTTTCCCTTACTTTGTCATATCCCTGGATTACGCCTTAAAGTACCGAGAGGACGGCACTCCATTTGTATACACTCAGTACACAGCACCAACGCCGGCTCCTGCAGGCACTGGGTAAGCATCTATGGCAAGCATTTGAAGAAGCAATTCAGATTTGAGTTTTCATTTAGCAAATAGTTACGGATCACAACACCCTGTCAGATTCTGTGCCAGGAGCTATTGAAGATAGACATGAACATAAGTGGGCCAGGTCCACACAACTTCCCTATCATTCCCTGTTTCCCCTCCCCCTCAAAAAAAAGAAAAGTTATAGTGGTGAAAATTCAGTGGATTCTCTTTTCCCTCAATACATCTTAATATTGGTTTCTTGAAACAAGTTTTGGAAAACCTTGGCTAAAGAATTAATTAAAACAAATTATCTCAGATTCTCCACTGGATAAAGAGCTCCGTCAGACCCCATTAAGAACCAATGCAGTTCCATTGCCTTTAGACCAGGATGGCCATGGGGCTGGCTACACGGTTGGATTATGGCTCTGCGGGGAAGTGGACTCCTACTGCAACTAACTATTGCAAGAATTGGCTAAGAAAGGACGGAATAATCTTTCTAGGACATCCTTGAAGATGATGACACTTTGCCAATCAGTCTAGCACACTCCAAGTAGCCTCATTCAGTCAAAAAAAAAAAAAAATTAATAACATGAACAATAAAAATTGTGACCAGCTTTAAAAATCACAGGACATTCATGAATTACAAGTCATATGGTAATTTAGTAGAGGACTCACTGTCCTTTACAAGATGAGCCTCTTTATAAGCAAACAACAAATTTAGAGTCACAAATGTTTCCAAGAAACACTTTTAATATTCATTAATATAACCAAATTTCTTACGCTAACCACTTAAAATCCTTTAATGTAGAATTTCTCGTCTATTCTAAGGAAGAAAATAAACAGCATCATCTTGAGAAAAATGATGGAAAGAATGTTCAATACTAATTCATGCAATGTCCACATTCTCTCTTCACATTAGCAATTAGTTTGATGATGTTTATCATTGTTGCTAGAAAATATCTTCAAAGTTAATTATGTATTCTCATGATAGACTAATACCATTTTAAAAACATTTTTTAAAAAGAAGTTTACCTTTAGGTTCTCAAAATATGCTTTTTTTAAAATATGTACTCTTAAAAAAAGAATGATTATTTGAAATTCTGGAAAAAATGTGGTAATATGTTTATTTCTGTTGGTCACACTTTATCATTTATCTGAATTATTTTATACTGTATATCATTTGTATTTCAGTGATGCACCATATTATGCAATATCAATTAGATGCAAAATGTGGCAGGAAAAGACACATGTTTACATAGCCATTCAGAGATATTCTTTTTTTTTTTTTTCAAAATTCAGTCTTTGCAACAGTATCCCACATAGTGTAAGCCAGTGGTTCTCAACTGTTGGCAATGGTGGTAGGCTGGTATGGAAGGAAAAGTGGGCAGTGAGTGTATCAGAATCATCTAAGGAGTTTGTTTTTTCAAATACACTTTGCTGCACAGCCCTTTTTTGGAAGGACCCACATTCCTCCCTTGATAGAAGAACTAGTGATAACTAACGAATCCATTTCAGACACCCATTATTCATAATTTAGACCATACACAAATAACCTATCTTGCAAACACCAAATTATGAAGAATTCATAAAACCCAGTTGTCATCGAGTCAATTCCAACTCATAGTGACCCTATAGGACATTTTAGAACTGTCCCACAGGGTTTCCAAGGAGCAGCTGGTGGATTCCAACTGCTGACTTTTTGGTTAGCAGCCGAGCTCTTAACCACTGCACCGCCAGGGCTCCAAAGAATACATAACCCAACCCAAACCCACTGCCGTTGAGTCGATTCCAAAAAAGTAAGTATATTTTAAGGGACTATGAATTCTTTCATTCTGATATGAAAGAATTCATAGTCCCTTAATTTTTTTTTTTTTAAATATACTTACTTTTTGTTAAAGTTACAAAAATTGATAGCTATTTTTTATCAAATTGGAAATGAACTGGAAATAAGCAGAGCCATAAAAAGTAAAAACAAGTCTTCGGTATTTAGGATATCTCATTTATTTCAGACTAGGGAGTTTTGTGTATTTCAAGAAAACTGAAGGACAAGTAACAGTTGATTTAGCATTTCCCATGGCCTTAATTTAAAAGACTTTAAAGGAAAAAAAAAAATCCCCAAGTAGCTTTTCTCAAATTCAGTGAGTACAAAAAGGGAGTTAGGATCAGAAGGGAGCTGACCATCTAGCTGGATATTTGAGCCCCCGTCTGTAGTGCCATCTTCTTCCAGACCCCTAGAGCATTTACAATCTACCAACTCATCTCAAGTTTAATAACTTGGTAATGCCTTTTATTGTCATTTAAATCCCTTCCATTTGTAATCCTTGTGCTCTCTCCCCAAGCGTATCCTTGAAGACAAAACTTTTTAGTTATTTTATATTTCATTTAGCATTTAGTGTCTTATTGTGTTCAACAGGTGATCAACTATTGCATACTTAATGAATTAACATATTTCTGAATATACCCCCAATCTCCACACCCAATAACTGTGTACACAAATTAGTTTGTTGTGATATGGTTGTAGCACTTGCTACATTCAGCAAGAAACTTTCTTATTTCTTTACTTTTTTTTTTTATCTTATTCACTCATATATATGGTGCCTGGGTCAGGGTAGGTTTTCAATACATATATATTTGAATGAGATTAAATTTTAGAAACTTGAATTTTGGCAATCTTTTTTTTTTTCTTTGTAACCTAATATATCAGTATCATTATATAGATATTCTGATTGCTATTGTTTACAGAGCACTTTTAATCTAGCATCACCCTATTGATGAACTATATGTTTTCCAATTCTATACATTTCTTTTCTATCCATTCTTATCTTGTACTGGTCATTTAAATAAAATACAATTCCTGAAGGTGTGTTCCATCAATTGCTCATACAAAAGTTCAAGTTGAAAGTTCAAATAGAAAATTAGAACAAGTCCACAAGAGCCAAAGTACAACCTTGAGTATATCCCACCTAAATTTAGAGACCGTCTCAAGACTAAATTTGAGGCATACAACACTAATGACAGAAGGCCAGACAAGTTGTGGAAGGACATCATACATAAAGATAGCAAGAGGTCATTAAAAAGACAGAAAAGAAAAAAAAGAAAGAAAGAATAAAATATGTCAGAAGAGACTCTTAAACTTGCTCTTGAATGTCAAGTAGGTAAAGCAAAAGGAAGAAATGAAGTAAAAGAGCTAAACAGAAGATTACAAAGGGCAACTTGAGAAGACAAAGTATTTTAATGACATGTGCAAAGACTTGGAAATAGAAAACCAAAAAGGAAGAACAAGCTCAGCATATCTCAAGCTGAAAGAACTGAAGAAAAAATTCAAGCCTCGAGTTGCAATAGTAAAGGATTCTATGGGGAAAATGTTAAACAATGCAAGAAGCATCAAAAGATAGAAGGAATACATGGAATAACTATACAAAAAAGAAGTGGTCAACATTAAACCATTTCAGGAGGCAGCATATGATCAGGAACTAATGGTACCAAAGGAAGAAGTCCAATCTGCACTGAAGGCATTGGTGAAAACCAAGGCTCCAGTAATTGATGGAATACCAATTGAGATGTTTCAACAAACGGATGCAAGGCTGGAAGTGCTCACTTGTCTACGCCAAGAAATTTGGAAGACAGCTATCTGGCCAACTGACTGGAAAAGATTCACTTTTTTACGCATATTCACAGGAAAGGTGATCCAATGGAATGTGGAAATTATGGAATATCATTAATATCACACACAAGTAAAAATTTTGCTGAAGATCATTCAAAAGTGGCTGCAGCAGAATATCAACAAAGAACTGCTAGAATTTCAAGCTGGATTCAGAAGAGGACGTGGAACCAGGGATATCATTACTGATGTCGGATGAATCCTGGCTGAAAGCAGAGAAAACCAGAAGGATGTTTACCTGTGGTTTTTTTGACTCTGTGAAGATAACCTGTATTCTAGATTTCACAGATGAAAAGAAATTTTTGGATTTTGGACGTGGAGTTAAGACTTTTGCTATGATATGATGGAATGAATCATGTCTTGCATATTGCAAGAATGTGATTTTGGGGGGGCCAAAGTGTGGAATGTCATGGATTATGTCCCCCAAAATGTGTGTATTAACTTGGTTAGGCCATGATTCCCAGTATTCTGTGGTTGTCCTCTATTTTATGATTGTAATTTTATTTTGAGAGGATTAGGGTAGGACTGTAACACCACCCGTACTCAGATGCAATGTAAGGGGAGTTTCCCTGGGGTATGGCCTGCACCACCTTTAATCTCTTGAGATAAAAGAAAAGGGAAGCAAGCAGAGAGTTGGGGACCCCATACCACCAAGAAAGCAGCACCAGGAGCAGAGCTCGTCCTTTGGACACGGGGTCCCTGTGCCTGAGAAGCTCCACAACCATGGGAAGATTGAGGACAAGGACCTTCCTCCAGAGCCAACAGAGAGAGAGAGAAAGGCTTCCCCTGGAGCTGATGTCATGAATTTGGACTTATAACCTACCAGACTGTGAAAGAATAAATTTCTCTTTATTAAAGCCATCCACTTGTGGTATTTCTGTTATGGCAGCACTAGAGGACTAAGACAGTATCTAATTTAAAAAAAAAAAAAAAAAAAGCATTGCCTTTGAGTTGATTCCAACTCATAGCAACCCTGTAGGACAGGGCAGAACTGCCCCATAGGGTTTTCAAGGCTATAAATCTTTTACATAAGCAGATTGCCACATCTTTGTCCCACAGAGCAGCTGGTAGGTTCAAAATGTCAGCCTTTTGGTTAGCAGTCAAGCGCTTAAACGCTGTGCCACTGGTGAGTATCTACTTAGTACAAAATATTGTTGACAGTGAAGAAGTGAAGAGAAAAGTCCTAATCACTGCGCTGGCAGAAGCAGACAAGGGCATGAGAATTCAAACAGAAAATGACAGAAGTGTGAGCAGGGCGGCAAGACACACAGAGAGAAGTTCTTGTTCGGAGGCATCAGGAAAATAATTCGGGAAAGATAATGCTTGAGTCTTAAAATATGAACACAGTTAAGTAGACTGGGCAGGTGAAGGAATAGCCATATAAATAGAAGGGACAGGCCAGCAAAATGATAAGGAGAAAGGAAAGGTGTAAAGGCTTCCAATGTCATGAAGCAATAAGTACTTCGTTCACGTGATGCTTGCTAAAGGATGGGGCTAGAGAAATAGTTCAGAATCATATTAGAGAGGACCTTTAAGGAATGTCATTGATGGGTCTTAGGAATCTCACGTGATCCCGTGATATTACAAAAGCTCATACTTAGAGCTCTGTGGAAAACAGACTAGACACAGAGCAGAATGGGAAAGCAACCCCATTATTACGTGAAAATGCTAGCCAAGCAATCGTTCCCCTTATTGAGTAGGTATTATGCACTAGACACCATCATTACAGGCTTTATACACGTTTTCATTTGAATTCTCACAAGAATTCTAGGTCTTAAGTATTATTAGGTCTTCATTTTAAATATGAGGAAACTGAGTCTTGGTGAGGTTAAAATTAATTTCTCCCAGATCACAAGGTAGAGCTGTGACTTTATGCAAAGAATTTCCAGCTTCCAAAAGGAAGTTTTTAATAGTGTTGAGAAATGATGACAAAAATTATCACGCAGTCAAATTTCTTGCAAAAATGACCTTTTTATTAATCATACTTCGAAAGCTAAACCTAAAGTAAAAGGTGCAGGTTATGCTATCAAAAATTGTTGTCAGAATGATTACAGTTATAAAACATTAATCATTTAATTTATTCTCCGTTCACCCTCAAGTTTGAAGGCTGAATTAAACCTTTGTTTTCAGACATTATTGAGAAATTTTAGCCCACGTTTTCAAGAGATTAAATTTAAGTGCCCTTTCTGTGAAATAGCAGCTATTCTTACATATGTTCTTCAGTAGTAGTTACATTTTCAAAAATATGAATATCACTTTATTTTTGCAAAAAAAATTTGACTTCCAAGGAAACTATTTTTAGGACAACTATTCTAAAAAAAAAAAAAAGTGTAATGTAAACATTTAATAATTTTGCAAGAAAGGACAGAGAAAACAGAAAAAAAATGTTGCTAGTTAATTTGTAACATCAATTCTTAGAAAATATTTTCATAATAGGAAAAATGTTTAATACATCCATGACTTTGCTGGACATAGTTTGAGTGTGTTTGTGTGTCTGTGTGTGAGTTTCTTTTTTAATTCTAGTAAAGGCTTTGATTCTAAGTAACAATTTCAAGTTATCCTGGAATTTTCTTTCCAAGTTTTTTTGTTTTTGTTTTTTCTCAGAGGACAGTATTCGCACATCTAAGAGAGCTCCCTGACCAAGCAGTTTTATTCCATAATAGTCATTATTACTGTCAAAAAGCTGACAATGATGATGTAAAATAATACCTGGTTTATTAAGTGCCTACTATGGGAAAGGCTGGAGCCCGGATGGCACAGTGGTTAAGAGCTCAGCTACTAACCCAAAGGTAGGCAGTTCAAATCCACCATCCAATCCTTGAAAACTATATGGGACAGTTCTATTCTGTCCTATAGGGTTTGTATGAGTCGGAATCAACTTGACGAAATGGGTTTGGTTTTTGTGGATGGGAAAGGCACTGTGCAAGGAGATTTACATACTTATCTGTGGCAAACTCTTCAGCTCAAGTGGGTGATTCCAGATACATTGCTTAGCAAGAGTCCTACGAAGGAAATATTCTCATGAGAAATCCTATAAAATGCATGTTAACAGTGATGTAGAAGAAACTATGTGACCCCCTTAGAAGCCATTTAATAAAACTGTTGCTGTTAGATGCAGTTGAACCCATTGTTGCAGCCACTTTGTCAGTCCATCTCTTGAGGGTCTTCCTCTTTTTTGCTGACCCTCTATGTTACCAGGCATTATGTCCTCCTCCAGGGACTGATCCCTCCTGACAGTCCAAAGTACCTGAGGCAAAGTCTCACCTTTCTCACTTCTAAGGAGCGTTCTGGCTGTACTCTTCCAAGATAGATTTGTTTGTTCCTTTGGCAGTCCTTAGTACATTCAACATTCTTCACCAACACCGCAATTCGCAATTCGAAGGCATCAATTCTTCTTAGATCTGTCTTATTCATTGCCAGCTTTTGTATGCATATGAGGCAATCGAAGATGCCATGGCTTAGGTCAGGTGCACCTCAGTCCTCAAAGTTAAAGCTTCGTTTTTTAACACTTTAAAGAGGTTTTTGTAGCAGATTTGCCCAATGCAATTCATCATTCGATTTCTTGAGCGCTGTTTCCATGGTGTTAATTGTGGATCCAAGTAAAATGAAATCTTTGACAACTTTAATATTTTCTCTGTTTATTACGATATTGCTTATTGGTCAAGTTGTAAGGATTTTTGTTTTCTTTATATGGAGGTGCAATCTATACTGAAATCTTTGATTTTTGTCAGTAAGTGCTTCAAGTACTCTTCACTTTCAGCAGGCAAGGTTCTGTCATCCGCATATCTCAGGTTGTTAATTAGTCTCTTCCAATCCTGATGTTGCATCGTTCTTTAAATAGTACAGCTTCTCACATTATCTGCTCAGCATACAGACTGCATAAGTATGGTGAAAGGATACAACCCTGATGTACACCTTTCCTGATTTTAAATCACACAGTATTCCCTTATCCTGTTGGAACGACTGCTTCTTGGTCTATGTACATGCTCAGCATGAGCACAATTAAGTATTCTGGAATTTCCATTCTTCACAATGTTGTACATAATTTGTTACCTTCCACACAGTCCAATGCCTTTGCATAGTCAATAAAACACAGGTATTCTCTAATTTCAGTTATGATCCATCTGACATTAGCAATGATATCCCTGGTTCCAGGTCCTCCTCTGAATCCAGCTTGAATTTCTGGCAGTTCCCTGTTGATGTACTACTGCAACCATTTTTGAATTATCTTCAGCACAATTTTACTTGCATGTAATATTAATGATATTGTTCAATAATATTCACATTTCATTGAATAACCATTCTTTGGAAGGGACACAAATATGGATCTCTTCCAGTCAGCTGGCCAGGTAGCTGTCTTCCCAATTTCTCAGCATAGATGAGTGAGTACTTCTAGCATTGCATCGCTTTGATGAAACATTTCAATTGGTATTCCATCAATTCCTGGACCCTTGCTGTTCGCCAATGACTTTAGTGCAGCTTGGACTTCTTCCTTCACTACCAATGGTTCTTGATCATTTGCTACTTCCTGAAATGGTTGAACTTCAACCAATTCTTTTTGGTATAATGACTCTGTGTGTTCCTTCCATCGTCTTTGGATGCTTCCTGCATCATTCAACATTTTGCCAATAGAATCCTTCAATATTGCAGCTTGAGGCTTGAATTTTTTCTTCAGTTCTTTCAGCTTGAGAAATGACAAGCACATTCTTCCCTTTTGGTTTTCTAACCTCAGGTCCTTGCACATTTCATTATAATAATTTATTTTCTCTTCTTGAGTTGCCCTTTGAAATCTTCCGTTTAGATCTTTTCATAATTTCTTCTGTTTGCTTTAGCTACTCTATATTCAGGAGCAGTTTTCAGAGTCTCTTCTGACACCCATTTTGTTCTTTTCTTCCTTTCTTGTCTTTTTTTTTTTTTTAAGTGACCTCTTGCTTTCTTCATGTACGATGTTCTTGCACAGCTTGCCTGGTCTTTGGTCGTTGGTGTCAATGCATCAAATCTATTCTTGAGATGGTCTCTAAATTTAGGTGGGATACACTCAAGGTCATATTTGGCTCTCATGGAATTGCTCTAACTTTTTTCAGCTTCAGCTCCAACTTGCATATGAGCAATGGATGGTCTGTTCTGCACTCAGCCCCTGGCTTTGTTCTGATTGATGATACTGAGTTTCTCCATCATCTCTTTCCGTAGATGTAATATATGTGATTCCTGTGTATTCCACCCAGTGAGGTCCACATGTATAGTCACTATTTCCAATGAATATGCCTTTGGTCTTGTAAAAAACTATCAAGTGATCTCCCTCATCATTTCTATCACCGAGCCATATTTTCCAACTACTGATTCTTCTTTGTTTCCAACTTTGCATTCCAATCACCGGTAATTATCAATGTGTCTTGATTGCATGTTTTATCTGTCTCAGACTGCAGAAGTTGATAAAAATCTTCAATGTCCTCATCTTGGCCTTAGTGATTGGTGGGTAAATTTGAATAAGAGTCGTATCAACTGGTCTTCCTTGTGGACATCTGGATACTATCCTGTCACTGACAGCATTATACTTCAAAATTGATCTTGAAATGTTCTTTTAGACAATGAATGTGATTCTGCTGCTCTTCAATTTGTCATTCCTGGCATAGTAGGCCATAGGATTATACAATTCAAAATGGCCAACACCAGCTCATTTCCCTCACTAATGCCTAGGATATCAATCTTCAAGCATCCATTTCAATTTTGACAACTTACAATTTTCCTTGATTCCTATTTCATACATTCCACATTCTGATTACTAATGGATGTTTGCAGCTGTTTCTTCTCATTTTTGAGTCGTGCCATGTCAGCAAATGCAGTTTCTAAAAGCCTGACTCCATTCGCTTCATTAAGGTCGACTCTTCTTTTAGGGGGTGACTCTTCTTTTAGGAGGTAACTCTTCCCTAGCTGTATTTTGAGTGCCTTTCAACATGAGGGGCTATTTTTCTAGCACTGTATCTGACAATGTTCTGCTACTATCCATAAGGTTTTCACTGGCCTATTTTTTTTCAGAAGTAGATCTCCAGGTCCTTCTTTCTAACCTCTTTTAGTCTGGAATCTCCCTGAAACCTTCCACCATGGATGATCCTGCTGGTGTTTGAAATACCAGTGGCGTAGCACCCAGCATCATAGCAATATGCAAGCCACCACAGTATGGCAAACTGTCAGAAGTGTAGTGGTTAAAAGACTATTATTAAAGTTGGGTAGCATATGCCACTAACTCTTTTCTATTTTATTTCTTTGGTTTCAACTGTCAGTGAATCCGTTAATTCTTGACATCTACCGATAATTTTCAATAAAAAATTCTTATTCAAAATTGACGGGTGACACCACTAGATGAAAGGGCACTTCGGTAAAGAGAATATTGCTTTATGTTGGTCACTTCCATACATTTTTCCTCAGTATTCAAAATCCTGTACATAGTACATGACACCAATGGTACTGGTCTAATAATCTCTGAGGCTGGAAGAAAAAGGGAAGGATACAAGACTACCAAATCTTGTTTTGAACTGCTTTTTTTGGTTTTATTTTCATGTCAAAGTCACCTATCGCCTGCAGGAAATTGTGCTTGTCACAGTAAAGAAGACGAGGAAAACAGAAGTGAAAGGAAGAAGAACAGGCTTTGAAATGCTAAAATATTTAGGAGCCAGCAGCTTATTTCTGGTCACTAATTTGTAGAATCTTTTTTTCTAATTCAACAATTAGTAAAACTTTGGTAATGTGTAATGATTACTGATATTCTACTTTTTAATTTATTTTAGCATCTAACATTAAATACGTTCCCTGGGTGGCACGAATGGTTAAGTGCTTCAACTAGTTGGAAAGTTGATGGTTCAAACCCACTCAGAGGTGCTTCGGAAGATAGGCCTGGAGATTGGTTTCCAAAAGGTCACAGCCTTGAAATCCCTCCAGAGCAGTTCGCTGTGCACATTTGTGGTCACCGTAAGTTGGAATCGACTCAATGGTAACTAACAACAACAATAAATATGTTCTTTTTCTTATTTAATTTGAAATTGTTGATCTTTGTTCCTGTGATAAGGCACATCCATGACTATAATATCTAAAGCTTTATTTCAAAGAGGTCTAATCTAGGTAGTTACTAACAGACATCAATATTGATGGATGAGAGAACACAAATTTCAATAATAGTACTTGATCTACACGCAAGGCTCACAGACACAGAGTAAAATTTCCTACAAGGATGAGTCCTCAGGCATTAGTGGCAGTAATACTAGGCCGACTGACTACATGGTGGGATTTTAGGGTTACTCAAAAACTCCTTCTGCCAGAACAGGTCCTGGCTGCACCTCAAATGCCCACCATTAAAGTTATTCATTTGAGTTAAGAAAATTGCCAGTAAGACCTCTATTAAAATGCAAATACTTTTCCTGGGTGGGGAAACACATTAAATCATTATCAGCCAATAACACTTTAGACCAAATTAGTTTCAGATTTATTAGCCAATTACTCAAAGAATGCCACACAAGACAGGTGAATTTAAGTTGTTTTGGAGAAAAGACTGGGAGACAAAAGAATCAGCCAGTGAGGTATTACAATGATTTTTGATCATTTTATTCTTCAGCAGTTTTTTTTTTTTTTTTAATGAAATAATATGTAATTCTCAGGGAGAAATGGAAAAAAAGTGGAACTTCTGACCAAACGGAGGTCAGGGCTCAGAACTCTAACCACCTGCCTCCGGGTCACTTTCTCCAAGCCCTGCACCCCATCTGCAGTTCTTGTGGCAATACCAAGGAACCCAGAGTTCTGATAAACACAGTTGGAAAACCCTACAATTAAGGTATGTATTCTAGTCCCTGTGCTTTCCCTTCTCCTCTTTTTTCATTGTACTGAGGAAGAGCAAAAGCCAAAACTCAGGCAGAAGTAGGCCCTAAGCTCTAAGACACCTGGTTCCTACACAGAGCCTCTGGGTGCTCTGCAGAAAAACACCAAGCTCCAACTCAAATATGCTGAAGGGCTCCTCTATCATCCCACTACACTGCTGAAAGTCAGGCAAAAAATATATACTGACCCTAAATGAATGTATGCAGCCTTTTCCCATTCAAGGCTATCCCTGATATTCATATCAAGCCTAATCAAATGGAGAATATGATGTTTCTCAACATTTCAAGGAGTCACTGGCTGCAGCAAACAGTTACATATTGGTCTGCTAACTAAAGATTAGCTGTTCAAATCCACCCAGAGGCACCTCGGAAGAAATGCCTGGCAATCTACCTCTGAAAAATCAGCCACTGAAAACCCTATGGAGTACAGTTTTACTCTGACACACATGGGATCACCATGAGTAGGAACTGACTTGATGGCAACTGGTAAATCTTGAAATCTCTCAAAGGAGATCTTGGTCACCAGAAAAATCCTAGAAATTGTTTTTAAAGAGAACTGAGAGATAAAAAAAAAAAAAAAAAAAAGGAGCTCTATGTGGGGACTACAGCAAACATCCTTGACTCAATGTTACATCCTGTTAAGGTCTACACCACACAATCAACTCACATGGGCAGGATCCTTGGCGAGTAGAGAGCCTATGTCAGATATACAGAACTAAAAAGAATTATCCTTTCATAAAGCAAGTAACCAACCAATATCTGATTAACTTCTGAGTTCAGAGAGTTGTTCCTGAGGAAACCTAGATCATTTTAAAATTCCTTGGAGTCATGTTTTATACCAATGCTTTCACTGAGCCTTGGACTTCCTCCTTCAGTACCATCGGTTCCTGATCACATGCCACCTCTTGAAATGGCTGAATGTTAACTAATTCTTTTTGGTATAATGACTCTGTGTATTCCTTCCATCTTCTTTTGATGCTTCCTGCATCATTTAATATTTTCCCAATAGAATCCTTCACTATTGCAACTTGAGGCTTGAATTTTTTCCTCAGTTCTTTCAGCTTGAGAAAGGCCAAGCATGTTCTTCCCTTTTGGCTTTCCATCTCCAGCTCTTTGCACATGTCATTATAATACTTTACTTTGTTTTCTCCAGTCACCCTTTGAAATCTCCTGTGCAGTTCTTTTACTTCATCATTTCTTCCTTTTTCTTTAGCTGCTCGACATTCATAAGCAAGTTTCAGAGTCTCCTCTGACATCCATCTTGGCCTTTTCTTTCTTTTCTGTCTTTTCAATGACCTCTTGCTTTCTTCATGGATGATGTCCTTGATGTCATTCCACAACTTGTCCGGTTTTCGGTCATAGTGTTCAACATGTCAAATCTGTTCTTGAGATGGTCGCTAAATTCAGCTGGGATGTATTCAAGGTCGTATTTTGGCTCTTGTGGACTTGCTCTGATTTACTTCAGTTTCAACTTGAACTTGTATATGAGCAATTGATGGTATGTTCCTCAGTCATCCCCTGGCCTTCTTCTAACTGATGATATTGAGCTTTTCCATTGTCTCTTTCCACAGATGTAGTTGATTTGATTCTTAGGTATTCCATCTGGCGAGGTCCATATGTATAGTCACCATTTATGTTGATGAAAAAAGGTATTTGCAATGAAGAAGCCTTTGGTCTTGTGAAATTTTATCATTCGATCTCCCGTATTTTTCTATCACCAAGGTGATATTTTCCAGCTACTGATCCTTCTTCGTTTCCAACTTTTGCATTCCAATCACCAGTATTTATCAATGCATCCTCGTTGCTTGTGTGATCAATTTCAGACTGCAGAAGCTGATAAAAATCTTCAATTTCTTCACCTTTGGCCTTAGTGGTTGGTTTGTTAATTTGCATAATAGTCATATTGACTGGTCTTCCTTGTAGGCGTATGGATATCATCCTATCACTGAGAGTGTTGTACTTCAGGATAGATGTTCTTTTTGATGATGAATTCAACACAATTCCTCTTCAAGTTGTCATTTCCGGCATAGTAGACTATACGATTGTCCGATTCAGAATGGCCAATACCAGTCCATTTTAGCTCACTAATGCCTAAGATATCAATGTTTATGTGTTCCATTTCATTTTTGATGATTTCCAATTTTCCTAGATTTATACTTCGTACATTCCAGGCTCTGATTATTAATGGATGTTTGCAGATGTTTCTTCTCATTTTGAGTTGTGCCACATCAGCAAATGAAGGTCCTGAAAACTTTACTCCACTCACGTCGTTAAGGTCAACTCTACTTTGAGGAGGCAGCTATTCCCTAGTCATCTTTTGAGTGCCTTCCAACCTGGGGGGCTCATCTCCCGGCACTATATCAGACAATGTTCTGATGCTATTCATAAGGTTTTCACTGGCTAATGCTTTTAAGAAGTAGACTGCTGGGTTCTTCTTCCTAGTCTGTCTTAGTCTGGAAGCTTAACTGAAATCTGTCATCCATGGTGAGATCCTGGTGGTATCTGAATACTGGTGGCATAGCTTCCAGCGTCACAGAAACACCCAATCTCCCACAGTATGACAAACCGACAGACACATGGGGTAACTTACATTAGCCTAGTCAAAAATGTTTATCACCATTTATAAAGTAATACCTAATTGAAAAGCAATTTTTCCAACTGAATACTTAAAAATTTAAAATAACTGCCTTTGTTCATCTAGAACTTCTATTATCTTTCCCTTGACAATATTATCTGGCTTTCATGGCTTTCAATACCACGTATAAACTGATAAGACCAAATTTTTTATATTCAGCCCAGATTTCCCAGTATTGGAGAACGACATAGTTCTGAGATAGTTTTGGATTGTTACACAAGACTTATGTTCCCAAGGCTATGCATATACCCTGAATTTTCATGTAGCTGTCTCACAGGCATCTAAAATTTATATGTACAAAAATGAGCTCCTGAATTTTTTCTTCAAAATTATCTCTGCTACAGCATCTTCATCTTCATTGTAGTAACTCTATTCTACTTCAGGCTCAGTTCAATCACCATGATGTCATCCTTAACTGCTCACTTCTCTGGCACAAATCCAATTTCTCAGAAAATTCTCTTGGCTCTGTCTTCAAAATGAACACATGTTACCATCTCCAGAATTGCCCCTCTGGACTAAGCCACCACAAAGTTTGCTTGGATTGTGGTAGCAGCCTTCTAAGGGGGGTCTTTGACACTGTGCTTGTCCCTATAGAGTCTATTCTTGACACAACAGCTAAAATCATCTTGTAAATCATTTTGTAAAGTATAATACAGATCGCCTGATGGTGCTGCTTAAACCTCTCCAGTGATCCTAGGCAGAGGCTGGAGGAGATTTCAAAGTCAACAATTCGTGGAGGTCAGGTGAATATTATGCAGTAGTGGAAAACAACATAGTTCTGAGATAGTTTTGAACTGTTTCACATCTACATTGTGAATTACATACACTTCACGTTTTGGCCATGCATTCCACCAAAACAAGTAGGTAGATGAGGGTTTTTATCATACAGAACAGAAGACAATTTGCCAAGAAGCCTTACACTTGCCTGACACCATAGAATGATGTAAAGCCTAATCTACCTCCCTTCCGACCCAAGTAGAACACTGAGACGGAAGGTCATCTGACTGAATGAGCATTGATTTTTTTTTTTTTGGTTAGGGAAAGCAAGCATTATTTCAAGAAATTAAATTATTGAACTAAAAACAAAATAAAACAACAACGAAAAAACTTGGCACGGAGTTGATTATAAAGCTTAAATTTCTAACTGGTTTAGACATTTAAAAGTAAGTCTATTATTTATTTGTTTATTTATTATTTTCTCATTAACCAGTGGATAAGAGTTTAAGCTGGGGACAATGTCAGCTATGTCAAAAATGTTGGAATATTTATTTGCATTAAATTATGAGCTAAATTTCATTAAATGCCTAGTACAATGCTTAGTTGGTCAATAAAAGTTAACCCTTGGTTTTTTGTTTTCACATAAGGATTTAATGACTTCAAGAACCTAATGAAATTTTTTAAAAAGTCATTAATATAAATACTGATAAAAATACAAAAAGCAAAAGTTTGTAAAATATATGTATGTTTTGATCTTTTAAATTTGTGCTCATTATACAGTAGGGTTTTGTCAGATTGATGTGCCAAGAAAATTAAAAAAGAATATTTAAAATTGACAATTTTTGAGTGAAAAAAATCACTGTAAAAATAGAAGAACAAAAGAAAGTTTAAATTATTAAGGTTGTGAGTCATGTTTTCAGTTATGAATCTCCATTGTAAATAATTTAATTTAATTGATTATGATTTTTTGAATGTATATTGTCTTAGAAACTCTATAGAGCAGTTCTACTCTGTCCTATAAGGCCACTATGAGTCAGAATCGACTCGATGGCACTGGGTTTGGTTTTTGGTTTGGATAGTGATATGTATAATAAAATAACAAAAGTTCTGTCATGGGTTTACAGAGATTCTTCACCTTTATATTTATGTTAATAATGTGAATTTTATTACAAGCACACAACTACTAAAAAATGTATAGTAATCCAGTAGAATTTACTTATTGTTAAAGTCTCCAAAGGTTGATATAAAGGTGAACATTCGCTCATAATAGCTGTTACAGTCGTCATTGTTATTAGCCCACCCCATGACACATGGAGCCCACTTTCATGTTGCTTTTCTAATGTGTTTTTTCCTTCTTAGGAACTCTTTAGATTCTCACATGTATCAGCAACTACCAACATATTCAGTGTCATTGATGTTGAAAGGGAAGAAAACTTCTCAGAACTATGTGGAATAATCACACTGTAGGGTAGAAAAAAGAAATAAAAGAGAAAAAAGGGCTTTTTCTTTCAAGTTTTAGTAATATCCCTTCTATCTACATTAGTAACTCTCCATTTTCAAGTAGTTTATAAGGGGAAAAAGCCCTTCCTGTGTATATGGAAAGTGTACTTTTATTGTGTGCTACTTGTACAAATAAAACTTGTACATTTATAAAATACTTTAAAAGTGGAAGACTAATACACTGGATTAGGATTTTTCCTAAAGTTTATGCATGAAAAATAAAAATATGTAAAGGGAGTTTTCAGTTACTAAGACAAGATTTTAGATTATCCCTAGTGCTTCAACATTCATTACTTACATTATCTGTTGTCATTTGACAGATACATTTTGGGCACAGATGTGAAATCAATTTACTGTATCATTATAGGAAATGAGTAGCAGAATAAGGATTAGCATGAGGTCTCCTGAATCCTTGGCCTATTGAGTATTTGAGGAAAGTATTTACTTTAAGTTCCAAATAAGCTTGCATAATTAGGACAGTATTCAAGACTATTTTAATTCTATAGTCTTACCAGAATTAACTAGAAATTGACATCTAAGCAAGCAAGGGTGACAGGAAATAAGTCAATGTCTTGCCTGTTTTTGGATTCTCAGACATCTCTAAACAACTCACACATTTGAAGCCAACAAATATTGTGTCTGTGTGATTCAGAATTAATTCTCCCTAAAAGTGGGAAAAAAGCTGACATTTAGATTTTAAAAAATGAGATTTGACAGATTAAAAAAAAAAATTCAAAGTTAGTAATCCCATTTCAACAAAAACTGAGACTACTGGTATATGAACATGGCTGCTAGGGAGAGGTTTTTGTTTTGTTTTTCCTCTTAATTCCTGAATATTATAAAAAATGAATAAGCAATAAACCATCTCCATCTTCCCCCTCTCCACCTAAAAACACTATTCTCATCCAAACATAAAGACTTCTGGGGGAAAAATGTTTAAGAGTGAGCTCATTTGGAAATGGCCAATCTCAGAAAGTTCTGGCAAAAAAAAAAAAAAAAAAAACTCACCTTAAAATGAAGGAGTGATCTAAAGCCCAAGAGGGCTTTTTCTCTCTCTCTCCACATAGATGCAGATATGGATATACAGCTACATATATGTGTACATATGGATATAGATGTGCATAGAGATAAACATGCAGATACACACAGACACATATGAGAGAAAGAAAGGGTGCAAGGGAAGAGAAACACTCAGGTTGTGATAATGAGTGATGACACTGCAGTGACTAGGAAGCCTGGTAACAGAACGCCGTCAGATTCGGAGAAGTCAGGGTGATCCAAAGAATTACACAAAGGTGCCATATTTGCAGAAATTCATCACGCTTTGTGAGAAAAGAAGCAAAAGGATTTTCAGATTAGGAAAAACCATATAACTTGGACGGCTATCTGGCCACTACAAGTCCCCACCCCCATCCTGAGAAACTTGACAACACCAGGTACAAAAATGTTAAACACAGCTGTATTCAATTATTAAAATAGTAAATAGGCCTGCTACAGGAGTGATACAAAGAGACTATAATAAAAGGATGGAAAACATCAGCAAATCTTATGTTGTTGTTAGGTGCCGCTGAGTCAGTTCTAACTCAGCGACCCTGTGCACAACAGAAAAAAACACTGTGCCCAGTCCTGCGCCATCCTTACAAGCCTCACAGTCAGAGCTACCTGCGCCTTCTGTTGCTGCACTAAAGCATGGTTACTTGAAGGCATGTTTAGTAAGTTCTACACTCTGCCTTCTATCGGGCATTTACTTGTCCTTTTTGTTTTTCCACAACCACTCACTAGATTGACATCACAGTCCATATGTGATTTATTTAGCTAGTTATTTGTGTTCCTCTTTTTTTCTTCCATTTCCTTCCCAGTATGTAATATTTTGAACAGAGTAGGCACCCAGAAAACATTATTTAAACTGAACTGAACCATGTTAAAATTTAATCATGCTTTGAAATATTACACAGTGAATTATTGAAAAAAAAAATTCCAGCAATCTCTAATCTGTCAATCTGATAGTGTCTTCTTTCAATTTTGGTAAAAACAGTAAATTGAATACTAACTGACTTTCAGAAAGATTTGTTACCCTTGTCTTAGTTTTCTAGTGCTGCTGTAACAGAATACCATAAGTGGATGGCTTCAATAAACAGAAATTTATTCTCTCACAGTCTAGTAGGCTCGAAGTACAAATTCAGGGTGCCAGCTCCAGGGGAAGGCTTTCTCTCTGTGTTGGTTCAGGGGGAAGGTCCTTGTCGTCATTCTTCCCTTAATCTAGGAGTTTCTCAGTGCAGGGACCCCAGGTCCAAAGGAAACGCTCTGTTCCCTGCTTTTCTTTTTTGGTGGTAGGGGATCCCTCTCCTCTCTGCTCCCTTCACTCTTTCATATCTCAAAAGAGATTGACTCAAGATACAACCTAACCCTGTACACTGTGTCCTGCTTATTAATATAACTGCCTCTAATCCTGCCTCATTAACATCATGTTGTTGTTTTTAGGTGCCGTTGAGTCGGTTCCGACTCATAGTGACCCTATGCACAACAGAACAAAACACTGCCCGGTCCTGTGCCATCCTTACAATTGTTAAGCTTGAGCTCATTGTGGCAGCCACTGTGTCAATCCATCTCACTGAGGGTCTACCTCTTTTCTGCTGATCCTATACTTTACCAAGCATGATGTCCTTCTTCAGGAACTGATCCCACCAGACAACAAGTCCAAAGTATGTAAGATGCAGTCTCGCCATCCTTACTTCCAAGGAGCATTCTTCCAAGAAACATGCTTCTTCCATAACAGATTTTCTCGTTCTTCTGGCAGTACATGGCATATTCAAAATTCTTCGCCAAAAACCACAATTCAAAGGTATCAATTCCTCTTTGGTCTTCCTTATTCATTGTCCACCTTTCACACGCATATGATGCAATTGAAAATTCCATGGCTTGGGTCAGGTGCACCTTAGTCTTCAAGGTGACATCTTTGCTTTTCAACACTTTAAAGAGGTCCTTTGCAGCAGATTTACCCAATGCAATACGTCATTTCATCTCTTGTTAGCTGCTTCCATAGGTGTTGATTGTGGATCCAAGTAAAATGAAATCCTTGATAACTTCAATCTTTTCTCCATTTATCATGATGTTGCTTATTGGTTCAGTTGTGAGGGTTTTCATTTTCTTTATGTTGAGGTGTAATCCTACTGAAGACTGTGGCCTTTGATCTTCATTAGTAAGTGCTTCAAGTTGTCTTCACTTTCACCAAGCAAGGTAGTGTCATCTACATAATGCAGGTTGTTAATGAGTCTTCTTCCAATCTTGATGCCTGTTCTTCTTCACGTAGTCCAGGCTCTCCGATTGTTTGCTCAGCATACAGATTGAATAGGTATAGTGAAAGGATATAACCCTGACGCACATCTTTCCTGACTTTAAACCACTCAGTATCCCCTTGTTCTGTCCGAACAACTGCCTCTTGATCTATGTAAAGGCTCCTCATGAGCACAATTAAGTGTTCTGGAATTCCCATTCTTCACAATGTTATCCATAATTTGTTATGATCCACACAGTCAAATACCTTTGCATAGTCAATAAAACACAGGTAAACATCATTCTGGTATTCTCTGCTTTCAGCCAGGATCCATCTGACATCAGCAATGATATCCCTGGTTCCACGTCCTCTTCTGAATCTGGCCTGAATTTCTGACAGTTTCCTGTCAATATACTGCCACAGCTGCTTTTGAATGATCTTCAGCAAAATTTTGCTTGTGTGTGATATTAATGATATCGTTTGATAACTTCTGCATTTGGTTGGATCACCTTTCTTGGAAATAGGCATAAATATGGATCTCTTCCAGTCAATTGGCCAGGAAGCTGTCTGCCATATTTCTTGGCATAGACGAGTGAGCACTTCCAGGGCTGCATTCATTTGTTGAAACGTCTCGATTAATATTCCATCAATTCCTGGAGCCTTGTTTTTCACCTATGACTTCAGTGCAGCTTGGACTTCTTCCTTCAGTATCATCAGTTCCTGATCATATGCCACCTCAAAAACACTAATTCTTTTTGGTATAATGACCCTGTGTGTTCCTTCCATCTTCTTTTGATGCTTCCTCTGTCATTTAATATTTTTCCCATAGAATTCTTTACTATTGCAACTCGAGGCTTGAATTTTTTCTTCTGTTCCTTCAGCTTGTGAAACACCAAGCGTGTTCTTCCCTTTTGGCTTTCTATCTCCAGCTCTTTGCACATGTCATTACAATACTTTAGTTTGTCTTCTCAAGCCACCCTTTGAAATCTTCTGTTCAGTTCTTTTACTTCATCAATTCTTCCTTTTTCTCTAGCTGCTCAACGTTTGTAAGCAAGTTCAGAGTGTCCTCTGACATCCATCTTGGCCTTTTCTTTCTTTCCTGTCTTTTCAATGATGTCTTGCTTTCTTCATGTATGATGTCCTTGATGTCATTCCACAACTCATCCCATCTTCAGTCACTAGTGTTCAATGCGTCAAATCTACACTTAGATGGTCTCTAAATTCAGGTGGGATATACTAAAGGTCGTATTTTGGCTCTTGTGGATTGTTCTGGTTTTCTTCAGTTTCAGCTTTAACTTGCATATGAGCAATTAATGGTGTGTTACACAGTCGGCCCCTGGCCTTGTTCTGACTGATGATATTGAGCTTTTCCATCGTCTCTTTCCACAGATGTAGACAGTTTGATTCCTGTGTGCTCCACCTGGCGAGGTCCATGTGTGTCGTCACCACTTATGTTGGTGAAAGAAGGTATTTGCAATGAAGAAGTCATTGGTTTTGCAAAATTCTATCTTTTGACCTCCAGCATTGTTTCAATCACCAAGGTCATATTTTCCAACTACTGATCCTTCTAATTTGTTTCCAACTTTCACATTCCAATCACCAGTAATTATCAATGCATCCTCATTGCTTCTTTGATCATTTTCAGACTGCAGAAGCTGATAAAAATCTTCAATTTCTTCATCTTTGGCCTTAGCGGTTGGTGCATAAAATTGAATAATAGTCGTATTAACTGGTCTTCCTTGTAGGCGTATGGATATTATCCTATCACTGACAGCGTTGTACTCCAGGATAGATTTTGAAACGTTCTTTTTGACGATGAATGCAACACCATTCCTCTTCAAGTCATCATTCCCACATAGTAGACTATATGTTTGTCTGATTCAAAATGGCCAATACCAGTCCATTTTAGCTCACTAATGCCTAGGATATCGATGTTTATGCATTCCATTTCATTTTTGATGATTTCCAATTTTCTTAGATTCATACTTCGTACATTCCAGGTTCCAATTATTAATGGATGTTTGCAGCTGTTTCTTCTCATTTTGAGTCGTGCCACATCAGCAAATGAAGGTCCCGAAAGCTTTAGTCCATCCACGTCATTAAGGTCAACTCTACTTTGAGGAGGCAGCTCTTCCCCAGTCATCTTTGAGTGCCTTCTAACCTGGGGGGCTCATCTTCCAACACTATATCAGACAATGTTCCTCTGCTATTCATAAGGTTTTCAGTGGCTAATTCTTTTCAGAAGTAGACTGTTGGGTCCTTCTTCCTCATCTGTTTGATTCTGGAAGCTCAGCTGAAACTTGTTCTCCATGGATGATTCTGCTGGTATCTGAATACCGGTGGCATAGCTTCGAGCATCACAGCAACATCCAGGCCCCCACAATATGACAAACTGACAGACACTTAGGGGCAAATTTTATAAAATCTATCAAATGAAGGCAAAACATATTTATTTCTTGTATTATGAAAATTTTATAGTTGTTGCTAAAATTCACCTACATATGCATAAATTGGTATTTCCTCAAGATAATAAAATACATATAGCTCATTCTTAAATCCGGCATTATGCTTAACAGTGAATTCCCAGAGGCATTACTACTTTACTGCAAGGATTGCTAATGCCTTCACTATCATTTCAGGTTTTACAGGGATTATTTGCCAAAGCAATTACATAAAAGAAAGAGATAAAATATATAAAACATGGAAAGGAGATCATAAATCATATATCACGTTTGCTCTACATGATGATTGTATACTGGAAAACTAAATAAAATCAACTTAAAAATTTTTTAAACAGCTACTACAAAGTAGGAAATAATTCAGTAAGGTTGCAGGTAAAAACTTATAAAAGAATCATTAGTTTTAATATTAAAAAACAGAACATTTTGTAGAAGAGTATATATCTTCGAAAACTAACTTCATAAAAGAATGAGGAAGTTCACTATATATTGATACAAAAAATGAATTTCAACAGATATTGTCATTATAAAAAAAGTAACCAAAAAAAAAAACAAACCCAGTGCCATCGAGTCAATTCCGACTCATAGTGACCCTATTGGACCAAGTACATAAAAGTAAAATACAGAAATAAATTATAGTGTGCTGTCGTGAAGAACTACACACATATACATATATATATATACATATTTTTATGTATCTGTATTTATATACAAATACATACACATATACGTCGCTGTTTAAAGGATCCCTGGTGGTACAGTGGTTAAGCACCTGGCCGCTAACCATAAAGGTCGTCAGTTAGAACCCACCAGCTGCTCCATGGGACAAAGATGTGGCAGTCTGCTTCTGTGAGGATTTATAGCCATGGAAACCCTCTGGGGCAGTTCTACTCTGTCCTGTAGGGTCGCTATGAGTCAGAATCAACTGGATGGCAGCAGGCTTGGTTTTTTGGGTAGTTGTTTATAAATAAAGAAACTCTGAAGGATGAGCAAGAATGATGGTGATTACCTCAAGACAGGCCTGGGAATGGGAACTATGCAGTTAGAGGAGAAGGGTGGGAAGCAGACATTACACAATATACACTTCTTTGTTTTTATTTTGTGAATGTGACCTCCACAACTAAGTAAATAAGTCAAATGGGTTTTAGTAAGGAAGAATGGTGTTCTGAGAGGACCAGCCCCCACATCTCTCTCTCCATCTCCATCCCCATCTCAGCTCCAGGCTTATAGTAAGAAAAATATTCTCATACGGCCCAGGCCGTTACTGGTTCACTTCTGAAACTGTTTCAGGTCCCACAAGTGTTTTGGAAGCGAATACTTCCTCAAAAGTCTATTTTAAAGGCCAGCTTCCATAAAGGTGCTCTAGAATTCTGCAGTATTTCAAGACACTGTAGATTTCAGGGTGAGTTACTTTCAGATGGTTAAACTACTCAGGCACTTGCCTCCTTTTATAGTTATTTTAAAAGCTAAATTTCCATTTATTTTGTACTTCTCAATGAAAGTAATGGGATTTATGAATTTCTGTAAAAGCTAGTGAGTTTTAAGTTACTTAAAACATTCCTAAAATGCATTTGTGACTTTGAAAGGATAAATTATTATTTCCCTTCAAGATCTTGAACTGTTGCCTTTCACTTTCATAAATAAAATTTTATCTCTTTAAAGTAACTTGGAAAATTGAAAAAAGTCGTATATAGGGCTCACATCTATACATTCAACTCCAATTCTGATTGATTTTACCAATTGTTGATAGCAACTAACACGTCCACTTAAAATTTTTCTCTTCTATATTTTACCTGCAAAATAATTAGCCATTTTTACTGAATTTGAGTGCTTACTTACAGATCATTAAACCTTTTGAAGAGAGAATGCCTGTGGTGAACGTTTTTTATAAAGTGAAAAATTATTTATAATGTGAATACCACTTCTTAGTATACGGTTCGTGATTTTTGTATTTTGAGTTCTCAAAACAGGAGATATATATAAATGGAATGTTATGCCTTGCTATGTTTTGGCAATTAAAACATAAATGGAGTGTAACATTTCTGGAAAATATGAATAGTTTTCACCAATATCACAGGAAGAAGGCCTATAGGATTGCTACTTCTCAAAACAAAATCTATTTCGCCAGAATAATATGGTACGATATACTAAAGGAAAATATGAGAAATGGAATTAAACGCTACACCAGCAGCTATTACTTTCCATATGAAGTATATTAAAAGAAATTCCAGAATTGGAGTATTTATAAAGTGAAGTTTTAGAAAAATAACCTCAGCCAATATTTTGTGACATAGAATTACATTTGACAAATAAAAAGGGGCTACTATACAGACAGACACCACTGCACCAAACAAAAAACTAGGGTTCTGGTGTGATCTGTGGAGTCCCTGGTTGGTGCAAGTAGCTAACATGCTTGGCTGCTAACCAAAAGTTTGAAGGTTCGATTCTGCCCAGACATGCCTTGAAAGAAAGGCTTGGTGTTCTACTTCTGAAAAACCAGCCATGGAAACCTTATAGAGCACGGTTATACTCTGACACCCATGGGGTTGCCATGAGCTGGATTCAACTGGACGGCAACTGGTTTCTAGTGTCATCTACGCCTACGCACATGGTTCAGTGGTAGGAGACCCAGGTTCATTCCTGGCCAGCACACCTAAACACCAGCCACTATCCATCCCACAGGGAACGCTTGCGTGCTGCTGTTTTGATGAACAGGTTTTTGCAGAGCTACCAGGCTAAGACACACTAGAAAGGCCTGAAAATCTACTTCCAAGCAATCAGCCGCACTGATCTGATCCCGCCGTGCATGGGGTCACCATGAGCTGGGGCCAACGTGATAGCAGCTAACAACAATAAAAACATAACACTAATGCAAACGGTGGCCTTGAGCAAATGTTTTAACTTCCATAAACCTGTGATTTATTATCGGTACAACCTGTCCTGTCTACTTAATAGGGAGACTATTTTCATTTAAACAGACAGCTGAACGTTGGGTTTGTAAAACCATGGTATAATAAATCTCTCAGGATTCATGGTTTTAATATGATGTATATAAAAAAAAAGGAAACTCGCAAATGCAACTCCACAATAAAATCCCTGCAGCAAAAATCTAATCAGATTGTACTATAGCTATGTATATCATTTATCCCTGCAAGTGTGAGCTGCTCATACATAGGGATAGTGTTTTCCTTACCCATATATCTCCTTTGCCTAGTATGTCCAATATAATGAATGAAGGAATAAATACATTTGATTTCAAAATTATATAAGAACTTTGAGTAATCTGATCCTTTAAAAAATTATAGTATTCTTTTGCTTAATGAGAAGCAAGAATATTAATGAATCAAACCTTATAAAATTGAAACAAATATGTCTCTGACTACCAGCATTCCCATAGATTTTGAACCACCAGTCAAAATAAACAAATTTACAGAAAAAAAGAATAGTGTAGTGTATTTTTCGGAATCGACTAGACGGCACTGGGTGGGTGGGTTATTTTTAATATGTATACGGATTTTTATTTTATCTAAAACTAAGTAACTACACATAGTCACTCCTCTCAATGTTGTACCGATCCTAGACTGAGTCAGGAATTATACCTTCTGTTTTAAATGCAACAAGAATGCATTTTGTCCTACAGTCCAGAGTCACTATCTCAGGCTTCCTTCCATTAGGGCTTGTTAGGATTGTTGACCCTCAGGATTACGCTCCGAATGGGTCAAACTGTCCAAGACGCATCGCCTGCTCATGTAGGTTTCTCCTCCCTCCTGGAAGAGTCCCGGACTACAGGGTACACAAATCCATTGAGAATATGGGTAACGGTCTCAGCGTGCCCTTGCTATCCTCAGTGGAAAAAGTCTTCCAGATTTGAATATGATGAACTGGCTCCTTTTCATAGAACAACAACAAAAAAAAAAACATTGGCAATATTCAGTCATGAAAGTGACATTAAGTGTAACTCAGCTACTTGAACATTTCAGGAGCAGTTCTTTTCTTCAACCTCTTAACAAACTCACAAATACTACTAGCACCATGCTGCTTTAGAAATCTCAGCAAAAAATTATTTGCCCTTTGTTAAACACAACGACCTGACTTCTATATTCTACACCCAGCTGATCTTTTCAGATCTAAGCTCAGTGGGGTTTCGGCTTAGAGTGCTGAGGGATCATTTCTCTTTATTTCTGGCATTACAAGAGTGTCAGAGAGAAACAGCTGTGTAGTAACTCGAGCAACAATATTGATCTCCTTTCAACAATGAACAGAGGTCAGCTTTCTATCTGGATACGTCTATGTCTGACTTGTACACCCAAAACCATTAAAACCTATTTGAGTGCATTAGTGGAAATGGATTCTATTTTATGGCCTCTTATGTACATGGCTACTTTTAAACACATTTCAGCCGATTTTGTTCCGTGCCTTAACCTCATTATCACTGAGTAACTGGGGATAACCCAATTACAATATCTATGGCATACAGGTTTGACAGTCAGAGTTAGGACAGATAGGAAGACTGGCTAAACTCATGAAAATTTGCCAACATTCCTGAAAACACAAAGAGATTTGAATATTGAGAAACAAAGAATTATGTGAAATATACCTTATTGGTTGATTCAAGTCATGAAAAGTGGATTACCTCACAAAATGTACATTTTGAACATCACAGAATCTATGAACTTGTAGGATGGGTCCAATTTTATTTGTCAAAAATGAATGTCTAATATTGCAAATTTAATCAAAATAGAGAAGAAAATTTAAAAACAAGTAGTTTGCTTACCTAATGGCCATATATCTCAGTTTTTACCACATCTTTTTGAAATGCTGATGAAAATGCCCAATAAGTACACAAATTTAATAATTGCCAGCAGAATAATTTCTTTAAAATCTAAAACTTGAGGGCAGAATATGCCTTAGAATTTGCAGAAGCAGTATTGACTTCACTGCGGACTCTGGGTAAGGCGTTTAGGCGTGCTCTCATTGACTTCCCAGACCAAACTTCTGTGGAACACAGAATTCCCATTTACACAGGTATCTACATGGAGGCAGTACATACAGTGACCGTGAACTTCCTCAGACTCTGGGGTTAATTGGGAAGCTGCTGTACCACTGACGATGTGTGCTGCCACAGGCAGGTGCCTTTATGGCTGCTTGAAACTGAAGAAACAGGTGTGTGCTACAAATTACTGTTTTTATAGGCTATCGTATGAAGTGTCTGAATTTTTGGTAGAAAAAATAGAAATTTTGGAATTTTTATTTGTTACACATCTGCACCAATAGACCCCGGTATCTCTGGGGTATAATTAGTAGTATTTACACTTAGAAACCCTGGATTTACAGGTGTAAACCCTGGTGGCGTAGTGGTTAAGAGCTACAGCTGCTAACCAAAAGGATGGCAGTTCAAACCCACCAGGTGCTCCTGGGAAACTCTATGGGGCAGTTCTACTCTGTCCTACAGGATCGCTATGAGTCGGAATCGACTCAACAGCAGCGGGTTATACTTAGGGTAGGGTAGTGGGAGGAGTCAAAAAAAACAATCCATACTACTTACCAAAAATTCAGACACCCTCAATGATTCAGCTTGCTTCCATTAAGGAAAACACATGGTATGAATAAAAATTTCAAAGCAGAAAATAATTGGATCAAAAAGGGTTAAGTAACTTGTCCAGGAAACAAGATTCAGTTCACAGCTAAGAGACTTTGAGGACCACCCTTTTTATACAATGTAATATTTCATTAGGACTAACAAATTTAAATCGTTTATTTAGTACTGAAAATGGTAAAAAAAAAAAAAAGAAAGAAAAAAAAATCCATCTGCATTGAAGTGAGACCCACAATTTGCATATCACTTTTCTGTATGAAAACTATACCTCCTCTTGGGAGAAAAATGCATGTTTTAGAAACCTTTTAGTTATGATTTTTATAATAATTGTCATCACATCAAAGCAAAATATTTGACCTTGTGGTTGCAAGAATAGCAATTTAAAGCTGGATGATCAATACTAATGTTACAAGTCGTTTTACAGGCATTATATCCAAATTGTATATAAACACATTTATCCTCAAAGTCAAGATCACTGCTGATTCCATGCAGAGATAATAATGTTAATTAAAAGATAATAAAATACTTTATTTTTCATATAACATATTAGGTATACATTGAAGTAAAACAGAACTGGAATATATAAATAATGTACTTCAAAAATACTGGTCACGTTACCTATAAGTATCTGGGAACCCACATGTATCACACAGAAATACCATGATACTGGGTTTTACTATTTTGTATTTATTATTTCTTAAGGACTATACTACAACTGCAGTTTGAATCAGGTGTACATATGCAAGTTGGATAAAGGCCACATAAGAAACTTTGAAATGCGATGATAGTGTACTCTTAAACTAGCGAATTTGATATGAATGGAAAAAATTATCCCGCAGATAAAAAAAAAAAAAAAGATTTCTGCTCTAGAAATTATTCGTCTACAACTGAAACCCATAAAATCTTGAATGAAATAAAACTATTTTAAGATAACATTTCTTAAAAATGTGTACTTGCTAATTTAAACATAAAAATAAATCTGTGGCTTCTGCTATTTGAATTTTGGGCTTTTCCAATTAAATGTATACTTGCAAAGTGTATTTCCCTTCCTTTCACAAAACCAACACTTTTATCATTAAGTGAAAACCAGTGAATACAGATAAAATATTAAGAATCATTATGGGCTGTTTTCTATCACAAGTAGAAGTTGTCACTGCATAGTTTCATAAGTGACCACAATTTCTTTACCTAAGATGCCTTTACATTTGCCGTTTAAGTAATTCACCTTGTCAGCATCAAGTCTAGAAGTCCAAGCAAAACTGACGATGATGATGGTGGTGATAACGTTTTGTCTGTGAAACAACGCTATTATAAGCTAAACACAGTCAGTATTCATTGTCATTTGTTCTCCATTACTTTTTCCTTTAGAGATCAGAAAACAATAGTTACGTTCACTCCCACAAGAGCACACTGTAACAGGGATTTCCATAACCTGGTGTTCGTTTTCAGTATGTTCCTAGCAATAACTAATGCAGCAGACATTTGTCAGCAACCAATTTCCACTTCCCTAAATAAGCCTCCTGATAAAAACACATATGAGTCCTTTAAAATTTTTACATTCTCACAGAACTTTCAACCTTGATTTTTGAGCCCTGGTGGTGCAGTGGTTAAGAGCTCAGCTGCTAACCAAAAGGTCGGCAGTTCGAATCCACCAGCCGCTTCTTGGAAACCCTATGGGGCAGCTCTACTCTGTCCTACGGGGTTGCCATGAGTCAAAATTGACTTAACGGCAATGATTTTTTTGTCATATAAGAAGGAAATATAAATTTATTCAAATTAATACTGCAACAATTTGCCATGAATTATTTAATGTTAGGATAAATTGAGTTATCATATAGATTTTGCTTGCACTTTATTCTGGGTATTTGAAATGGTACTGAATGTAATTTTCAAGAATTTAAAGTTAAAGAAGTTTGTAACCATTTTTAGACTCTGGCTGTGGATTTTGGTTCTGATTGGTGGGGGAGGGGGGTTATTTTATACTTGCGAGTAGACTAAAACATCCTATGGCATGCTTTAAAAAGAAATAATTAAGGTTCAGAGTTGAACTCTGATATCACAAAGAAGTTGTAGGTACTTCCTTGTAACACGTGTTTTCTGCTAGCTATGGTGGATCAGTGGTAGAATTCTCGCCTTCCCTGAGGGAGATCTGGGTTTGATTCTCAACCAATGCTCCTAACGCAGCCCCCACCAGTCTGTCAGTGGAGGCTTGCATGTTACTATGGTGCTGGACAGGTTTCAGAGGGAGTTTCCAGACTAAGACAGACTAGGAAGAGAGACCTGGTGATCTACTTCCACAAATCAACCAGTGAAGATCCTATGGGTCACAACGGTCCGATCCACAACTGGTCATGGGCATGGCACAGAACCGGGCAGGATTCTGTTCCTAGTCAGGGGCTGACTCAACGGCAGCTAACAACGACTTTAGTTCATATCATTATCAGTCCGAGGCCTGACAAGTTATGAATTCTGAAGTGGAACACATATACGAAAGAGCAATGATAACAATGCTTTGCAGATAAGATGTCATTGGGGCCTGCCATTTGTATCCAGATGGATAAAGACCTAAAGATGTTCTGCACTAAAGTTGGAGGTTGCCACCTGTAGCTTAATCACTCATGTTAGAACCAGGAAGAACTCCTTTATGTTTCTGAAGTTTGTTTGTTTTTTTTTTTTAGCCCTTCTCTGATCCTTTGTAGAGATAAGGAATAAGTGGGTAGTATTTTTTTTTTATGTTCTTTTTTTAAATAAAAAATTTTCATTTATCGAAAGAAAGGTTACGATGACCAAGAGCTTTCTCCTCTAAGGACTAAAAATAGACCACTCCACTCTTTAGCTGTTGCTCACAGAGCTTGTTTTCATACTCCAGGACTCTGTGCTCCTTAAGCCCTCTTCAGATTCTCTACTTTGTTTTTCAAATGAGACCGCCTCCGTGGACAATGTTTAATAGGCATTTTGAGCAACTCTAACCTGTAGACTGGGGTTCTTTCTGTTTCTGATGAGGTGGACCTCCCTGGCTTCCCATCAACATCGACAGGAAACAGTAACTACAGATCATTATTTCAAAGCACTTCACCATCTCCCTACGCTATCACCCTGCTGCCATCACACCAGCTGCTCTGATCTGATCCCTCCCCCACCTACCTGGAACTTTCACTTCAGCATGGGCTGGGTGTCATCTAGTTTCCTTCCGCTGTCCTGCTGTAATTTAAGCACTAACGCAATTGACCCGGGGATGACAGTGGATAAGAGGCCTGAAATATTGTTGAGTCTCAAAACATCTTTGGGAATACAAAGAGCTGGAACAAATAATGTTTATAAATTCCTTCTTAGGACTATATATTTGTGTTTGGAAGAAGCACTTCGATGAGATATTTGGATGGAAAATGGAATTGTTACGGGACACGGGAGTCCCTGGGTTAACATGCCTGGCTGCTAATCAAAAGGTTGGCAGTTCCAGTCCACCTTGAGGCACCTCCTAAGACAGTCCTGGTAATCTCCTTTAAAAAAAAAATGCCATTGAAAACTAGGAGCACATTTCTACTCTGACACATGTGGGGCCTTCAAGAGTCAGCCTACCTGATGGCAACTGTACGTTGTTGTTGTTTTAATGTGGTATGCTGGAGTAACAACAGAAAGTTGTTAAGCTGCTTTCTAAATTTTCTAAATACACTATTAATTCAGATTAACATAAGAGCTTTCTACTTGCTACATATTCCAAGGAAGCTGGGGCCCTACTACAAAGAACTGTGCCTTCCATAAGTTTACCCTTAGCCAACAATCAGGCTACCTTACCAACTGACCCTGAGCCACCAGGCTGGATCTGCCAGGCTCTCCATTCTCTGTAAAATGTAGTCACTGATTCATGACGAGCACCCACTTGATAGTGCACCCCCACACTTCTGCTCCCACATTAAACCCGCTTATACCAGTCAACTTCACAGCTATAATTATGTCAGTCAGCTTCACAACTGTAAATATATCAGTCAAGTTCAAAACTGTAATTGAGTAATTTAATTGTTTTAGAAACTCATGGACTAAGAACATGAAGTAAAATTGTCCTAGAAACAAAAATCTCTAAGTTCAAAGCTGTGGCAATCTCCATAAATGCATGCTATGTGTAAGTAATTCCCTGAAATCAGGTGCCAATAAAATAACTACAAATGTTTGGATAAAAAAGCATAACGATGTAGAAGGACTTTACAATTTAAAGATGAGATGGAATGCATTTTGGTGTGGTTTGGCAAGAAACATTGTGGAGCTCCAATAAATATAAAAAAAAAAAAAAACAATAAATATACTCAAGTAAAAGAAAGGATTGTGATCCTGCACCTAAAGAGAATAAAATGCATATATGTGTCTGTTAAGTTAAAATGTTTATATTAGGTATGTATCCAATTTTGGGTTCCCTTTTTCAAAATACTTCTTTGCTTAACTAACTTGGTTCTGATTATATTATGTAAGACAACTTCTACCCTTTTCAGGGGATGTTAATTTGCAGACTACATATTCCTTGAGGGAAAGGACCATAAAACTCTTGCTCCCAATCAGAACTGCAACACAAGCAGTGAATTGGCACATAGTAAGTGAGCAATATTTATTAACTGAATGCATGTAGGATTGCCCAATCTTAGCTTAATCAGAGTTTCTCATATTTTGATCCATCTTTGTCGCTTTTCACAATATCACATAATGTCCTTCCTACTCCACATAACAATACAGGTCCCATCAATACTGGGAAATCTTAACTGATAAATATTGCATATGTAGAAGATGCTTCCACGTGGCCTTTTTTTTTTTCTCTTGTGGTATTTATTTAACTTTTTTTTATTGTGTTAAATATATATATATATCAAATATATATACATATGTAAGTATATTTGTATATGTTAAATCCCCCACATGTCTGTCAGTTTGTCGTACTGTGGGGACTTGTGTGTTGCTGTGATGCTGGAAGCTATGCCACCGGTATTCAGATACCAGCAGGGTCACCCACAGAGGACAGGTTTCAGCTCAGCTTCCAGACTAAGACAGACTAGGAAGAAGGACCCAGCAGTCTACTTCTGAAAAGCTTTAGCCAGTGAAAACCTTATGAATAGCAGCAGAACATTGTCTGATATAGTGCTAGAAGGTGAGCCCCCCAGGTTGGAAGGCACTCAAAAGGTGATTGAGGAAGAGCTGCCTCCTCAAAGTAGAGTCGACCTAAATGACGTGGATGGGCTAAAGCTTTCGGGACTTTCATTTGCTGATGCGGCGCGACTCAAAATGAGGAGAAACAGCTGCAAACATCCATTAATAATTGGAACCTGGAATGTACAACGTATGAATCTAGGAAAATAGGAAATCATCAAAAATGAAATGGAATACATAAACATCGATATCCTAGGCATTAGTGAGCTGAAATGGACTGGTATTGGCCATTTTGAATAGGACAAATAGTCTACTATGCTAGGAATGATAACTTGAAGAGAAATGGTGTTGCATTCATCGTCAAAAAGAATGTTTCAAGATCTAGCCTGAAGTACAATGCTGTCAATAATACGATAATATCCATTTGCCTACAAGAAGACCAGTTAATACAACTATTATTCAAATTTACACACCAACCACTAGGGCCAAAGATGAAGAAATAGAAGATTTTTATCACCTGCTGCAGTCTGAAATTGATCAAACATGCAATCAAGATGCATTGATAATTACTGGCAATTGGAATGCAAAAGTTGGAAACAAAGAAGAAGGATCAGTAGTTGGAAAATATGGCCTTGATGATAGAAACAATGCCAGAGATCAAATGATAGAATTTTGCAAGACCAACGACTTCTTCATTGCAAATACCTTCTTTCACCAACATAAGCGGTGACTATACACATGGACCTCGCCAGATGGAACACACAGAAATCAAATTGACTACATCTGTGGAAAGAGACAATGGAAAAGCTCAATACTATCAGTCAGAAAAAGGCCAGGGGCCAACTGTGGAACAGACCATCAATTGTTCATATGCAAGTTCAAGGTGAAACTGAAGAAAATCAGAGCATGTCCACGAGAGCCAAAATATGACCTTGAGTATATCCTACCTGAATTTAGAGACCATCTGAAGAACAGATTTGATGCATTAAACACTAGTGATCGCAGACCAGATGAGTTGTGGAATGACATCAAGGACATCATACGTGAAGAAAGCAAGAGGTCGCTGAAAAGACAGGAAAGAAAGAAAAGACCAAGGTAGATGTCAGAGGAGACTCTGAAACTTGCTCTTGAGCGTTGAGCAGCTAAAGCAAAAGGAAGAATTGATGAAGTAAAAGAATTGAACTGAAGATATCAAAGGGCCTCTCGAGAAAACAAAGTATTATAATGACATGTGCAAAGAGGTGGAGATGGAAAACCAAAAGGGAAGAACACGCACGGCATTTCTCAAGCTGAAAGAACTGAAGAAAAAATTCAAGCCTCCAGTTGCAATAGTGAAGGATTCCATGGGGAAAATATTAAACAACTCAGGAAGCATCAAAAGAAGATGGAAGGAATACACAGAGTCATTATACCAAAAAGAATTAGTCGATATTCGACCATTTCAAGAGGTGGCATATGATCAGGAACCAATGGTACTGAAGGAAGAAGTCCAAGCTGCTCTGAAGGCATTGGCAAAAACAAGTCTCCAGGAATTGATGGAATATCAATTAAGATGTTTCAACAAACAGATGCAGTGCTGGAGGTGCTCACTCATCTATGCCAAGAAATATGGAAGACAGCTTCCTGGCCAACTGACTGGAAGAGATCCATATTTATGCCTGTTTCCAAGAAAGGTGATCCAACCGAATGTGGAAATTATAGAATAATATCATTAATATCACACTCAAGCAAAATTTTGCTGAGGATCATTCAAAAACGGCTGCAGCAGTATATCAACAGGGAACTGCCAGAAATTCAGGCTGGTTTCAGGAGAGGACGTGGAACCAGTGATATCATTGCTGACATCAGGTGGATCCTGGCTGAAAGCAGAGAATACCAGAAGGATGTTTACCTGTGTTTTATTGACTATGCTAAGGCATTCGACTGTGTGGATCATAACTATGGATAACACTGCAAAGAATGGGAATTCTAGAACACTTAATTGTGCTCATGAGGAACCTGAACATAGATCAAGAGGCAGTTGTTTGGACAGAACAAGGGCATACTGATTGGTTTAAAGTCAGGAAAGGTGTGCATCAGGTTGTATTCTTTCACCATACCTATTTAATCTGTATGCTGAACAAATAATCTGAGAAGGTGGACTATATGAAGAAGAACAGGGCATCAGGATTGGAGGAAGACTCATTAATAACCTGTGTTACGCAGATGACACAACTTTGCTTGCTGAAAGTGAAGAGGACTTGAAGCACTTACTAATGAAGATCAAAGACCACAGCCATCAGCACGGATTACACCTCAACATAAAGAAAACAAAAATCCTCACAAGTGGACCAATAAGCAACATCACGATAAACAGAGAAAAGACTGAAGTTGTCAAGGATTTCATTTTACTTGGATCCACAATCAATAGCCATGGAAGCAGCAGTCCAGAAATCAAAAGACGCATCGCATTGGGTAAATCTGCTGCAAAGGGCCTCTTCAAAGTGTTGAAGAGCAAAGATGCGCCTGACCCAAGCCATGATATTTTCAATCACATCATATGCATGTGAAGACTAAGGTGCGCCTGACCCAAGCCATGATATTTTCAATCACATCATATGCACGTGAAAGCTGGACAGTGAATAAAGAAGACTGAAGAAGAGTTGACGCCTTTGAATTGTGGTGTTGGCGAAGAATATTGAATATACCATGGACTGCCAAAAGAACAAACAAATTTGTCTTGGAAGAAGTGTGGCCAGAATGATCCTTAGAGGCAAGGATGGCGAGACTGCATCTTACATGCTTTGGACATTTTGTCAGGAGGGATCAGTCCCTGGAGAAGGACATCATGCTTGGCAGAGTACAGGGTCAGTGGAAAAGAGGAAGACCCTCAACAAGGTGGATTGACACAGTGGCTGCAACAATGAGCTCAACCATAAAAAGGATTGTGAGGATGGCGCAGGACTGGGCAGTGTTTTGTTCTGTTGTGCCGTAGGGTGGCTATGGGTCGGAACCGACTCGACGGCACCTAACAACAATATGTTAAATATATATACATATATGTATACATATATACTAAAACACACATACATATTTAAGACAATAAAATGTTAAATATGTATGTCTCTATGAGGTGGAATCGACTCAACGGCAAAAGATTTTGATGTATGTATATGCTTGTACATAAACATATATATACATATACACACACACACACACTTGGAGCTCTGGTGGCGCAGTGGTTAAGAGCTCAGCTGCTAATCAAAAGTCTGCAGTTTGAGTCTGCCAACCGCTCCTTGGAAGCCCTATGGGCAGTTCTACACTGTTCCATTGGGTTGCTACATGTTGGAATTGACTCAACATCATTGAGTATGTATATATATACAGACAGAGAGAGAGCCCCTGGGTAGCACAAACAGTTAAGCACTAGACCCCTAGCTTAATGGTTGGCATTTTGAACCCACTCAGAGGTGCCTCTGAAGACAGGCCTGGCACTATGCTTCTGAAAACCCTATGGAGCTGTTCTACTCTGCACACATGGGGTCACCTTGAGTAGGAATCACTTGACAGTAACTATAGATCAGAAAGCATTTGGTATTTTAACAATTTTTATGTGCACAATTCAGTGACAATAATTACATTCATTATGTTGTACAGCCATCCCCACTCTCCATTCCCAAATTTTTCCATCACTCCACCAGAAGCTCAGTGCTCCCTAGGCAATGGCTCTCTTTTTCTTTTCATTAACGGTAGTGTTTAAATAAGTACGCAATTTAGATTTCCAAACAACTGCTTTTCAAATACTGCAGGACAAAAATAACTGGGTGTCTATTGGCACCCAAAAGATCTTTTACTTCAAAGCACATGGAAGTAACCAGCTGACACTTACTGAGATTAAGAAAAGAGGGAAAGGGGACGATTATTGGCAAATAGAACACAAGAATTTGGCTTTGAACATTTTAAGTTTGAGATGATTACTAGATCTGCAGATTTCCATGTGGAGGTTGAAATGGACAATTGGATTTCAAAGGGATGTAGAATGGAAATATAAATTTTGGGGTTGTTAGTGTATAGATGGTAGTAGCTAAAATCATCTTGTAGTTAGTTGAATATAAAGAGAAAAGTAACGAAGACTGAGCCCTAAATCACTCCAATATTGAAAACTAGGACAAAGAGGAAGATGCAGGAAAGACCACTGGGGAGGGACTAACGAGACAGGAGAAGAATCAGCTGCCTCATGAGACAAAAGTGAACTCGTAGAAGACAAAGGAAGAGTCTGTTTCATGCAAGAGACTGTTATAGACTCTATTAATTTATGCTGAGAAGGAGAGAAATTTGAAAGTGCGGACGCTGGCGATCCAGATAAGGGTGATGTTGACGGATATACTGTGGATGGAGATCTGACTGGAGTAAATTCAAGAGAGAACCAGAGAAAATGAAAAAAGAAAAAAGGGAAATTTCACACACTGACAACTTCAAAGAGCATTATAAGAGAAAGAGCAGAGAAATGGGGCACAGTTGAGGGAGATGTGTGTCAGGTGAAGCTTTCTTTAAGATGGAAAAAAAAAATCACAAGATGTCTCTACACTAATGAGAATGACCCATTAAGAAAATGTTAATGTAGTTAGAGAAAAGCAAATAAATAAAAAGTAATGACTTTATCCTTGAGCAGGTTAGAAGGAAGAAAATACAAACTTTGCATGAGAAGCTATTTAAAATAGAAGACTAACCTGTTCTTACAAATTCCAGTGGCTTTTTAAAAGCTGCACTATCAACACATAGAGAAAAGTCTTGGAAATAACTTAAAACATGGAATATGTGTAAAATATCTAATTGAATGAGAATTTTTCCACAGAAATTATAGTAAATACAGAGATAGTCTTAAATACTAATGGTTTTTCCGAAGCCCTAAGGTAGTGAAGCCTTATCATCTGAAACGGAGGCAAGACTTGATTTTCAGTACTTTAATGTGTTGCACTGAAGCATTTACTGTGGAATAAATGCTTGACGAATCATTCTAATATTCAGATTCTGAACCACATCTTCAGAACTCGTGCTCCCATGTTCGCCTTTTAACCCCCCTCAGAATGACCAGAGAGCAGAATAGACTGGATGGCATCTCATCACCCTTCTTCTTCTCACCATTTCAAAGCATTTGAAAGTACTTGGACTGATTCCCAGCATGTTGAGTATGACTGCTCCGTAGAACAAGGAAGCCGCGGGGAAGATAAAGGCAGAGAGAAGGAGAGGATTTTCTTTATTGGAGGTAGTCCGTTAATCAAAAGAAAAACAAATCCCAATGAAAAGATTTGAACATATATAGAAAGGCTTTGGAAGAGAAAAACATTCAAAATCAATTTACAAGCTGGGGGATAAAAAAATAGTTGTGTTTTGATTAGGTGTGGTAGTTCGAAGAATACCATAATTAAGAATAAAACAAGTGAATGGATAAAAAATAGCTGGTGTTCCAGACTTCAGTGAAAAATTCCATATCTCAAGAAATTCTGTATTTTCAGGTATTGATGGGTCCTGCACAAAGCCATCCTGTGACTGACTCAGGCTTTGTTTTCAGTCATCCTGAACGAGAGCTAATATTCTGGTCTGTTGTGATAGTTTTACTCACTTAAGAATACTTCGAAGTTTTATTCCCTTGTTTAAAGTCCTAGGCCCAAGGCTCCAAAGAAAGAAGAAAATGGAAGCTATACTTAGTTGGGTGACTCTATCGAGATCTTTACCTGGGTATAACTTAGTCTTGATCATCCAGCCTTTTCGCTTCCCTACATGAGGAAGCATTATATATCTTAAAGTGGAGATATGCTTTCCAAAATATAGCTACAAATTGAAAACAACTTCTCTCTTGGTTTGGAAGCAAAAATTCGCCTCCCTATAACACAACACTCAGGCCCCTCAGGTCATGTTTTAGCTACAGGTCACCCTCATTATGGCTCCACTTCTTGGGGTCACCATTCCTTTCATTTTACCACATGAAAGATTGACCTCCTGTTCAAGAATAGGAACAAGCTGCACATACCTGCAACTCCATGCTTCTTATTTTTATTTTTTTCTGTAGGAAAGATTAGCTTGCTCATTTACAATTTCACTTGAGGTAGCTTGCCTTTGAAAGGCATAAATATCCATTCAAATATATGGTACTCAAAATGGAAATTAGTCTATTCATTCCTTTGTTCATTAATTCATTTAGTAAATGGTATTGTGAGGAATAAAACAGTGAACAAATATTAATCCATTCCTGCCCTCAAAGGGTTGACCAGCTTATGGGGGGAAGGTGGCGGGGGGTAAAAGTCTAGTAGACAGTCTTCAGTAGCTCTGCTTTTTTTTTTTTTCCACCAGGTGCTCTGTTTATTTGGGACGAGTAAATACCCACAGTGTGTGTGCATGTGTGTGTGTCTCTCCCTTTAATGTGAGGTGCACACATTATCTTGTCACATGGGACTTCAGTGCCATATTTTTATTCTAACCTTTTCTTCTATCTTTTGTGGCACTGATGAGTGGATTTGAACCACCAGCCTTTAGGTTTGTGGTTGATCACAAACCGTTTACACCACCCAGGGACCTTGTTAGATTCTTAATGAGCCCAAAATAAAAAATATTAACAACAACAACCACAGAAAGAATAGCAGCAGCAAACGCAGCAGAATACAATAGCACTAAGGATACTCATAGAAGGAGGGGAAGGAGGAGGAGGAAAGAAAACAAGAGGTGGAAAATGTTCACTGTATGCCTACTGAATACCCAGAGTTTAACATCTCTCTGGCTCATCCTTATGACAAGTCCATATTCTTCATTTCTCAGAGGAGGCATCTGAGATTCAGTGACTTAACACAATGTGTTCAGGGCTGACAAAACACAAACGTTAAGTAGGAGGATACAGGTAACTGAGATTTGTCAGACTCCACAGCGGAGTCCTTTCTACTCTACCAAACCGCCATAAATACATTCACAAGACTCCCTTCACAATTCTGGAAACCTTAATGGTAAAATAAGAGAACTTAAACGTTAATATCTTAACGTTTCTGATGGTTTTCTTGAGCTTTTCAGGCTGGACATGTAGACTCCAGCTCCTTCTTCTCTCCCACGAAATCACAACAGCAAGCACTTACGAGGACTTCACTTTTACAATGTATTAATTTTGAATAACTTTGCCAAATGCCAGCCTTGCGACGCTGCTGGGTTTTATTTGCAGTAATGGAAAGTGACCTGTCGGGGCCACACTGCTTCTCCGACTACCTTGGAAACCAGAAGGCAGCCCCCGGGAATCACAGTCATTTCTGCACAGTGCACGGGTCTGAGCTGTGTCCTTGCTCTCACTAAGTAGACTCACCTTGTACTTTGTGTCGTTTTTAGCTCTTGGCATGATCAAAACCAAGCAGCCATTTTACAGCTCTAATTGTGGCCAAATCCTTCAGGATTTAGCAACTGTAGGCAGTAAATAAGCTTGGAACTTCTTTGCAGGCTAGCCGGTGTCCACATTCATCCATTTAACAAACATTTATGGAGGCCCTAAAACATGCAGAGCCAGCTGAGAGTTGGCACACTAGGAGGAGACAGCAAGATTGGGAAGGGGAACACAGAGGTGAAAAGGATGCAGTCCGTTCCTCTCCAACCTCCAGGCTTGCTCTATTTTTTTTTTTTTTCATTTTTCTACTTTGTTTCCTTGATAACATAGTATGTTACAGTTAGGTGCCGTTGAATTGGTTCTGATCAATAGGGACCCTGTGTACAACAGAACCAAACACTGTCTGGTCCTGCACCATCCTCACAGTCCTTTCTATGTTTGAGCCTATTGTTGCAGCCACTGTGAAGACACATAACAATATAAATCATGCCAAAAAATAAAAGATAACTAGAAAAAGACTGAAATTCGTGTTTAAAGTGCAGATTGTAGAGCAAACTAAAGAGATGGCATCCATCCATCCATCCATCCATCCATCCATCCATCCATCCATCCATCCATCCATCCATCCATCCATCCATCCATCCATCCATCCATCCATCCATCCATCCATCCAATACATACTAGGTGTAAGTGATAAGAAAAACAATTAAAAAAAAAGATTCAGATATTATATTCCACCAAGTAATAGTCCAAAAAGTTAATTTAAGGAAATAGTGCCTGAAAAAGTTGAAAACAATTCAGAAAAATAATAATAATAATTCAGTAGGGATATCCTCTTCAAGGTAAGCACAGGTTAGCCAGGCAGGTTATCACTAAACCCCCAGTGCCGTCAAGTCTTTATCGCTACTCTAATCAAAATCTTAGACCCCAGCAGTTTATGGTATTTCATGCCCAGGCTAGCTGGTTTGTGAAGGAAGGAAAGGAGTGAGAAAGGAAGGAAGGAAAATGAAAGGAAGGAAGGAAAGTAGGAGGGAGGAAAGGAGGGAGGGAGAGAAGGAAGGAAAGAGGGAAGGAAGGAAGGAGAGAGGGAAGGAGGGAAGAAAGGGAGGAAGGGAGGGACGTAGGTGGCGAGGGAGGGAGGGTGGGAGGAAGAAGGAAGAAAGGAGGGAAGAAAGAAGAAAAGGAGGGAAGGAGGGAGGGAGGAAAGGAGGGAAGAAGAAGAGAAGGGAAGGAGGAAGGAAGGGATGAAAGGAGGAAGGGAGGGAGGGAGGAAGGGAAAAAGAAAGTTAATATCTGCTAGCTCTCGTAGAGTAGTGGTTAAGAGCTCAGCTGCTAAGCAAAAAAGGTTGGCAGTTCGAATCCACCAACCACTGTTTGGAAACCCCATGAGGCAGTTCTACTCTGTCTTTAGGGTCACTAAGAGTCGGAAATCCACTTGATGGCAACGGGTTTAGTTTTTGGTTAGAACCTATTGTGTGCCTGACACTTTCACACCTATTTACTGAGGTAATCCTTACAACAGAGCATCAAGATACATAGTAGTTTTCTCATTTAAACAGATGAAGGTCCATGGGTTCAGAAGTTAGATAACTCACGCAGAGATGCCCATAATGGCTATATATTTTCCACCCAATTCTCCACATGGTGTTTTTAATGCAACTGGAGGGGCATTTTTTAAATTGGCTGTCCATGCTCCTTTTTTCCTGTCTATGACAGAACAAAAGAAACACCAAAGCGTCCATGACAGGGAAACAAAATCTTAAGGACCTCCTACCGTAATACAGAGAACTTCCTTCGAGGATTTGGACCATTTGGACAAGTCTGTTCATTTCTGTTTAAGCTCAGAGTGAGTTGTAAAATGGACCTGGGCAGCTCTTGAGAATTTGAAAACATCAGAAGATCAGGGTTTGTTTGTTTGTTTGTTTTTACCTAGGACTCAGCAGCAGGCTTCATAAAGCAGTATTCGGGCCCGTGTGTACGTGCACAAAACCTTCTCTCTCTAATGATGCAACATTATTTTTCCTCCAAAAATATTTTCAGGAATATTTTAACAGGTTTTGGGAAACTAAGATGACAAGTTTTTTTTTTTTTGGTCTGCTCTGCTGATCAGTTTCCATATTTTTTACTTATAAGAAATTTTCCCAAGAGCATTAAAATATGAGTGCTTATATTTGCCTGCAAGACTTATGTTTTGATTTTCTATCTTTCAAGGATTTTTTTTTTTTCAAATGTGTGGTGAATTAGGCAACATTAACAAAGGAGCGTTATTGTTTACAGATATGAATTTCTGATACGACAGCTCAGAGCTTACACTGCTTTATGCATACCTGTGTAATTTTTCTTTTGAATATTTTTAGCGAGGCCTTATCCCCTGAAAGGAAGAGAAAAAAAGGTAAAGTTTGACACTTGTTCTCTGTCTGTGATGTTTCCCTGTGTGGTGAGAAGCTCAAAAACTACCTTACTTCTAGAAAACAAGATCTATTAGATTTGGAAAACTGTTTGGAAGAAAAGGATGAATAGTGGCTGAGCAGGAAAATACTTTAAAATAAATAAAAACTATACACATAAAGGATTTTTTATGTAGAGGAAACATTTCCCTTTGATTTTAACAATGATTCTCAGCTCTTACCTGTTTGGGATAATGAAACATGTAAGCAAAAACGAAGTTCCTTCCTTTCAAAGGCCAAGAAATCACTGCTTGCTCATAACCTGGAATTCTACTGGTACCACCATTACCCCTTTTTAAAGATCTCTCTCAAGGACCTGGACATTCCAGTACTTGGCTCTATGAGCTAGACTCTCCCTAGGTGAGTGATTATGTGTTTGTTTGTTTCCCCCAGCCAAGAACGTGCCCAGCCTTTTTCTTTTCCTAAGAGGTCTGGCTTTAGAAAACTACTTGTTATGCCCTGGAATTCTGTGAAAGCTTCATCTGTGCAATTGTAAATGCTACTGGGGAGTGCTTGGTGTGTTTGAAATTGCATCAAAATCGATGGACAGCGAGTTGGTCCAGTAGTAGCAAATTTTCTCTCATTAAAATTTAGGGAAAAAAAAGAAATTTTCCACCGGGATTAGCAAAAGTTTTTTTTTGAAGCTAGTATTCGGACCCTTTATACACATGAGGTCATTGCTTGCTCAACGATGCGAGACCCTTCTCTTTCTGAGCTTTTGTTGCCAACAGTAAGTGACAGAGGAAACTTCACTCATCTTCGCACTGGAAAATGCTAAGGTCTCAACAGTCAGAACAACTGACTTTTTAAATGGCTTCTCAGATGCTAGCTACCAAGTGACCGAGCTGGGATACAAATCTAGATTCTTAGTTTCCGAAGCAATCGCCTTTCTGTCGTCCCTTTATCTGCCCACAAATAAGCTTCTCTCTCAAAAGAGTGAGAGTGTATTTTAGCACACCTGCGTGTTTTGTAGGAACATAGATTTTCTTTAAAATGTTGAACTTTCAACAACAGTTTAAACCAGCTTAGATTAAGTCAGAACAATGCCTCCTCTTTTGTTTTGTTTTAATGTGTTTTCCAGAGCCCCACATATCACTTAGATGAGAAGTGAAAGACCTTCACTAAATAGGATTCTAAGGGCAGTGAGCATGATAGTTCTGACAGCAGCTAGCATTCCCTGGCTGCTTTCCATGTGCCAGGCACCGTGCTGAACAGTTCACATCCCTTATTCCTATCTTCACAATATCCCTAGTAGATATCTACTGTCATTCTCACTGTAACTGTAGACACTGAAATTCAAAGCCATTTGTCCAAGGTCACATACCTCGAGAGTAATGGGCCCAGAATTAAAATTCAGCTGTTTCTGATTCCAGCATTCAAGCTTTAAATAGCATATGCCGATGATTTATTAAGGAGCCCTGGTGGTGTGGTCCTTAAGCTCTCAGCTGCTAACTGAAAGGCTGTGGTTCGAATTCAGCAGCCCTCCACGGGAGGAAGATGTGGCAGTCTGCCTCCTTAGAGATTTACAACCTTGGAAACCCCATAACCCCTTGTCACTGAGTCGACTGTGACTCATAGGAAACCCTGTGGAGCAGGTTTACCCTGTCCTATAGGGTCACCGTGAGTCTGAATAAGCTTGATGGCAATGGGTATTTTTTGGTTTCAGTGCATTATTAAGGGTCTAAGGATGACCAGTTGATAAATATCCATATTTTCAGGCATAAAAGAGTTATCCCGTTTAATATTTTTCTGAATGGATTCTGTAAATTGGTTCCTAATTTTTTTTCAATATTACTGTAGAGGTGCTTGAAGCACTCAGGTTATCTGTAGACATTTGCGTATCTTGTGTCAGCTTTCTCGGAGATGCCTACTTGTGGTTGAAAGGCTTTGCTTGTCAGGAGCTGTGAGGTCTGTTTTAGTGTTGGAGTTCACTCTGCTGCCCCAAAGTCTTCAGTTTTGACTTTTGTCCTCATGCTTAGTTTCTTGTACTAGATGGGATTGAGACAACGTCTAAGGAAGAAAGGTAGTGAACACCAAAGAAAGGAAAGAAAAAGATAATCTCTCACTTATTTTATTTTTTTTTTTTAAGGCCAGAGCATACACTGTTTTGCATCTAGGATGATAGAGGCAATCTTTCTCAGAGACACTCAGTTAGTGAAGAGATCACAGTGGTTGCAGCCACCCAAGAAGGGCGGCAGGTACATGGTAAGTGCTCAGTAAATACACGCCACTGCCATCACCCTCTCCTAACCATCCCAGCATTCACTGGTAGGGAACCACGTTCTTGTTCATTTGCTCTTGACTGTTTGCTTATGTCTTGACTTTACCATTTAACATGAATCATTGTAGCCTGGCAAGCGATTGACTAGTTCCCTTGTGCTCCTAACCAACAAAGACCCATCTTCTTCATCTCTATTTTTTCCATTAGCACTAGATTTTACACATTGAAACTGTTTTATGTGTATTTACTAAATAAATAATTGAGTACAAAATGGGTTAGAGAAAAAAAATAGGGTAGTAAGTTTGAATGAATGAGTAAATTAACAAGTACATCAATGAGCAAATTAATAAAATATCTAAATAATAGGTAAGGGCTCGAACTAACTCAGAGGCAATAAAAAGATTAAGCACAAAATAGAAAAAAAATCATCTTTTAAAAGCTGTTAGTAGTGATGGCTGTATATAGTAGACGAGGGACAAGGTGTCAAAGATTAGATGATTATATATACTAATCCTGTGTGATTAAGAGATTGACAGCCAAACTAGTTTTAGGGAAAGGTAAGAAATTAAATTTTGACATGTTGATTTTGAGATGACAGACTGGCACTGAAGTGATCTAATGATAGCATATACTTTCTGAATCATAGAATTTGGAGAAGGACATAAGGAAGGTGATATTGGTAAAGAGAGATCTACAGTCACATGCAAGCATAAGACAAATTCTTTAGGACCGCTGTAAAGATGTACAAAGCTTTGTGTGAATTAAGCAAAATGTCAAGTAGGTTTAAATCTTTTGTTGATAGGCTATGAAATAGTCTACTTTTGTTGAGAGAAAGCAAACCAAAACATTTTTAAAAATATAGTTACATTTCTACAAACATCTTTTTTGAGTGCCTATAAGGAAATTTTTTTTATAAGGAAAAGAACTTAGAATGTTGCATCAAATTTTTATTGATTGATGTCTTCTTATACAACTAAATTTGCTTAGTTTAGATATGCATTTTTGAATATAACATTAACATCATTAGGATAAATGAATAAAACACATGTTCTTGTCTGACTTAAATCACATACTAGGATCTAAAACCAAAAAAAAACCAAACCCATTGCCATCGAGTCGATTCCAACTCATAGGATCTACAATAGGAAAAATGTATAGTTTACCTGAGCATTTAGGAATTAAAGATAATATATTAGCTACAGACAATAATGTATTATATTTAAAACTGACTTTGTATATACATATGTAGTTGTATGTTTGTGTTGTAGGGTGGTGTCCACAGATTTGAAAGGTTGAATGATAAATCTTCTTTTGGGAGAAATAATTTGGAATCTTCCAGATTAAATCAAGTAAAAGTTAAAGAAATGCATTACTAGTACCTAGTACAGTATTCCTTCTAAACACACATATGTGCATACACACTTTGGTTCTTGACATATCTCCTTTCAGATTCCTTGCATCTATTCAATAATTACATTTCTTAAAGTAATTCTATGCTCTTCAGAGTGTCAATTTCATTTCAGACTGTCAATTTCCAGAAATGCAGAATTTCACTGGCACCCCCTGCAGAACATAAGGTAGACATATTTAAAAGAACAGGATACTTTATGGGAAATTTTACCTTTGTGTAGAATCTTCACAAATAACGGGTTTAGTCGCCTCCCTACGTTTTACCTGATGGTGTCGCATTCATCATCAAAAGAACATTTCAAGACCTTTCCTGAAGCACAGTGCTGTCAGCAATAGGATAATATCCATACCCGACAAGGAAGACCAGTTAAATCGACTATTATGCAAATTTATGCACCAACCACTAAGGCCATCGATGAGGAAATTGAAGATTTTTACCAGCTTCTGCAGTCTGAAATTGATCAAATATGCAATCAAGATGCATTGATAATTATTGATAATTGAAATGTGAATGCTGGAAACAAAGAAGGATTGATAATTAGAAAATATGGCCTTGGTGAAAGAAATGACACCTGACGTCACATGTTAGAGTTTTGCAAGACGACTTTTCACAGCAAATACCTTTTTTCAACAACATAAATGGCAACTATACATGTGGACCTCACCTGATGGAAACTACAAGAATCAAATCGACCACAACTGTGGAAAGAGACAATGGAAAAGCTCAATATCATCAGTCAGAACAAGGCCAGGGAATGACTACAGAACAGACTGTCAATTTCTCATATGCAAGTGCAAGTTGAAGCTGAAGAGAATTAAACCAAGTCCGCGAGAACTCAAATACAACCTCAAGGAGTATATTCCACCTGAATTTAAAGATCATCTCAAGAATAGATTTGACATATTGAACACTAAAGACCAAAGGCCAGACAAGTTGTGGAATGACATCAAGAAAATCGAACAACAACAAAAAAAAAAGACAAGAAAGAAAGAAAAAAACAAAATGATGTCAGAAGAGACTCTGAAACGTGCTCCTGAACATAGGGTAGCTAAAGCAAATGGAAGAAATAACGTGTAAAAGGGCTGAACAGAAGACTTCAAAGGTCAGCTCCAGAAGACAAGGTAAAATATTTTAATGAAATGTGCAAAGACATGGAGTTAAAAAAACAAAACTGAAGAACGTGCTCAGCATTTCTGAAAGAACTAAAGAAAAATTCAAGCCTCAAGTCACAATTTTGAAGAATTCTATGGGCAAAATATTGGGCAGGAAGCATCAAAAGAAGATGAAAGGAATATAGTCACTGTACCAGAAAGAATTGGTCAACTTTCAACCATTTCAGGAAGAAATATATGATAAGAACCAATGGTACTGAAGGCAGAAGTCCAAGCTGCACTGAATGCATTGGTGAAAAACGAAGCTCCAGGAATTGACAGAATATCAATTGAGATGTTTTAACAAAGGTATGCTAGAAGTGCTCACTCATCTATGCCAAGAAATTTGGAAGACACCTACCTGGCCAGCCAACTGGAAGAGATTCATACTTGGTGCCTATTCTCAAGAAAGGTGATACAACCAAATGTGAAAATTATCAAACGATATCATTATCACACACAAGTAAAATTTTGCCTAATATTATTCAAAAGCAGTTGCAATAGTACATCAACAGGGAACTGCCTGAAATTCAAGCCAGATTCAGAAGATGACGTGGAATGAGGGATATCATTGCTGATGTCAGATGGATTCTAGCTGAAAACAGAGGGCACCAGAAGGATGTTTACCTGTGTTTTATTGACTATGCTAAGGCATTCGACTGTGTGGATCATAACAAATTATGAATAACATTGCAAAGAATAGGAATTCCATAACACTTAATTGTTCTTATAAGGAACCTGTACGTAGATCAAGAGGCAGTTGTTTGGACAGAACAAGTGGATGCTGAGTGGTTTAAAGTCAGGAAAGGTGTGCATCAGGGTTGTATCCTTTCACAGTACCTATTCAATCTGTATGCTGAGCAAATAATCAGAGAAGCTTGAACATATGAAGAAGAACAAGGCATCAGGATTGGAGGAAGACTCAGTAACAACCTGTGATATGCAAATGACACAACCTTGCTTGCTGAAAGTGAAGAGGACTTGAAGCCCTTACTAATGAAGATCAAAGACCACAGCCATCATTATGGATTACGCCTCAACATAAAAAAAATAAAATTTCTCACGACTGGACCAATAAGCAATATCAGGATAAACAAAGGAAATATTGAAGTTGCCAAGGATTTCAGAGAAAATGTTGAATTTGTCAAGCATTACCTTTTACTTCGATCCACAATCAACACTCATGGAGGTAGCAGTCAAGAAACCAAGTGACATATTGCATTGGGCAAATCTGCTGCAGAAGACCTTTCAAGTGTTAAAAAGCAAAGATGTCACTCTGAGGACTAAGGTGGACCTGACTCAAACCATGGTATTTTCAATAACTTCATATGCATGCAAAAGCTACACAATGAATAAGACCAATGAGGAATTGATATCTTTGAATTATGTTGTTGGCAAAGAATATTTAATATACCATGGACTACCATAAGAATGAAGAAATCTGTTTTGGAAAAAGTACAGCCAGAATGCTCCTTAGAAATGAGAATGGCAGGACTTCATCTCACGTAATTTGGCGATGTTATCAGGAAGGACCCGTCCCTGAAGGACATCATGCTTTGTCAAGTAGGGGGTCTGAGAAAGACAGGAAGACTCCCAATGAGATGGATTCAGACAATGGCTGCAATAATGGGCTCAAGCATAACTATTGTGAGAATGGTGCAGGACAAGGCAGTGTTTTGTTCTGTTGTACATAGTGTTGCTATGTGTAGGAACTGACTCAAGGGCACCTAGCAACAAAAACAATAACCATTCATTAAAACATAAAATGGTAATTATAATATCTAATCTGCCCATGTGCCAGTGTTGTCTCAAAACCAAAGTATGGTTTTTGTAAAATAATTATATGTATTCTTAAGCATTGTAAAAATGGATTATTGTTATTAACATTACTACTTTCACCCCCCTCCCACCAGAAACTCAGGGACTCACGTTTTCTTTTACCTACTGTTAAATCAGCCTCTCCAAGTGGTTTCCTAGATTATGTACCTTCTTATCCAAAGTTAGTTGTCTGTATTCCACCCTGAAAGCCCCTTCTCAGTATTGGACAATCCAGAGGGTGTTATTGACTCATTTCAGTAGAAGATAGCCTTTCCTCCAAAAAAAGAAACAATCAAACCTATTGCCATCAAATCGATTTTGACTCATAGAGACCCTATAGTTAGTACAGAGTGGAACTGCCCCCATATGGTTTCTAAGAAGCTGCTGATGGATTCAAGCTTCCGACCTTTTGGTTTGCAGTTAAGCTCTTAACCACTGGGCCACCAGGGATCCAGCCTTTCCTACAGGTGACACAATTATAGCTAGTCTTGGATGCTGGTGCCTTTTTGGGTAGAATTCCTAAGTAGAAACTGTAGGTACATTGGCTGGAATTCAAGGGTTATATTTTTTAAGTAATAAAATCTTTCATTATTCCTCAAGTCTCATTTCAAGGCAAGTGCATTTAATTCTTAAGAATAAGACTAGACTTGCTTACCACAATGTCAAGCTCTTTCAAAATGACTGATTGGTGTCGTCTTCATCAGGAATGAGAGCATTTAAAAGGCCTAATTTTCTTATCATTGAAGGTAAAAGCTTGGTAAAGTGAGAATAAGGCAATGAGATCTACTCTAGTGCTCAAGTATTTTATACTTTACATACCTTCTCGAATAATTATCAAATAAAACCCAGAAACCACAAAATCAAGCAAGGGGCTCAGTTTCTGAAGTTAATTTTTTCATATCTGGTTGGGCACGTTCTATGAGCTGGTGAGACAAACACGTGTTCCCCCTTTGAGGGGCTCACAGACGGTACCTTCGTTAAGGCATTATAACATCAAGGGATGACAGTGCAAATTCTGTGTAAGAAAAAAAAAAGTGCTACCTGGCTTGTGACATATTGTAAACCAATATTCTTTAAAAATAAAGTTCACCTAGATTAGAAAAGGGTTGTGAGAAGTTCTAGTGTAATGAAGCACAGGATTCAAATGTGGTACCAAATGAAAGGGAATGAGAAGCAGTGGTATCTTCTCAGAAAGACACCCAGCAATGAGCCAGCACTCAGAAGTCACTGGTGTAGGACCTCTGCCCCAGACTGGACTTCCACTCTGGCCGGGGCTGTGACCTGTTTCCGCAGTACTGGACAGCAAACAGTTCCAGGGGTGGCAGCTGTTCCTCCCATTGCTCCAAAGAGGTTGGGCAGCAGCAGCCATCTTTTCTTAAAGGGAGAGAGTAACGAAGCCCTTGTAGACTCTACCTCTGAGAGGATTTCTGCCTTTAGTAATTAACTTTCTGATGGTAAAGGGTCTTATTAGGGCACGCTTTCTTCAAAAATATTACTGGAGAAATTGACAACAAACCCTGTTTACCTACCACAACATAGCATTTTTTTAATTCATTACTTCACTCATTCAAACAATCTTATGTGCCAGGTTATGTTTCAGGATAAACTGTCTCTGGGTGAAGACAGGCAACTCACAAGATAAATAGGCAAAATGCATAGCATTTGGTATGTCCATATTATGGTTACATGTATATTGGATAAAAATTAAGCAGGGAAGGAGAAGAGAGAACGTCCCTCTAGGTGGAGAAATATCTTGTAACCAAAAGCAAATTGCTCCACATTTATATGCATTTTAATTGATAAATCCAGTAGGGCAACTAGATTCTATGTTACCTGGTAAATAACCTGAATGCTATGTTTTTTATATTTTTTCAGGGTTAGCATCCATACTGCCCTATCACTGCGTGCTCAGCTATTTATTTTTCATGCATTGTGACACAGAACACTTCCCCACCCACTGTAATTCTTGTCTCCTCTGAATGACACACCAGTATTTTGTGGCCTAAGCACATCAAATACTCTTTAAAAGCTTGGGACAAAGGCTAACAAATGACATCCAAACCAAGCCAAGGCATCATTTGTAAATGTCTCAGTTCATTGAACGTTCAGGTTTATTCTGTCATAACACACACCAGGATATTTGTTGTTGCTCTGAGACAAGAATAATCAATGACAAACAAGCAATTTCTTGCTGGACCTACCATATGTTCTGCTTTCTACGCACCATGCAGCACAATAGTTTGGTTGATGTATTTTTTTCACTGAGTTAAGTTATTCATCTTCCAACCTTTGCCTAGGAGTACAAATCAAAACAGAACTCTCAGCTGTGCCACCATCTTTCTGGTGACATATTATTGATGGCAGCCCCTCTGTGGTCTAACGTCATGGTATCCAACAAATGGAACTGTGCTAAGCAACATCATTGTCTCAACATTTTTCTATGGAGTCACCTTTGCAGATAAAGAAAACACTCAAATTGCTTCTTCATGTAACAGAAACAAAAAAAAAAGCAATCAAACAAGCAATAACAACAAAAAGCAGACAAAGATAATCCCCCTTCCTACGTGAGAATGCTGAGTTCCCCATTTTAGTTGAAAACGCATGCATGCGAAAATTCCTCTGATTAGTCCTAGACAATATTAAGGTGGTCTGTTTTTTGTTTATGAAAATATTCTAGATAAGCTTGGCTTGTTGATTGACAAGCAAATCAGATGCATCCCTAAAATATGGGAAACAGAACCATCTCGCTCAACTATCACAAAATGCCTAGGCGTCAAATATCTACTACCAGGATTTTATATTCATTTCTGCAGTTTTAAAATCAGAAACTGAGGAAGAAGCATTTTATTTGCTGCTACAATGTGAAACTCATGACCCAAGTAAGTATGAAAATGTAGAAAATGTGACTGGCAGCACATCGGGTCCTATTTTCTGATTATCTTTCTTCGTTATTGCTAATAATGATGAATTTATCAAGGGAAAGACTTCAGTATTACTGGTTCCAGAAATCTTTTTAGATGACTCAGTGGGGAGAAAATGAGTGTTTTCACCAGAAATTATTATTTGGAATGTCTGAGGAATTTAATGTGATTTTTAGTCTAATATCCAAGTTTGTAGGTAATACGTATTCCAAAGCAGGGTTGGTAATATTCAAAAGAATGTTAATTTTAAAAAATGCATTTTTTTATGCATTAGAGTTGCATTTTTGGTTAATTATTGAAAAGGCATCTAGTGACATCTTAGCATCACCATTGTAAACATGTACAAAGCACAAATATATGTGTCCCTTTAGGGCAGTTATTTAAGACATCTACTCTGATCCTGTTGTGTTGAAGCCCCCCTATCACTGATAATGGAAAGTAACTCAGATTCCTTAACTCACAACACTTCTTGTAATAAGTAATAATCTACTGGACATCACTTAGTGTTCTGCCTTTGCCACATCTGACACAGGTTACCAGGCCTGACCCTAAAATTATGTGGGGGGTGTGTGTGTGTGTATGCAATTACAACTTTCTTTGCTTCTAAAATATCATTACTTCTAATATTCTCATGAGCCATAGACTATAATAGAAAGGGAAAGTTATTATTTATGGATTAGAAGAATCTTAACAAATCCAGAAACATTTGTGATGGTTAATTTTATCTGTTAATTTGGCTACTCTAGTGCTCAGTTGTTTGGTTAAACACTATTCTAGAAGTTTCTGTGATAGTATTTTGTAGATGTGGTTAACATTTACAGACAGTTGACTTTTAGTAAAGCAGATTACTATAGATAATGTGAGTGGGCACCATTCAATCAATAGAAGACCCTAAGAATGAAACCTGAGGTTTCCCAGAGAAGAAGGAATTCTACCTCAAGACCCTAACATGGAAATCTTGTCTGAGTGTCCAGCTTCCCAGGCTGTCCTGTAGATTTTGTATTGCAGACTCTAGAGTCAACTCCTTTATTTTGATACCATGAGTGATTCTAGAAGAACAGAAACTTAAGGATGAGAATTTTGAATTGGTTTTAGGATTTCTGGAATTGGTTCCCTAATCTGATTAGATTTAAAGGGTTTAATGACTCTATTTCCAGTAGTAAAGAGGGTTCTGATTGTCCATGGTGTGATCTGGCAATAGAGATACACAAAATACCATCACTGGACATTCCTAATCAAATATTTATGAGAAGCAAGTTTTTGGATAACCACATTTTTGATACTTTAGAACATTTTTGTCAAACTAACAAATAAAGTTGGTTGTTCCTCATTTTGCTGTGAACAAAGTGGGAAAAGAAAAGGTTGAGCCCAGGTCTTTTAAATCCCCAGATCAAGGACCACATATATGAACTGAAAACTACTATTTCTGCCCTGAAAAGAAACATTTATATCAACAAAACTGAGCTTTCTGAAAACCAAACCCAGAGTTTCATCCTGCAAGTGGCTGAATTACAACAAAAATTGAATCTTAAGCCTTGCAGTTGCCTCCTGTTGAAGTGACTGAGAAACAGTGGATCCTGAAAATTAGGATGGAGAAAACAGAAGCTCCTGATAAAGCTGGGGACATTGAACCCCTAAATTCTTCTGTGTCCTGTTGCCAGTAAAAGCAGCCTTCCACTACCATCTGAGGAGATTAATCCTGGTTTGAGGTAGTTACCTTGCAAGAGTCTCCTCAGGACCCACCCTCACTATCACTATTTACTTCTAGACCAATAACTAGACTCAAATTCCAGCACGACCTGAAAGATGAGGTACAAAGTATGATGTATGAAAAGGTGTGCTACACTCCAAAAGAACTACACAGATTTTCTAATTCATACAGACAGAAATCTGCAGGAATGATATTAAGGATGTTGGATGATGACAGAAAGAACATAGAGTTGGATTGTTGTTGTTCTTGTTGGGTGCCATACCATCATTTCGATTTTAACACATAGTGATCCTATATGACAAGTAGAATTGCTCTATAGGGTTTTCTTTGATGTAATCTTTACAAGAACAGATAGGCAGGTCTCTCTCTTGCAGAACCACTGTGTGTATTCAAACCACCAACCTTTTAGTTAGCAGCTAAGTTCTTAAATCTGTGTACTACCAGGGCTCCTTAAAGTTAGATTTAGTCAAATTTATTTATATGGACAAAATAAACAGAGATTCTGGATTCAATGTTGTAGTGCAAGGATTGGGACTCCATGCATCTGTATGGTTCATTGGCTGAAACAAGAACCAGTGCCCTACATTAAATGAAGTTGAAATGCCAAACTGACTTGGTATAGTATAGAAGGAGGTAGCCAAAGGCTTAGGGAGATTGGAATGTCAGAGTGGATTTATCACTTAAGACTTGCCCACCTACCACAGAAGTGCCCAAAGGACATGCCTTTCCCTATTATGTGAACAATAAATTTGTGAGGGGAGCCCCAAAATTCTTGAAGACCTTTGTGTTTGCTTCTCTAAGTCAAAAATTACAGTGGGAACTGCTACCACTGAACTTGTATTCTTAAATACAATAGGGATAATTGGATTTTGGGTGGCAGCAGCCCATGGTGGCATTTAATCATCAAAGACATGATGGGTATGGTTACTGTAATGAACAACTGATACAAGGCAGTAAACATTATAGTCTGACTCACAGAGGCCAATGGCACTGGCTACTTGATCACAGTAAATCCGCTGGGTATTCCACTAAAGTTTTATTTGATCTAGGTCAAGTGAAATGAAGTCTAACTTAAATTACCAAAATGGAGACTCACAGTGTCCCAAACAACTCCTAAACTTGAGCCAGTTTACAGATGCAGAATCCCTTGAATGAAAAGAAGACTGAGTCTCCCGAGTTAGGACTCCACTATACTGCCCAAAATTTGTACTGTTAACCCTTCTCTTATCCTTCTGCAAAGAGACCTGTCACTTTTTACCAGGGTGACTATGCATTGGAGAAAGGAAATAATCAGGCTTTTGAGAGATTACTGGACACTGGCTCCGAACTGACACAAATTCCAGAAGACACAAAACATCACTGTGATCCACCAGTCAGAGCAGGAGTATATGGAGATTAGGTGATCAATGGAGTTTTACCTCAGGTCTACTCACAATGGGACCACTGGGTGCCTGAACCTATCCTGTGTTCACTCCCCAGTTCAGGAATAGTCAGCAATTGGCAGAACCCCCATATGATCCTTAACCTGTGGAGTTAGGGTTATTATGATACTAAAAGCCAAGTGGAAGCTGCTAGAACTGCCTCTACATATGAAAATTGTAAATCAAAAGCAATACCTCATTCCAGTGGGATTGTGAAGATGGACATGAAGAATGCAGGAGTGGTGATTTCTACCACATCCCCATTCAACATGCATATTTGAGGTGGGCAGAAAACAGATGACCTTGGAGAATGACAGTGGGTTATTGTAATTTTAATTAGATTTTGAGTTCAGTTGCAGCTGCTGTTGCAGACCGTTTCATTGCTTCAGCAAACTAGCACATCTTCTAGTACCTAGTGGGAAGCTATTGATTTGGAAAATGTTTTTCTCTCAATACTTGTTAGTAAAGACCACCAAAAATAGTTTGCTTACATCCAGCAAGGTCAGCAATATACCTTCAATATCATACCTCAGAGTTATATCAATTCTCCAGCCTTATGTCATAATTTAGTCCGTAGAGATCATCATTGCCTTTGCCTTCCATAAGACATCACACTGGCCCATTATATTAATGGCATAACGCTGACTGAACCTAATGAGAAAGAAGTAGCAACTACTATACACTTATTGTTAAGACATTTACAAGTCATAGAGTGGGAAATAAATCTACAAAAATTCAGGGCCCTTCAACCTTGGTGAAATTTCCAGGGGTCCAGTGGTATGGAATATGTTGAAATATTCCTTCTTAAGGTGAAGGATGTTATCAGGAGGGATCAGCCCCTGGAGAAGGGCATCATGCTTGGTAAAGTAGAGGGTCAGTAAAAAAGAGAAAGACCCTGAACAACATGGATTGACCCAGTGGCTGTAACAATAGGCTCAAGCATAACAACGATTGGCAGATGGTGCAGGACCAAGCAGTGTTTCATTCTGTTGTACATAGGGTTGCTATGAGTCAGAACCAACTCGATGACACCTATCAACAACAATAACAAGGTGAAGGATACATTGCTCTATCTGATCCCCCCCTACAACCAAAAAAATACACTCAATGCCTAGTGGGCCTTTTTGGATTTTGGAGACAACTTATTTTTCATTTAAATGTGCTACTCTGGCCTATTTACCAAGTTACCCCAAAAGCTGCTAGTGTTGGAGGGGACCCAAAACAAGAGAAGGCTCTGCAACAGGTCCTACAACCATGCAAGCACTCTCTCACTTAAGCCATATGATCTGGAAGATCTAATGGTGCTTGAAATGTCAGTGTCAGATAAAGATATTGTTTGGAGAATTTGGCAGGCCCTATTGGTGAATCACAGTCCAGGCTCTTACAATTTTGGAGAAAAGCCCTACCAACCTCTGTAAATAACTACTCTCTTTTTGAGAAACAACTTTTGACTTTCTACTGGGCCTTAGTAGAGTCTGAAAGCTGAACCATGGGCCACCAAGTCACCATTTGTCCTGGGATACCCATCATGAACTGGGCTTGTCTGGCTCACCAAGTCATAAAGTCAGGTATACACAGCAGTACTCCATCATCAATCAAATGGAAGTGGTATAGATGAGATCCATTCAAGTAGTCAAGGGCTCAATTCAATTACATGAGGAAGTCTCAAATGTCCATGGTTTCCACTTTGGCTACATTATGTTCTCTCTCCCAGAATATACCTGTGGCCTTATGGTTGAGTTCCCTATGAACAGTGAACAGAGTAAGAGAAAGCCTGGGCCTGGTTTATAGATGGTTCTCCTATAATATGCAGTCACCATGCTAATGTGAACAGCTGCAGAACCATTTTTGAGACTTCCTTGAAAGACGGTAGTGAAAAGAAACCCTCCCAGTGGGCATTACTTCAAGCACTGTGCCTGCTGTTCATTTTGCTTGGAAGGAAAAATGGCCAGAGATGTGAATGTATACCAGTTAATAGGCTATGGCCAATGGTTTCACTGGATGGCCAGGAGCTTGAAGAAAACAAGATTTGGAAATTGGCAACGAAGTCTGCAAAAGAGGTATGTATGCATACATCTCCAAAGGGGCAAAGTACATAAATATATTTGCTTCCCATGTGAATCTGAGCCAAAGGGTGATCTCAGCAGAGGAGAATTTTAATAATTCAATGAATAGAATGATATGTTCTCTGGATACCAGTCAGCCTCTTTTCCCTGCCACTTCTGTTGCTGCCCAATGGACTAACAAAAAAAAGTAGCCATGGTGTCATGGGCAGAGGTTATAAATGGGCTCAGCAGCTGGAATTCCACTCACCAAAGCTGACCTTGGCTACAGCCACTGCTCAGTGTCCATCTGCCAGGAACAATGACCAACACTGTGTCCGTGATCTGGCATCATTTCCTGGGGTGATCGGCTAGATAGCTGATGGCAGATTGATTACACTGCAGCACTTCCATCATGAAAGGGTCAATGCTTTATACTGACTGGCATAAATACCTTAGTCTTTATACAGATGTGCCTTCCCTGTACCCAATGCTATTGCCAAAACTACCATCTGTGCACTTACAGAATGACTCATCCACTGTCATAATATTGCACATAGAACTGCTTCTGAACAAGGAACTCCATTTACAGCAGATGAAGTGGTGCAATGGGCCCATGCTCATGGAATTCATTGGTTCTATCATATCCCCCCATCATCGTGAAGCAGCTGTCTTAATAGAATGGTGGAAAGGCCTTTTGAAGACTTAATTACAGAACCATCTAGGTGGCAATATATTGTAGGGCTGAGTAATATTCTCCAGGAGGCTTTAGGTGCTGTAAATAAGCACCCAATATATATATATATGTTTTTTTTATATATGATGTAGTTTTCCAATAGCCAGGATTCATGAGTCCAGGAATCAAGGGATGGAAATAACCGTGGCACAACTCACTATTATCCCCAGTGATTTACTCATAAAATTTTTGCTTTTTGTCTCTAAAACTTTATGCTGCACTAGTCTAGAGGTCTTGGTTCCAAAAAAGGACTGCTTCCTTTGGGAAACACGACGATTTCATTGAACTGGAGGTTAAGATTGCCACCTGGCCAATTTGGGCTTCCCACGTCTCCAAATAAGCAGTCAGAAAAAGGAGACACTGCACTGGCTGGTGTGACTGATCCTCATTATCACCAGAAATTGGATGCTACCTGTCTTAGTCATCTAGTGCTGCCATGAGAGAAATACCGCAAGTGGATGGCTTTAACACAGAGAAATTTATTTTCTTGCAGTCTAGTGGGTTACAAGTGCAAATTCAGGGCACTGGCTCCAGGGGAAGGTTTTCTCTCTCTGTCAGCTCTGGAGGAAGGTCCTTGTCCTCAACCTTCCCCTGGTTAGGGAGCTTCTCAGGTACAGGGACCCCATGTCCAAAGGACGAGCTCTATTCCTGGTGCTGCTTTCTTGGTGGTATGAGGTCCCCGACTTGCTTCCCTTTCAGCTTTTGAGATAAAAGGTGGTGCAGTCCACAGCCCTGGGAAACTCCCTTTACCTTGAATCAGGGAGGTGACCTGAGTAAGGGTGGTGTTACAATCCCACCCTAATCCTCTCAACATAAAATTACAATCACAAAATGGAGGACAACCATACAACACTGGGAATCATGGCCTAACCAAGTTGAAACATAATTTTGGGGGGACACAATTCAATCCATGACACTACTATACAATGGAATTAAGGAAGAATATGTCTGGAATATAGGTGATCCCTAAGAACCCTGGTGGTACAGTGGTTAAGCTCTTGGCTACTAACCAAAAGGTTGGCAGTTCCAGTCCACCCCCTGCTCCTTGGAAACTCTGTGGACCAGTTCTACTCTCTCTTATAGGGTCGCTATGAGTCAGAATCGACTTGGCAGCAACAGATTTGTTTTGTTTTTTAGAGTGTTGCTTAGTACTGCCTTGCCCTATGGTTAAAGTCAGTGGAAAAGTACAACAAACCAATTCAGGCAGAACTACTAATGGCTTAGACCATTAGTAGAAATAAAGTTTTTGGTCATTCTATCAGGCAAAAAAAATCACCAGTTGAGGAACTTTCTTAGGATAAAGAGAATATGAAATGGGTAACAGAAGATAGCTAAAAATACTTGCTGCAACTATGTAGCCAGTTCCAGAAATGAGGGTTGTGATTGCTATGAGTATTTCTTCCTTATTTTGTAGCGAATACACTTTGTGTGTGTGTGTGTGTGTTTGTGTTTGTATATGGCAAACATATACTTATTCCCTTATCATATAACATAAGATATATTATCTTTGGAAACCCTGGTGATGTAGTGGTTAAGAGCTATGGCTGCTAACAAAAAGGTGGGCAGTTCGAATCCACCAGGCACCCCTTGGAAACCCTATGGGGCAGTTCTACTCTGTTCTACAGGGTCACTATGAGTCGGAATCGACTCGATGGCAATGGGTATATATTATCTTTATATCATAATATTTACTTATTGCTACCTTTACCTTTTTTTTTTTTTAAGTTATAAGATATCAGGGGGAAGACTGAACATCACTCAAGGACTGCATCCTCTCGTGGAAAAGTCTTAGTGATTTTTGGTTGTATCAGGTTATATGGAACTATGACTTTATTTTCATCTTTATTTGGAGATTAACTATGGTGCAATGAACTGTGCATGGTGCCAAGTTGACAAGGTATGGACTGTGAGAGTTAATTTTGTGTCAGTGTGGCTAGTTATGATGCCCAGTTGTTCGGTCAAAAGTAGCCTAAAAATTTCTGTGAAGGTATTTTGTAAGATGTTATTAATATTTACAGTCAGTTAACTTTAAAGAGTTTACTCTCAATAACATGGAACCCTGGTATTGCAGTGGTTAAGCACTCAGCTGCTAAACGAATGGTCCGTGGTTTGAGCCTCCCAGCGACTCCATGGGAGAAAGATGTGGAAGTCTGCTTCTGTAAAGATTTACAGCCTTGGAAACCCTATGAGGCAGTTCTACTCTGTCCTGTAGGGTCGCTGTGAGTCTGAATTAACTCCATGGCAGTGGGTTTGGTTTTAGATTATTATGGGTAGGCCTCATCCAATTGATTAAAGGTCTTTGGATCAAAAACTCAGCTATCCTGGAGAAGAAGGAATTCTGCCCCAAGAGTGTGCCATAGAAATCCTGCCTGAGTTTCCAGGCTGCAGACCTGCCCTATAGGTTTCAGACTTGCCAGCCCCCTACAATCATGTGATCAATCTCTTAATTTAAATCTGTTTACATATTTACATGTGTATATACATGCAAATTATTTATGCATGTATACATATGTGAATTATTTATATATATGCATATATAAACTACACACACAGACACATGCAATTTACATACATACACATGTGAATAACATATATATATATATGCATATGTATGGGTATGGGTTTATACTATACACACACACATACGTGTGTGTGAGTCCTGGTGGCCCCATGGTTAAGAGTTATGGCTGCTAACCAAAGGGTTAGCAGTTCAAATTCACTAGTTGCTGCTTGGAAACCCTATGAGGCCATTCTACCCTGTCCTATATTGTCTCTATGAGTCAGGATCAACTCTACAACAATGGGTTTGTTTTTTCAGTTGTATGTGTGTGTACATATATGCATATGTGTGTGTGTATCTATACATATAGATACACACACACACCAAAAAAAAAAAAAAAAAAAGCCAATGCTGTTGAGTCGATTTCAACTCATAGTGACCCTACAGGACAGAATAGAGCTGCCCCATAGAGTTTCCACAGTAAAAAAAAAAAGAGTTTTTTTTTCTCTTTTTAGTTTCCACAGAGCACCTGGTAAATTCAAACTGCCGACCTTTTAATTAGCAGCCATAGCACTTAACCACTATGCTACCAGGGTCATATATGCATACATATATCTTATTAGTTTTCTGTTTCTCTGAGAACCTGACCTGGGCATGAGGTAGGAATTAAATACCTATTTTGGAAGGCTCATGCTAGAACATTTTACAAATATTCCTATACAATTATTACAAGGTAATTCTTAGTTCACCATTGAAGTACAGCGAAATCTGGGATTAAAGGTAAAGCCCCTTAAGCTTAATTAAGCAAAGTTACCAAATGAATTAGAATTATAAGTAAAAATACCATTCTTGATAGTGTAAGTGCTTCATATATTCAAACTGTGTTTAGAAGTACTGGTGTGTGGCCATGGAAACAAGGTTAAAACACTCTTGCAGAAAGGAGACCCGAGAATCATTCGTGCCCACTTGCAGTTAGCACCCTGGTTTATTCAACTTTTTTTTTTTTAACTTTCCGTCTCTGAAATCATGACTGTTTATCTAGGTATGTGTGAATGATATTGCAAAGAGGAAAAAGTGACATGTTTCTGGAATGTATCAGTTTTAAGATCTCCATTTAAAATAAATACTATCACATTGTAATAACAGCATGTCATACTATTTTAACCATGAGATCTTTTGCTAATTGAATGGATAATCTGGACATGGACTTGGGGAAATAACACAAATAAAACTTAAAACTCACATGTGTTTTTCCTTCCCTGGACTCTTAAGTGAGTTAGAATAGGAAGCTATGTTTTCTTTGTTCGTTTGTTTTTTAACCAGAGCATTTTCTCCCTCTTTTTTATTTTGTCATATTGAAAACAAAAAGGTTCCTGGGTGGTGTGAATGGTTTGCAATAAGCTGCTAACTGAAAGGTTGGTGGTTTCGATGCACCCAATGGCACCATGGAAGAAAGGCCTGGCAATCTGCTTCAGTAACGATTACAGCCAGGAAAAGACTGTGGTGCTCAGGTCTGCTCTGTAACACATGGGGTCCCCATCAAAACAAGGCCTTTGTCTTTTATTTTACTCACATTTCTAGAAAGTTTTGAACAGATAATCGGGGAGGTTGTTTTTTTCATGTATTTCAGAGCTATACATGTTCAGTTCATTACAAAAGATGTAGGTGTTACAAACAGTGATTAATTCAGTCTGTATGAAGATAAACGTAATTGCCATATACTAAGTGGGGTATAAAACTGTTCCATGACCAATTCCTATTAATATTCCTATAACAATTGTCACATTTTAACACAAAAATTATATTCCTTAAATTGTGCCAATAATTCCACATGGGTCAGATTTTTTCACGTTGAGTAATTCTGAGTAGTTAGTGATACAACAATGAGAGTAAAAGAATTACAAGGGCAAAACCCAGAACCCGGTGCCATCGAGTCGATTATATAGGACAGAGTAGAACTGCCCCATAGAGTTTCCGAAGAGCGGCTGGTGGCTTCGAACTGCCGACCCTTTGGTTAGCAGCCATAGCACTTAACCACTACACCGCCAGGGCAAATGTATGTAAAATTTAGGGATTTTAGTTGATAACAAATCCAATGTGATTCAAGAGTGTATTGGAGATGTCCAGTATAAGCTTGGCCTTCAGTATCAGACGTCTAATTTCTAGAGGAAAAAGGCAGTATTATCATAAAATATTTTACTGGCTGCTTCATTATGATTGTTTTTAGTGCAAAAGGGCTACTGACAGCTGATGACTTGAGGTTTGATGAGAATGCTATACACAAATAGAGGAGAGGTATTAGGGCTTAAAAACCTGGCACAAAGCAGGCGCTAATAAATGTCTCCTGAATGGTGCTACAGAGAGAAGGTTTACAACCTGGGTTCCCGGACCCTTATTTGGTGTTTTGTTGCTAAGATCATAATGCATTTCAATGGTTCCTGAAACCAGGCAAATGTTTACACAGACATGCATCACGCAAGAGAACGTGCCCTTAATATTAATTTGATATCCTTAGTGGTTGATTACCCTTAAACAGCGTAAACAGTCCTGTAATTTTTGAAATGGGAAGTGAGATGATTTTTAAGTTTCTTTTCCCCTCCCCCTTGCTACTTAAAAATTTTAAGAGCCTAAGAGGTTATCTCATCCACAGATAAAAACAGAGTCTGTTCAAGATAAATAGCTGTCTCCAGGGAATGAAGTATAGCTGTCACCTTCAGTCAATTCTTTCTGCATTCTTAATGGTCAGTTTCCCTTTTTCTGTTACGTGGACCTTTTTATTTTACATGTCACTTGGTAGGAGGTTTGTCTCCACTATTACAGAAAACTAGGCTTACTTCCAGCTCTGCCCTATACTGCTGTGACAATAAGGTGTTCTATGCTCCATGCTCTACGTCTCTGAATAGTGAATCATACAGTGTCCTGTGTATGTCACTCATTTTCATTGCACCTTCAGTCTTAGATCCAGTGAGAGACCTCCTATTAGTGAATGAGGAAAGTGTGAACACATAACCATATTACAATCTCTTACATGTTAGTATTTATTTAATCACCAGTTGCGAATTCTGACTCTTGACCCCATGTGTGTCTGAGTAGAACTGTGCTCTAGAGGATTTCGGAGGCTGCATTTTCAAAGGTAGGTCACCAGGCCTTTCTCCAAGGCACTTCTCTCTGGATGGACCTCCAACCTTTTGGTTAGCAGTCGAGTGTGTTAACTGTTTGCCCTACCAGGTTTAGAGTTTACATATATGTACTTTTTCCAATATGGATTCTTTTTAGCTCTTTATAGATTCTCTAAGAGGTAGGAGACCACTATTTGTTTTACTATTTAAAAAACAAATTAAAACAAAATGGAAAAAAAATGGTATTCTCATTTTGTGTGACTTATCAACGTGTGAGGGTCATTCATGTCTGCTGAATATTTGTTCACCGTACTTTTTACTCTACCATAAATACCCCGCCCCATTTTACCTTAAATATTTTTTCTCTCAGTGTATTGGTCTACATTTGCCTGGAGTGTACAATTACATTTATGACCATTTACAATAACCCTCCTTCACCTTGCTTTCTACTGCTTTATGTATTTCTCTGTGCATGATCTTTTTTTTACTTATCTTGAAAAATAGGCAAAAACAATAGCTGTGAATTTCTGCAAGGTCATAGGTACTGACTGAATGCGTAACTGATTGTTTCATAAAACTTTAGGTGGTACCTGAGGCAAGGAAGGAGCTGTTTGCAGGATTGGGGATGAGGGCTAAAATATGAATACATGTTTGCAACTCAGAATTAAAACCCAAGCGCTCAGATGCACACGGAGAAATCAAAGTGAATTAAATGCATGAGTGAAATTCAAGAAAAATAAAAGAGAGCAGGAGAAAGAAGGGAAAATTGATTTGCCATATTTTTTCTCAGAGAGATAAACTCCGATGGTAAAAGGGATCATTCTGCACAGGGATCACTTTACCTGCAGGGCTAGGAAGCATTTGGTTCTTGGGTTTCCTCCTTGACAGACTAAAGGTGATGATGTACAAGTTAAATATGAGAGTGTGTAAGGCCAGTGCAAGACTCAGTGAGCAGAAGTTCTCGGAAACACGGCTGCAGCGGTCTGTGCAGATCACAGCACTGCACTCCTGTCCTGAAGCCCCTAAGCAAGGATTTTAGTGCCTCCAGGAGAGTCCCAGTGAGGTACTACTGCTGAGAAACTATTTTTATATGAAACGATGGATGGTTTGGTGTATAATGAGAGACAATACTTGCCCAGTGTGTAAGAAGAAGTAATGTTTATTGCTTTACCTCATTTAATCCTCACAATATCTCTGAGAGGTAGGTGGCATTATTATCAAAATTTTACCAATCAGGAAACCAACATTTAGGTAGCTAAGTAACTTGCCCCAGACACCAAACAGCTAGTACTCAGAAGACAGGCCTGGCAACCTGCTTCTGAAAAGTCACAGCCTGGAAAACCCTCTGGATCAGTTCTACTCTGCACACGTGCGGTCACCATGAGTTGAAATTGAGGTTTTTTTTTTTTCCTGTTACACTAGACTGATTCATTAAAACAAACAAACAAAAATTGCCTTGTATTGCAGAAGATCATGAATGACCATGAGGCAACGTGGAATACACTAAAATGACAAGAGTAGAAGGGGTGAGAACCGTCTTCTTTCTCCAACACATGCTCTGCTGCTCCCTTAGGAATTTCTGTCCCTCTCATTTTATCTCTTGCACACACACACACACACACACACACACACTCAATCCTGTCTGTCTTCTATTTTTTCTCCTCCACCTTCCTTTCTCTCCAGAACTCTGCTCACACCGATGCTCCTAGGCAGGCCCTAAGCAGCATTTAAATCCATATGTGACCACATCCCTCTGGACATGTGATAACTCCGGCTCACACTCCTCACCCCTCCAAACCCGCACTTCTCACCAGATATACCAGGCCTTAATCTGCGATCCCTAACTACTGTTTTTACTATTCCTGGTGGCAGAGTGATTAAGTGCTCAGCTGCTAACCAAAATGTCAGCAGTTTGAATCCACCTACCACTCCTGGGAAACCCTATGGACCAGCTCTACTCTGTCCTATAGGGTCATTATGGGTTGGAATCGGCTTGACTGCAACAGGTTTTGACTACATTTTTTAGTATTCCCGGTGGCGCAATGATTAAGCTCTCAGCTGCTCACTGAAAGGTACTAGGTTTGAACCCATCAGCTGCTCAGCAGGAAAAGGATGTAACTGTCTGTTCCCTTAAAGATTGCAGCCTTGGAGACCCTATGGAGCAGTTCTGCCCTGTTCTATAGGGTCACTGCGAGTCAGAATTGACTTGACAGCAGCGGTTTTTTTGTTTAACTTTTTTACATTGCTTCTTGTCATGGGCCTACAGAAACCTCACATTTTAACAGTATTGAAGTGCTCGGTGTTCTCTAGCACAGACTGGCCTTTTATGCTGCAGCCTTAATACATGTTTTCTCCAGTGTTTTGTTGATCTTCTGCCTCTTTAAGAGCTAACTCAGCCTTCAAGGGACAGTCCACGTGTAAAGGTGAACCCACGTGTAAAGTTGAACCCACGTGTAAAGGTGATTTCCATTCTGAAGGTGAACCAAGCATCCAACTTCATGTGCTCCACAATACTGTGTTCATTCTGTTATCATTTTGCATTGTAATAACAGAATTAACTTTCTTTACCTCTACTAAGTATGTTCCTTGATGGTAGGTATCATTTTCCTGTTCATCTGTGTATCAGTACACTAAAAATAGTGCTTAAACAATGGACAGATTAAAGCATAAATGGAGTAAAATTAGTCTGTCCAGCTGAAGATGGTCTTTGGTGGTTGATAACATTGAGGGAGGGTCTATTGCTAACAGCAATTAGAAATGTGAAATGTGAATAGACTGTTGTATTAAAAGTTTATCTTAGTCAATTCCAACTCATAGCGACCTACAGAACAGAGTAGACTTGCCCCATTGGATTTCCAAGTCTGTAAACTTTATGGAAGCAGACTGTCACCTCTTTCTCCCTTGGAGCGGCTGATGGGTTCAAACTTGTGACCTTTTGGTTAGCGGCCAAGCACTTTTACCACTGTGCCACCAGGGATCCCTTTATTCTTAGTTGTTATTGTTGTTAGGTGCTGTCCCATCAGTTCTGACGCATAGCAACCCCATGCACAACAAAACAAAACACTGCCCGGTCCGCGCCATCCTTATAATCATTGTTATGCTTGAGCTCACTGTTGCAGCCACTATGTCAATCCATCTTGTTGAGGGTCTTCTTCTTTTCTGCTGACCCTCTACTTTGCCCAGCATGATGTCCATCTCCAGGGTCTGAACCCTCCTGACAACATGTCCAAAGTATGTAAGACACGGTCTCGCCATCCTTGCTTCTAAGGAGCATTACGGTTGCATTTCTTCAAAGACAGATTTCTTTGTTCTAGGAGTGCCAATCAATAGCCACTTTTGATTAAGTCCTATGGGCTAAACACTGAGCTGTGCAAATTACTCTTCACTGCAACTCTGAAAGGCAGGGTCTACCATCTTCGTTTTACTGGGAGAAAATGAGGTTTAGCAAGGAAAAGAGAATTGCCAGAAGTCGCACTACTGGGCAGTGGAAAGCAGAATTTGACTGCAATTTGACTTCTAGTGCTAAGTTCTGCCACAATGCTGTCACCTGAGTCTGCCATGAATTCATCCTTTAGTGTTATATTCCAACTGGTCAGACTTAAGTAATCGCATATATGTACACACAAAGTTAAAATCCATGCAGTACAATTTTTTTTTTTATTTAAATAAAGCAAAACCATTCACCAAATCTTAAGATTTCTCTGGTAAAAACTCTCATTTTTGATACAATATTTTCTAATCTTCATCGTTGATATCCCTGCAGGACAACTGCTCTCAATTTCTAAACATTTTCTTCTTTATATCACCTGACATACTATCATGTTGACACTTCCTTGTTCTTTTGTCCTACCTTGTACTTAAGGCCAAGTCAAAAGGTTTGCTTTCTCTTGGAGAACTTGCTTTTGATGAATTAAACTATTATATTTATTAGATTAACATTCAAATTGATGCCCAAAGTGCTGTTGTACAAACTAGTCCAGATTTTCTATTGGTTAGGATTTTTGGATATTATAAGGTCACTTCAAATTTAACATGTCTGAAAGTTAGTTTATCATTATCTCCAGGCCCCAAAATCTATCATTCAATTCTGCAATGATACTATTATTTTCGCAATAAACTGTGGTTAAAGTTTCTCACCATTTTGGCTGTACATAGAAAACCCTTCTCTCGTATTTTCTAGGTACAGTTATAGCATATGGACTGTTGGATCTTCATTCAAATGCTTTGACATCTATCCTGTGTATTCCACTCCTGATACCATCTTGCTACTAGACTAAATCACTCCCAGGTTAAACCCCACCGATCTGGACCAAGATAACAAACTCATGATTGATCTCACAGCTTGCCATTTTTCTCTTTCCAGTGAACTTTGTACAATATTACCTAAAACCCTGGACGTCTCATGTTACTAAAATAATCAAACTTTAGGATGGATTCCCACTGTTAAAAAAAAAAAAAAAGTACTTATAATTACCCAATCGCTATTTGGTGAGTGAATTGATGACTTAATAAATAAATTCAAATATTAATTTACTTCTTTATCTGAAACTAAGAACTTTCTTCTACATATGATTTGAAAAAAAATTGTCTTAAGGGAGTACAGAAAGTCTTAACAGGATCTTTGTATCAATTCAACTTTACTTAAAAATTCAATAACTATAAGCACATTTCTTTTTTTTAAATTAACATTTTATTGTGTTTAAGGTGAAAACTCATACAGCAAATTAGGTTCCGATTTAACAATTTCTACACAAGTTATTCAGTGATATTAGTTACATTTTTCACAATGTGTCATTATTCTCATTGATTCCATTCTGGTTGTACCATTTCCAACACTCTAGTTTCCCTGCCCCTTTACCTTCTCATCTTCCCTTCAGAGTAACTTTTGACCATTTGGTCTCTTATAGATGATTTTTCTTAAAGAAGCTCATTACTTATGAGTGATATTCTTTATTTTATGAGCCAATCTGTTATTTAGCTAAAATATGGCTTCAAGAGATAATTTCAGTTTAAGGTTTAAAGCATATCTCAGGGCATTAGCCTCAGGGAGTACTCTAGTCTCAACCAATCCAGTAAGCCTGAACTTTTTAATAATTCGAATTCTGTTCCAAACTTCTCTCCTGTCCTATAAGGACCCATCTATTGTGATCCTGATCCGAATGGTCAGTAGTAGTAGCTGGGCACCATCTAGTTCTTCGGGTCTCAGGGTAGATGAGGCCATGGTTCCCACTGACTTTTAGTCCCATAGGCTACTTTCTTCTCTGAGTGTTTTGTTTGCTTCTTTCTCTTTCATTCCCATGAGTAGCTGTATCTTAAAAAATATATACTTTTTAAAAATATGATCATTATCTCTGAACTGAATGGTTAGCTTTTTTCTGAAAAATCCCTATATTCTAGGGATTCAGTGTTTAAACTGTCCTCAAATTTATACCTTAAAAATATGATTCAGTTGTTCAATTCAGATATAATGATCACATTTTTAAAAAGTATGCACTGGCTCTTGACTTGCAACATCAAACTGGCAAATAGTAGAAGTTGTGAAACTATAGTTTTCTAGATTCTAAAATTTTATTTTGGGGGAAAATCAGATATAAATGTAAATAACATCTGTTATTCACCCACATATATTATTATACAAGTCTACCACAGTGAGGTATATAAAATTTTTTTGAAATATACTGTATATCCTAAATTTGTGTTTCCTTATGTGCTTTCACTCTGGCTCACTAAGAGTTTCACTCCAAGTCTGAATTAGCCCAGGAGGTTCACAAAAATATCAACAGGAGTGTCATTTTCTTGTTTTCTACCTATGGCACATGTTTTTTGGTAGAGTTAGAGGACATAAGCAAATGAAATGTAGTAGGTTCCTGCGGTTTATCTTGGCCATTCTATGTCTATCGTTCCTATGTCCACTGGGGCAAGAGACGACCTTGGACCAGGTATGACACAGTCATTTATAAAGTGGCAGACTTCTGTTTTCAACCCTAAGGCAGCCTTGATAATCTGGGTCATTCTCTCACTACAAATAACATCAAATGCTTAATAAAAACAAAACAGAACAAAATAAATCACACCTCCTTCAAACATATGAGCTGTCCAGAGAGGAGAGTAATGATATAGAATAACTTCAGATTTTTTTTTAGTGAAATGTTCATATTCTATGTGCATAATACCTGTTGCCATCGAGCTGATTCTGACTCATAGTGACCCTATAGGACAGAGTAGAACTGCCCCATAGGGTTTCCGAGGAGGGGTTGGTGTATTCGAGCTGCTGATCTTTTGGTTAGCAGCCCAAGCTCTTAGCCCCTGCTCCACCAGTGCTCCTGAAAACATATGGTACAACAAAATAAAACAAGAAAGCGGGGGGCGGAACATGGGACAAAAAAGCAAACAAAAACATAAATTGTAGGAGTAAAAAAATGAATGTATATAGGTAAATGTCTCTTGACTATACAAGCTGGACTTAGTTTATTATTAGCTTAGGTCCCCCCGGCAACGCCTCAGGTTTTCCTCAGAGAAAACTGTTCGTAATTGTCTACTATCCAGGTTCTTCCAAAATGACACAGGAAAAAAAGAATATAAATGAGTAATGATAATAATGGAAACCCTGGTGCATAGTGGTTAAGTGCTACGGCTACTAGCCAAAAGGGCAGCAGTTCAAATCTACCAGGCGCTCTTTGGAAACTCTATGGGGCAGTTCTACTCTGTCCTATAGGGTCACTATGAGTAGAAATCAACTCGACGGCAACGGGTAATAGTAATAACTATCATCTCTTCCTCTGTGGGCTAGGCACTGACTTGGCTTTTGCTATCACTTAATATCCACAATAATGGTTTAACATACATGATTATCACAAATTAACAAATATGGCACCTGAGAAACAGGAAGGTTATCTAAGTCAGTCAACATTGAACCCATAGTGAGCACCACAGAAGCATGCAATAAGAGGCAGAAACCAGTTTTGCATCCTCGTCATTTTAGAATACACAGGTTACTCTAGATAAGCTGTTTGGTGTATAGGCCGCAAGACAGTTGTTTCTACTGCATGGAGTTCATGTGCTCTCTTCAGCTTTTCTTAAGAACTCCGGATTTTTTTTTTTTTTTAATAAGAAGCACTGTGAAGCTTGATATAGGATTTACTATAGAAATATTCTTGAAGATATTTTTCTTTCTGTCAGCGCTATTTATATTAAGTCTCAGGTGAGAAATTTCTGTCACAACCAAGCAAAGGGAATATTGGCTGACGCTGACGAACTGAGAATCTTGATAGTTTTCTGATGAGAGTTATAAAACTCCTATGCTCTTCTCCTCTTTGGGTTGTGAGGAATCTCAAACGTCTTAATGAAAAACATATTTTTAACCTGTTTCCTAACCTTGCCTTTTGATTCTTATGTATATTTCCCTGGTCCTGATTCTTTATGCTGTTTATATTTTTCTCTACTAATTAGTCTTCATTTTAGGTTTCATCAAATCCTGGGGAAATGAGTGAGGGTGCAGGCTTTTTTAGAACACTAAGTGCCATACAAGTGCCGTAGGAGAACCCTGAGCAAAGAAGGGGTTCTGAGAAGGAAGAGAACAGTCACTGCAGATGTTGCTGGTCAGTAAAGACTTACGGAAGGAAGTAAGGAGCAAACACACCTTCGGTGATGAGGAAGACTTCAGTGGTGGGAGGTAGAAGATCTGCCTATTAAATAGTGTCCAGTTAAATACATGATGGTGTAAGGAATGTCTTAGATCAGGTTCCCCAGAAAGAGATGTAGGGCAGGTTTATTGAGATGTACTCTTGGGAACCGTATCAGTAAAAGGAAAACAGGATTGGGCTGAGGGGGAAGGTGAACTGTGAAGCAGTCATAATGGTCTCAGCCTTTCTGGAGCTGAGATCATCCTTCCGAGTTGTCTTAAGTGGAGGCAAAAGGGTTGGGCCTCTTTAATGCTGTGGTTTATCAGTCAGCCAGTCATTGGATGCCCAATGCTCCTAGGTGAGGCCTCGTCTTTAGCCTTCGACAAATCCCTGAGAAGGGCTCTTATCTCTAAACTGTCCGCAATCAATAAAGGTACCCGAAGGACAATCTGGACAGTGCACACGGTATCCAATGTAGTATCAAATGACAACCTGACTGTCCTCATGACTCACACAAAGATTGTGGGAGAGAATCAAATGCAATAACATATATGAATTCACTCAGTAAACCACAAAGTGCTTTCCAATATGTAATTATTGTTATATTAACTTTAGAGAATTTTCTGTTGGAGAGTGAATAGCAGAAAATATTTGTCCTTGACATAATTCTTCTAATCCGTCATAAGCTTCTATGTGGTTTCCTAGTAAACTCAAAACGAAGGTGAACTGAGAACACATAGGTAAGAGCAACTGAAATTCTAAGCTTTGTTTATGTTAGTTCTGTGGCTAAAAAAAAAAAAATGATATCTTTAAATGTCCAATTTACTAAAGAGTAATAAATTAAGTTCTGTATGAATTAAAGCCCATTAATTTCATAATAAATAAAATGATTAAGAATACATTATTGACAAGCAAGGATGATATTCTAATTTATAAAATAACGCCCTTAGGAAAAAATCAAAAAAGATGATTCATAGAAAATATACCAAAACATTGTTTTATAAATTTGTTGGGATAATGAGTAACATTTTATCTGCTTTTAATTTTTTCATATTTTTTAAATATACCCTAAAAAAATATTTATTTTTGATAAAAATCATTTAATTTGGGGAGAGCACTTTAGTAAACTAAGTTGTAGAAATAATATTAAATTAAGATTTGATGAAGAAGCAATTATCATAGAATAAAAGTTGTTATTCGTATTTACATTTTCTATCATTGTTTTCTTTTAGAAAATATGCACAAATAAAAAAAGGAAAAAAGTATTGCCGTCCAGTTGATTTCAACATAGCGACCCTACAGGACAGTGTAGAACTGCCCCATTGGGTTTCCTAGGCTGTGATGTTTGTGGAAGCCGACTGCCACATTTTCTTCCATGGAGTGGCTGGTGGGTTGAACCCCTGACCTTTTGGTTAGCAATTGAGCACTTAATCACTGCTCAGTGAGGGGTCCTGGTGAGGGAACACCCATTGCCATAAAAAAAAAAAAAAAGTTGCCGTTAAGTCGATTTCCATTCATAGCAACCCTACGTATGCTGTAGTAAAATATTTTAAGTTTATTTATCAATTTATTGACTCATTTTAGACCAACTTTGTGACATTGTCAATACTCAGTTTTGTTCCTTAGCTGTTGAATAAGAGTTTGGTGTGCACACATTAGATTCAGAACACAATGTATATCTCAGACTCATGGTAAACACTACAAGAAATTTATGTTTTTATAACATTGTAAATAAATTTATGAAGTGAATTAGTGAAAGTGGCTTACAGTCTTAAAGTAATTGAAAAAATAGCACAAAAGTAATATAAATATCTCATTAATAATTTTATATCAATTACATGTTGCAATAATATTTGGGATATATTACATTACATGAGAACCCTGGTATCACAGTGGTTAAGCTCTGGGCTGCTAACTGAAAAGTTGGTGGTTGGAATGCACCAGCCACTGTGCAGGAGAAAGATGTGACCTCAGAGACCCCATGGGGCAGTTCTACTCTTTCCTACAGGGTCAAAATGAGTGGAAATGGACTCGACAATAAGAAGTTTGGTTTGTTTGGGTTTATTACATTACATAAAAAATATTTTTATTATCAGTTTCATCTGTTTTATTTTTTAAATGTGGATACTAGAATATGTCCAATTGCATTTGTAGCTTGCATTATTTCTCCATTATGCGGTGCAAACTTACAGTTTTGAAATTTCTCATTTAACATGGCTGAAATGGTCTAGTCTTCCCATAAATCACTTATCACTTGATATTGCCAAATCACACCATTAAAATGCAGAAGTATATAAACTTATTTTACCAAAATAGTTCTTTTTCTGAATGAAATGTTGGTGGAAAATATTTACTCTGAAATAATGAATTAGGCCTAGTTTTTTTTTTTTTTTTTCGGACAAGTAAGCATGCGGCTTCTTTCCTACGTTTTTGTTTTAGTATTGTGAATAATTCTACTAATAAATGCAATAGCAAAATAAAGTACATGAAAATGTATGGGGAAAGGTTCTCAGTAGAAAAACAGCCCAAATTAACATGGACAAAACACTTACAATTTTATAAATAATATATTAGGACATCAGGATACAAATTAGGACGAAAGGAGTCTCAAATAGTGTGAATACAGTAGTGGTGTTTCAAACTTGATGTTCCCAATAAATAATATTAAAGAAAATTGTGGGAAAAATCACATGAATTCCTGCTTTTAAATGTACAGCAGGAACTCTGGAGTGTTAAATGTATTTTCACATTATATCAAACATTTGCTTTTCTTAAGTGTATCAGTTATTTAAATTGCTGTGATTTAAATCGAAGCTACCTTTATCTATGTAGGCTGGCATATACTGCTCCAAGAAAAAAAACTGAAAAGAGTGATTGGCCCACATTTAAAATTTCACAGTCCCGTCAAAGGAGTGAGGAACAAACAAGGTTTTCATTCTGCAGGATCACCCTTACATTTGCATAGGACGTTGCCTCTCAACCTCTGCTCTGGATGCATTCTTTCCATCAATAAGGTCATTATTCGTGGCACAGATGCACCGGCCAGAGTTGTCTATTGTACCTCCTCAATCAATTCAGTGCTCACGCAGCCAGAGCCTCCTCGGAGCTCTTCGAAACGAGGCCAAAAATGTATCTAAATTACCCCATTTACTAAGGCTAAGAAAAGATCTTTCTTTGGTATGTATTGGACTTCATAATATTTATCAGGCATCTCATTTATATACTTCTTTGCCACAACAACATTGTATTTAAGGTTATAATTTTAAAGTCTAGACTGGCTTATATTTCTTCATATCTGGCGGCGTGTTGGGGAAGGAGAGAGACAAGGAAGCTATCTGAAAGGATAGTATTTCAGCATATTGAACTCTCTCAAGGAGGCGTCCTAACAAGTCTGTAAGATGTTGTGTTTAAAATTGTTGGATGAACAGAGATAATACTGAGTTCAGAATCAAAATTAAAATATAAAGGTAAGAGTACAGGACATATATATATATATATATATAAATACGTCAGGATTAAACTGGGTAAAAATGAATTCAAAATTCTTATTCTGTTTTCTTTTTGAATACTAGTTTGCACAAAGGAAAAAGAGTAGATGGTAAATTCTAAGCTCTTTTTACACATAAAATAATTCCGCTTTCCACCTGGTTAATTTCAACCCTTAGTATTCAGAAACCATTTTAATTCTCCGGGAATCCAGATTTCTGGGGTGCATGGAGTTGGGGTGACACATGCAGGCCATTTGCCCTTAGGTGTCCTTTTGAACCTTGAGCCTTGAAAAAGCTGTTTCTTAAAGTCACCTTTAAGTCAAACAATAGCCTCGTAAGCAGCTTAGTGGAGACATTTTGCCTTGAACATCGTGCCCTTTGGAAGAATTATCTATGTGCAGTCAGTTTTCAGAAACTGGAACTCCAGGGTCTGACTGGAAGCTGTACTTTAGGGTGAACTCTTATTACGTAAACACTGTTCCCCCAACTTTTTCCATGGCAGTGCCTATAAGACAGGTTGTAAAAGTCTTTAGAGGGTCTGGTCATCTTCCAGACATTTTGACTCCCTTTTTTTTTTTTTTTTTTTAGCCCTGGTGGTACAGTGGTTAAGCACTGGGTTGCTAACTGAAAGGTAGGCCCTTTGAGCTTACCAGCTGCTCCGCAGGAGAATAATTTCAGCTTTAGAAATCCTATAGGGCAGTTCTACTCTGTCCTACAGGATGGCTCTGAGTCTGAAACCACTCCATGGCAACAGGTTTTGGTTTTTGTCAAAACGTTACCCCAATTTGCAAATCATATTCAATTTGATAAACTTCAATCAATTTCTGTTATTGGCTTAACACGATTTTTATTTTAACAGTATCAGTCCAAGATTTCCCTTTTACTCCAAGAGCGCTTCCTATTTGCAGATTTCAGACAGTTCATTCAATTTCAGACCTACTTTTTTTTATGAGCCAGGAAGTTGGAATCGACTCGACGGCACTGGGTTTGGTTTGGTTTTTGGTTATGAGCCAGAATGGCAACCCTGGTGGTGCAGTGGTTAAGAGCTACGTCTGCTAACCAAAGGTCTGCAGTTTGAATCCACCAGAAGCTCCTTGAAAACCCTATGGGGCAGTTCTACTCTGTCATATAAGGTCGCTGTGAGTTGGAATTGACTCGATGGCAATGACTTTGGTTTTTGGTTTTTATTCATTTTCAAAACTTGTTCATGTCTGTGCTGACAGTAGGATGTGGGTCAGTCACCCAGAGGAGAGTATTATTTCTTATAGTGATATGAGCGTGGCTTCATAATCATTCAATATTTTATTAATGACTTACTACCATATGCCAATCATTTTTTCTGTAGATTGAATGCACCATAGAAAGAGAAGGCAAAATCTCTTACCAATTGTTTATTTTCTGGGTAACTGATTACCTGATTACTCTACTTTTAGACTCTCCCGCCAACCCCCACAAAAAAAGTGCATATGACAATTTAATTGATGAATCACAAAGATTTTTTTTACATACAGTTTTATCATTTGTAGGGCAGATAATTTACATTACAGAGCCTCAATTTAAAATCCTGATTAGATTAGTTATTCCTGCTTCTTTAAATCATCATTTTACCTGGGTTGCCCTGGGCACTGTTGTTATCTTCTCACCGTTTCCCCTTGAGGGAGTGCTCAGCAAAAGAGAATGGTCACCGCACTGGTCAAATGTTTCTCTCCTCTGCAGAGAGCTTTCTTTCTCTTCCTTAGGAAGCCTGGGCCCTAGTTTACAGCCATACCTTGGAGGCTCAACCCCTGTTATTGACCCCTTTGAAACCTATTGTGTTTCAAAGAAGAAAGAGAACCTGAGATATGGGGCCCTGGGGGTACAGTGGCTAAGAGCTCAGTTGCTAACAAAAAGGTTTGCAGTTTGACACTCCACCAGCAGCTCCTTGGGAACCAGCGGGGCAGTTATACTCTGTCCTATAGGGTTGCTATGAGTTGGAATCGATTCCACAGCAACAAGTTTAGGGTTTTGGTTTTTTGGAGATGTGAATTATAATTTTCATTTCAAACAAATTCTGATTTCAAGATACTACTAATTAAATGAAGGCTGAAGAAGAACTGATGCCTCTGAATTATGGTGTTGTGAAGAATATTGAAATATACCATTGTCTGCCAGAAGAATGAACAAAAACTTGTCTTGGAAGAATTATAGCCACAATACTCCTTAGAAGCAAGAATGTGAGGCTACGTCTCACATACTTTGGACATGTTATCAGGAGGGACCAGTCCCTGGAGAAAGACATCATGCTTGGTAATGGAAAAAAAAAAAAAAATGTAGAGGGTCAGTGAAAAAGAAGAAAACCCTCAGTGAGGTGGATTGACATAGTGAGTGCAACGATGGGCTCAAACAGCAACCATTGTGAGGATGGCACAGGACCAGGCTGTGTTTCATTCTGCTGTATATACGGTTGCTTTGAGTTGGAACCCACTCGACAACACCTAACAACAACAACAACAATAATTAAATAGATAACACTTCATGTAATAGTCCCAGGATACCATTTCAAGAGCCATATGCAATAGTTTCATAATATACGATGATTTATCTGAAATATTAAAATCAATATTACTCAATTATCATGGTTTAATTTCCACATGAAAGATTTTCCTGAAGAAAGAAAAACAAAAATAAATAAAATTACAAGAACAGAATCATTACTAAATTGTTCTGAGCTCTTTTAAAATATTAAGTTTGAACAAACCCTAATATTCCTTGTGCCACTGATGACATGTCAAAATATTAGACACTGATAGCAAATGAACCTCTAGTTTTTAATTTAAATGTTATAAGTAAAAAGCAGCAGCTAGCTGCCAACAAATCATGCTGCCAGGAAAGGACACCCTGGGTGCTTCACTACACAGTCTCCAGAGCCACAGCAGTAATAAACTTTATAGGAGGCTTCACGTTGTTCTTCCTCTCTCTGTGAATCATGCTCCGTTGAGACCATAAGAGTGACAACACCTGTTTCAAAGGCAGGTGACATAAATTAGCAAGCTGATATTATTGTACTGAGACTAGAGAAATGCACTCTTTAAGATGGGAGAAGAACTGGGATCACGAGACCATCTCAAACACAGTAGAGGAAAACACTTAGATGTCTCCATTTAGAACCCATACATAAGAGAACAATCCTAGGATTAATAATTTCCCAGCATATTACCTTTACAATTTTATCACGTTTGTGTCCAAATGAATTGAAGATAATTTTACGTTATCTTCTGTATCATTAAGGGTATTAGGTTGAAAAAACAATTAGCATCCCTAAGAGTAGAATTTTTTCAAATTAAGTGTTCTGCCCAAACTGGAATCCAGCCAAACTACTCTCTAAAAATGTCAATTTGAACTATTTCTTACAATATTGGAAAGAAGGTTTTAGTTAAATAGATTTAGATGGTTCCAGTGGTCCTATTTCCCATATTCAAACTTAGGCAGGTATATTGGTTCCAATTATACATCAGATACTTAAATTGTCAGTCTTTTTCTGAATATCCTTTCATTTTCTTTCTTTTTAATCTCTTCAAGCACTCATTACAGTCAGTGAGTAGATTCTGCACCTTTTGGCAACACACTCAGTGATATTTTCACGGAAAAATGCTTTGAGAAACTTCACATTAACTATATTGTTCTGTTGTTGCTGTGTATAATTTTAATTCTGAAACCATTTTCACTATAGTTCCAAAGTTCCAAAGCATTTTCCTTTAAAAAAAGAAAAAAATCCACCCATCTGAGTGAACGCTACTGGTGGTTTGGATTTCAGCATTGAGTATGAGGTAGCCTTGTGGGAGTTTCCCATCTAAAACTATAAAAGTTTCCCCTCACAAGTAAAAAGTCTTCAAATAAGAATTTTTCTAAAACCTTACTCTATGAAGTGAAACTATGAAATTGTGTTTTTCTTTTTTTTTTCCAATAACCATATTTGACAATTATGGGAGAATATTACTTTAACCAAAAACAAAACCCACTGCCGTCGAGCCGAGTCGATTCCAACTCATAGTGACCCTATAAAACAGGGTAGGACTGACCCATAGCGTTTCCAAGGAGCGCCTGGTAGATTCGAACTGCTGACTTTTGGTGAGCAGCTGTAGCACTTAACCACTATGCCACCAGGGTTTCCAATATTACTTTAGTAAATTAAAAAAAAAAAAATGAGAGTATGAACCATGCAGGTCACACTTTATAACACTGTCTACTTTACAATGCAAAATAATAATAATAATGAATAGAGTCTGCATCTGCCTACGAATTTAGATGTATTTACAATCCTTATTTCCTTATGTAGCTAGGAAACTGATTCTGAAATTATAGATATGGGCTATATTTTAAACAGCAACACCTTTTTGGGTTAATTCCATGTAAAACTGAATAACCGATGAAGTTTGTCTTCTATCCTCCTCTGTCTATGGTTCCCAAACTCATGTGACCTGCCTCACTGGAAACTAGTGTCATTGAAAACTCCCTCTTTGTGCGTTAGGGTTGAGCTTCTGAAGTGCCAAGGCTTCAAACGTATCGTTTCCCATTCCTTTTTCTAATCTTATTTAAAGCAGAAATAAAATAGAAAATGCTATTTCTCCACATACCTGATGAATGAAACAACTTATAAAAATTTGTGTTTTTTAAAAAATTTTTTATTAGGATTTTTATTTGAATGCAATTTCTTCATTTCTTACCCTTTTATTTAAAATTCTAGAAATATATTTAATTTCTTACAATAGTTCCTTCACGTTTAACTAAGAGGCTGCATATTTTCACTCCCATTCGGAGAGCTAAGCCACAGACTGAATATGGAATACACGACGCACAGTCTATACACTGGATCTAAATCTTGGATCTCCCCGTTACATTCATACATTGAGTATGATTTGTAAGTCTTACTTTTCTCTGCTGTAAAATAGAAACACCACCACCAAACTGATGGTATCTTGGACAGATTACTTGAGATATACCTTTACATCACTTGCTACAATGACTCCAATAATGACTAGCAACCAAAAAAAACAAACTAGCTGCTGTTGAGTATTTTCCGACTCATGGCAACCCCATGTGTTGCAGTTTCATAGGGTTTCCAGTGTTTAGAGCTTTCAGAAGCAGATCACCAGGCCTTTCTTCTAAGACAGGGACATGAATAAATTGTAGCTATTATAGCTATTGGAACCCTGGTGGTGTACTGGTTAACAGCTGCTGCTGTTAACCAAAAGTTCGGGCGTTCGAATCCACCAACCACTCCTTGGAAACCCTTTGGGGCAGTTCTACTCTGTCCTATAGGGTTCCTATGAGCCGGAATCGACTTGATAGCAATGGGTGTTGGGATTATAGCTACTGGGGGAGCTCCGATTTATGACCTGTGGGCTCATCACCCCAAATACTGTCTTTGATCTCTCTCCTTTCCAATCTATGTTGTATATAGATGGAAAACAAACTTTCCTCAAAGAGAGATTTCCTCATGTCATTTTTCCCCTCAAAACTAAATCTGTTGTTCAAGGCCCTCCATTATCTGACACCATCATAATTCTTTTATCATATATCTTTACAATTAGACAAGTTTTCTCCTTCATTTAGATTAATGTTATCTTGTCCACCAAACCCATCATGCTAACCTGGCTTAGCTCATTCTGTTTCCCTTGCTTGAAATACAATTCTTCCTCTGCTTCCTGTTTCCAAATCTACCTATCTTTAAAGTCCACTCTGAATTCTGTCAATTCCTAAAACCATTATCAAATGTTCTCAAACTCACGGCTTTTTTATATTCTGAATTTTCCTATACAATGATCTATCCAGTTGATTTTTACATCAATGCAGTTTTTAAATCTTAAATCAATTTATTTCAATTCAGTTTTATTTCATTTAAACTGTATTTCAGTTCAATGGCGAATGATTTATGGGAATCAGTTTTATTTTCTCCCAATATGTGTGAGCTCCAAAGAACACAGATACCACATCCCATGCTTTCTTTATATAACTCACAGTACCACCTTCAAGCCTGATGAACACTCATACCTCTAGGGCTTTATACTTTAAGCTTTTCCAAGATGCACAAAGGAGGGATCTAATGGTATTAATTTCCATATCTTCAACTTCATTAACTGTTTATCCCAAAATTGATTTGCCTGAGAAAGTGCCATAATTTTAGTATCCTCAGATTATTTTATACTTATTTTTTGTTTGTTCTTCTTCCTCTTTAGAAAAGAAAGGAATATGTTCCACCGATTCTGAATCTTACAATGATGTATCATCCATAGATACCAGAGCATTTAGACAATAAGCAACTCTAATTTAGGAATGTTAAGGATTGAATTGTGCCCCCCAAATATCTATGTCATCTTGGTTAAGCTGTGATTCCTAGTAATGTCCTCCATTTTGTGATCTGATATCCTTATCCTGTGTGTTGTAAATACTAACCTGTTTGACATACAACCAGAATGCTCCTCGGAAGCGAGGATGGCGAGACTACGTCTTACATAGTTTGGATATGCTATCAGGAGGGATCAGTCCCTGGAGAAGGACATCGTGCTTGAAAGAGTACAGGGTCAACAGAAAAGAGGAAGACCCTCAACAAGGTGGACTGACACAGTGGCTGCAACAATGAGCTCAAGCATAACAACAATTGTAAGGATGGCACAGGACCGGGCACTGTTTTGTTCTGTTGTGCATAGAGTCACTATGAGTCTAAACTGACTCAACGGCACCTAAAAACAACAACATGATGTTAATGAGGCAGGATTAGAGGCAGTTATGTTAATTAGCAGGACACAGTGTACAGGGTTAGGTTGTATCTTGAGTCAATCTCTTTTGAGATATGAAAGAGGCAAGGGAGCAGAGAGGAGAGGGACCCCCTACCACCAAAAAAGAAAAGCAGGGAACAGAGCGTTTCCTTTGGACCTGGGATCCCTGCACTGAGAAACTCCTAGATCAAGGGAAGAATGACGACTAGGACCTTCCCCCTGAACCAACAGAGAGAGAAAGCCTTCCCCTGGAGCTGGCACCCTGAATTTGTACTTCGAGCCTACTAGACTGTGAGAGAATAAATTTCTGTTTATTGAAGCCATCCACTTATGGTATTCTGTTACAGCAGCACTAGAAAACTAAGACAAGGGTAACAAATCTTTCTGAAAGTCAGTTAGTATTCAATTTACTGTTTTTACCAAAATTGAAGGAAGACACTATCAGATTGACAGATTAGAGATTGCTGGAATTTTTTTTTTTTTTTCAATAATTCACTGTGTAGTATTTCAAAGCATAATTAAATTTTAACATAGTTCAGTTCAGTTTAAATAATGTTTGCTGGGTGCCTACTTTGTTCAAAATATTACATACTGGGAAGGAAATGGAAGAGAAAAAGAGGAACACAAATAACTAGCTAAATAAATCACATATGGACTGGGATGTCAATCTAGTGAGTGGTTGTGGAAAAACAAAAAGGACAAGTGAATGCCCAATAGAAGGCAGAGTGTAGAACTTACTAAACATGCCTTCAAGTAACCATGCTTTAGTGCAGCAACAGAAGGTGCAGGTAGTTCTGACTGTCCCAACAGGACAGGCATCAGAGAAAAGAGACTACAGTTGGGTTTTGAATAATCAGAACGATACTCATAATAGAGACAGACTAGATGGTTGAGAGAAAGGTAGAATGTGGACCTAGCCAGCTTTAGTAGCCCCGATGGCACACTGGATAAGCACTTGGCTGCTAACCAAAAGGTCAATGGTTCAAACTCACAGCTGCTCCATGGAGAAAGCTGTAGCGGTCTGCTCCCATAAAGATTTACTGCTTTGGAAGCCCTACAGGGCAGTTCTACTTTGTCCTATAGGTTTGCTATCAGTTGGGATCAACTGTAAGGCAATGTACCCATCTTTAGAGTTTCACTGTTATCTTTCAAGTAGTACTGGTCTTTCTTTGATGGTCTTTCTTTCCTGAGACTTGTAGACCATAAGGTGGTGATATAGATTTATAAATCTCTCTCTGTATATATATATGTGTGTGTGTGCACACACGTGTGTATAGAACCATGTAATTAATTGTAAAGATAGTTTAAAGAATCAAGCTTAGAAAATACATACCTTGAAATATTTATTTTTATGTCTATTTTAAAACTCATTTATGTCTTTATATGAATGTTTGGAAATACGTAAAAATATAACTTGATTAAGAAGGTATTTTCCAAAAGGTGATTAGATTCATATTTTATGACCAAATGTGATTTTATTAAAATGATCCATGATAATATGCCAGTCTTAAAAGACTTGATATATTATCCACTAATACTTTTACAGTTGCTTAGTAACAGATAGTACACTGGCAACAACTGGAATGAACAGATGGAGGAGTGGGATTCCTTATAATGAATATCTTACCTACTCGTTATCTTTGTCATTCTTATAGGTGTTACAGTAAAATTTCCTTAATAACACCTTATTTTAGTAGGATTATTGCTTGTTAATCATTTACTATATAGAGTTCAACCAGGAAATACAGTTTTAATTTCCAGTGTTCCTTCTGAAGAGCTTTCTCCTCAGTGGGGTGACGGTAGTGCCAGCCTTGCCCACTGGCTCCCACAGAATCAGTATCCAAGGGAGGACTGTAATTGTGCTATAATATAGATGGTAGCTGAGTTTCTGCCCCTAGCTATGGTGGGAAAAATCTTTTAATCTAAAAAGATTTTGGGAATGCTAGGTATTTTATACTAGTACAGGTATTCTTTTATCCCAATTTTTAATTTTCTTTATTACACATAAAAATACCATCATCTTACATACTTTGGACATGTTATCAGGAGGGATTGGTCCCTAGAGAAGGACATCAAGCTTGGTAGAGTAGTGGGTCAGTGAAAAAGAGAAAGACCCTCAACGAGATGGATTGATGCAGTGGTTGCAACAATGGGCTCAAGATTAACCATGATCATGAGGATGGCGCAGGACCGGGCAGTGTTTCATTTTGTTGTGCATGGAGTCACTGTGAATCAGAACCAACTTGATGGCACCTAACAGCAACAACATTATATTAATAAACATAGTCTCCATATACCTTCTACTATTTAAATAATTTTACTTTTATGAAACAGAATTGTATAGATAAAAGCTGAAAAGAACTTATTAATTCATACATCAATCATTCAACAAATTTCTGAGGGTCAATTATGTATAAATCCTTCTACATAGTGGGTACATTGTGATGAATATAATACATTTTACAAATAAGAAAAATAGAATCTGAATAATTAATGTCCCTTGTCCAAGTTCATATAGCTTAGTTTTTAAGACTTTTTTCCCCCCCTAATCAAGTCTTTATGTGAATGATTTAAACTCATGCATAGGTGGCCACGAAATGGGTGGCTTGTCTTAAAAAATGCAACACAAAGGTCCGTGTCTAGCCACCATATTGTGTAGTGTGGGGGCCTGGAGCAAGGTTGTGAGGACACAGGAAGAATAAAGGTCTAAGAGCTGAAGGACAGAGATACTCCCACAGCAATGAGACAAGGCTCTCCTTCAACCACAGTCATAGAGAGAAGACTGAAGATACATACTTCACACTAGAATGAAGATAGTGGGAATCAGAAAGAAAGAAATTTCTTGGTGACACAAGATTCATTGCAATGCACTATCAATACAGTTAAGAAATGTGTTCCATGCCCTCTTTCTAGGTATGAACATGTAGCATACAGTAAGACATTCATTGCCTGTCTGTTGAATAAATGAACAAGAAGATAAATTAATGATAAATAACGTAGGCACCTCCATGGAGACAACATGGCTCCTGAGACGATGGATCTGCAACCTGGTTTCCAGAATAACGGAAATCTCCTTTCTTCTTTAACACGTCTTTATATTACGTGCCTGATTTATGGAGGTTTGTACACACAAGGAGGGTAGAGATTTTATAAAAATTACATGGATACATATTATATTAGTTTAATGATTTCTCTTATATATGTATGTATACATATTCAATAAGCTGACATGAATTTCTTTCATAGGGCTTGAGAGTTAGATCCTATTTATTCTATGAAGAAGCTATTTTGAGTGAGTTAAGAAAAGAGGAAACACCAGATAAGAAAATATTTCTTAGCTAGTGACTTCTTGGAAAAGTATAACGTGGATACAAATCAATACTATCTTTTAGGACACGCTACTTAAAATGTAAAAACATAAATTCTCACCTTTCTATTTGTACAAAAAAATTGTCTTTTGCCAAAGTGATATAATTGGCTGGAAATAGGATGTGCTAGAACCAATAAACACAGTAGCCCTTAGCTATACTGGGAGCCACCACTGTTAGGTATATACTGTACTGTCCCAAATAAACAAAATGTAAAACCAAATAAATCTTTTAAATACCACTTCAAAAATGATTGGCCATCTTGGTGATAGAAAATAATATTTATTCTCACAGTTAGAGCCTCGTGACAAAGTACCAGTGCTTTACATTTCATCCCGCTGCCTGTGTCCCAGTGTACTCACCACCATTTCCTCTCTGTTCTCTTGCCACACACAGCTACCCAGAGCTCTTCCTCACTTGCTGCACACTGTTGTATCCGTCAGAGGTCCCACCACAGCCAGACATTGATTGCCCTTAGTGGCTCACACGTCTGTCTGTTACCCCAGAATGCACTCTAGGGCCACTCTTTTCTCCCCACATCCAACACCACAGTCCTTCCTAGTTACTGTACTCATCATTTTCCTTAAGCTTCTTTGTTGTTTCCCATGCTTTGTCTACCTAGAGTTAGCTACCCTTTTACGAAACTTTCCCAAATGTTCAATACCAATCTTATCCTCAGGCTTTGTTTTAGGAGTTTCTCTCTTCATGCAATTATTTTCCTACTTATCTTTTAATTTCTCTGTATTCAGGCCAGTCCCAGGAGAAGGATATGATGCTTGGTAAAGTAGAGGGTCAGCGAGAAAGAGGAAGACACTTGACCAGATGGATGACACAGTGGCTGCAACAATGGGCTCAAACATAGCAACTGTGAAGATGCCAAAGGTTAGGGCAGTGTTTCCTTCCATTGTACACAGGGTCGCTGAGTCGGAGCTGACTTGATGGCACTTAATAACAAGAACGACATATTCAGAGACCATTTAGAGGACGGGAGATTCTGGCACAGAGTATGGGGTATCATAAACATCCAATTGAAATGCAAGTTTATTGGATACGTGATTTGACTTAGTTGTCTTTTTAAAATCTCCAGCACCTTGCAGAATACCTCATACACAGCAGGTGTGGAGCAGAGTTCCGCCCTGATACACATGGGGTCCCCATAAGTCAGAATCAACTCAATAGTCACTGGTCTCTACTCAGAGCCTAACTGTTGAAGTGAAATCTGAAAAAAGTAATTATTAGGTTTACTTATTTTATTTTTAATAAGAGAAGTGTTGGGAAGAATCGGCAGATCTTTTGGTGACTTACTTTAAAAAAAATGTATTTTATGTCAAAATGAGCCCCATTGGGCCTCCACTAAGAACCTCTTTCAGCATCTACCTCTGCCTCACCAAGTTCAAAGGCCAGCATACTGCTTACACTACCTGCATATGGTAGTAACATAAACTATGAGTTATGGTAACAAGCTATGAGTTAGAGAGAGTAGACGAGTCAAAGCTTCACATTGTTTCTGTTCAAAAAAATCTTTATCTAGAGCCTGCTGGATGCCAGCAACTCTGTTAGATATTAGGACTCGAAGATGCATGATGCATTGTTCATTCTTAAGGACATTGGTGTTTAGTTCTTTGTGGTCAAACTCTGAGGTAATCATTTTTCTTGAGCTTCTCATGTAGAAAATGATTTGGATTTCAGGAACCCAGTGATTTTTCTAATTTGCTCTGTTTATCTGCTCTTCCCTGCATGGAAGAGTTGATGTCTGCCAGTTATGGTCAACCACTCGTGCGTGAGGGAAAGCTTTTGGCAACTCAAAAACTTATTTACTGAAGGTACTTGAGCACCCCAATGCCCAGAAAAATTCCTATGCCTATGGATGTTGCTATGCTTGGTCATCGGTGTTGGTAAAATCTATATTAAGCAATAAAGTAATAAAACAACTGGAAATATAAGTTTTTATTTCATATAGAAGGTGAAGATTGCTTAGAAATGCCTCACACCCCTCGTGTTTTCTAGCCCTCTATATTCTGGCAATTTTGTAATTTTTTTGATTCCTCATCCCTTATTCTGAAACTAGGTAAATAGTTGATAGGTAGCTCTATTGTTACTTTATGTAGAAAAACAACTGACATGTGACAGGATTCTTACACTAACATACTGACAAAAGCTACCACTAACGTAATGTATTACGTCATAGGTAATGTTCTTCAGAGGCTGTGAGGCCAAGTGGTGGGCAGCTGGGGCTCTGTAGTTAGGCAGATCTGGTTCACAATCATTTGTTCTATGCCCTTGACTATTCCCCTCGCCTCTCTTGATCTCAGTTTTGTCAGCAAGATGTCCTTATGACATCACATGCCTCATGGGGTTACAGATAAAGTGGTTAGCACAAATACCAAGTGCCCAAAATTCTAACTGAAGTAATTTTATCAATATTATTAACAAGCTACTATTACCATTTACTAGTAATGTTTATTATTAATCCACCAAGAGCTCCTCAGAAACTCTATGGGGCAGTTCTACTCTGTCCTAAAGGGTCGCAATGAGTCGAAATCAACGGAAACAGGCTTTTTTGTTTGTTTGTTTTTATTAAGAGTAATCCTGGTAACACAGCGATTAAAGTGCTGGGCTGTTAATCAAAAGGTTGACAGTTCAAACTCACCAGCCGCTCCGTGGGAGAAGGATGTGGCAGCCTGCTTCCATAAAGATTTACAGCCTTGGAAACCCTATGGGGTAGTTCTACTCTGTCATATAGGACTGGAATCCACTTGATGGCAGTAGATTTATTTTTATTAAATGAGAAAATTATGCACAGGAAAAAATAAAACACAATTTCACTACCCTTAGCATTTTGGGTTAAATTGTACTCTGAATTATAATTTTATGAAAATTTAGAATAATTATTATCTACAGGCCACTTATACAACACAGATATCTATGTATTAATATTTGACAAAATTATGAGTTAATTCTTAAAGTATTTTCTGTCTAAATCAAAACACCCATCTATCCCAAAAGCAATGTTATCATTATCACCATTTCATCATGACTAGGGGACTCAGACCTTGGAGTGCTCTTTTTAAGGGCCTCCTGGGTCCATAAGGACATCCGTCTGCGGAAGAGAGAGCAGCGTACCCTTGGGGACAATGGAGGCCCTGTTCCAGGGACTCTCCCAGACTGTGCCTGCTGCGGTTCTACACTTACATCCTTTCTGGTTACAACAAATGAGTAACTGTAAGTACAGGTAATCATTTCTTTGAACTCTGTGAGTCATTATAGTGAATTATTGAGCCCACCATGGGCAGAGAGGCTGGCATTTCCTATTGGGCAAGGGATGGAAGGGCAGAGTCTTAATTTGTGGAAACCCAATTCTGGGTGGTTAGGGTGTGAGAGAGAAAGAGCCATGTGGGTGGCTGGTGTCAGAATGATGAGGTGGAAAACTAGGGATATGAGTGATCTTCAGTTTGGAAAGCAGCCTTACGTCACTATCATTCACACAGCTAGATAACAACCTCATGTTTCAGCTCAGCGTATGGCCTCGTAGCACTCAGCACCATAAAAAAAAAAAAATAGTAACTACATATTTGTTTGGTTTTCATGGTTGTCGTTGGCGCCTCTCTTCCTCACTACTGTGTAAGCACCATTAGGGTGGGTTGTGTCCACTTCTGATCACTAGACTCTCACGTCTCTAATGTTGCGTCTGCCAAACTCAATATAAACTCACTGCCGTTGAGTCGATTCCGACTCATAGCGACCCTATAGGACAGAGTAGAACTGCCCCATAGAGTTTGCAAGGAGTGCCTGGTGGATTCAAACTGCCAACCTTTTGGTTAGCAGCAGTAGCACTTAACCACTATGCCACCAGGGTTTCCAAACTCAATATGCGTTCAATAAATACAGGGTCAACGGATGTGTAGTGGAAGCGTCCTTAGATATTACTAAATTCAAACCCATTTTACAGGGGAAATATTGAGGCTCAGAAACACCAACAGCTTTGCCTATAACTACGCAGTTAGCTAGAGGCAGGGTTAGGATGAGAAAACAACCCCACTGTCTGAAAAGCCCTGGCAGTGCAATGATTAAGAGCGCGCAGATCAGATCCACCAGCTGCCCCTTGGAAGCCCTCTGGGGCAGCTCTACTGTGTCCTATAGGGTTCCTATGAGTTGGAGTCTACTCAACGGCAGCGGGTTTTTTTTATGGGTCTGAAAATCTGCTACCCAAACATCAACTATCTCTATCATATCTAGATAGTATCAAAGTCTCTTCTAGGTGACAAAATTGATCAAATTGATCAAAAAGAATACCAGGCTTTAGCCTATATTCAGGGAAACTGCATTACTAGTGCAGAGACCCTTGAATTTCTTTTTAAAACCTGAAAGCAAAATGTTATTTTAAACACATTTCCTGAGTGATGAGCTCAATCCTGAGAGCACACAGTTACGGCACATTAGTCATTCATTAGGAACTTATTAGTTTGCCGCAGGGTATTTTCCACTCCAAGGAAAGAAACCCTGAAAAGATGCGGAATATTTAAGTGTTTCATAATTAACTGATGAAACGTACATGAATTCCTAAATTATGCTGTACATTTTATCCTCTATATTCTTTTCAAATTAAAAAATGAGCAAAGCAAAACTTCACCCCCCATCACTGTGCCCAGCAAGTCACGCTATCTGAGGGATAATTATATATGAGAGAAATGGATGGTTTTCATTTTGTGTAGAAAATTGCTGGGTTTACATTCTCAGAATGTTCACGAAGGTTGATTCTATTTCCTTAAACAATGAATACCTTTTTTATGACGGTTTTAATATGCGTGAGCCACCCTGCCCAAGGCTGCAAGAATGGAGAAAAATGACACACTTTCCCTGGGTTAGTTCTGTAATGCTGCCCTAACAAATTACCACAGAATGTGGCTTAAAACAATGCCCATTTATCATCTCATTCTTTTGTAGGTTAAAAGTTACGTGGGTCTCACTGGGCTAAAATCAAAGCGTTGGCAGGCTGCATTCCTTACTGAAGTCTCCAGGGAGAATTGGCTTCACGGACTATTCAGGTCGTGAGCAAAACTTGTTTCCACATGGTTAGAGGACAAAGGTCCTGTTTCCTTGCTGGCAGACAGCTGGGGGTTATTCTTGGCTTCTAGAGTTTACCCATATTCCTTGACTCCTGGCCCCCTTTCTTCATCCTTAAAGCCAACAATGGTGCGTGGGTTCCCTCTCACCTCAAACATCCCCTTTTATCGCATCTCTCTGATTCCATCTGGAGAAATTACTCTGCTTTTGAGTTCAAGTGACTCTGTTGGGCCCAACAACATGGTTCAGGATAGCCTCCCAGTTTCAAGGTCTTCAACCTTAATTAATCTGCAAAATCCCTTTTGCTAAGTAACATAACATATTCTTAAGATCCAGGACAGGGACATTTGAGGGTGGGGCTCATTTTTTTAATTACATGTAATTCCAATCTCAATTTTAGGTTACATTTTTTTTTATATATATAATATTTAGGAGTCCCCAGGTGATGCAGGTAGTTAAGCGATAAACTACTAGCCAAGAGATTGGCAGTTTAAACACACCCAGTGGCCTCATGGGAGAATGACCTGGGGATCTACTCCCCTTGAGATTACAGCCTTGAAAACCCTATGGGAGAGTTCTACTTTGCATACATGGGTTCACCATGAATCAGAACTGACTTGATGGCAATTAACAACAATGCAATATTTTAAATGAAAAAAAAAAAAAAGCCCATATTTAACCTTAACAATGAAATAATTAAATACAACAAATTTATTATAATGAATACATAAATTTCATATGCAAAAAGGCCTATATAGAATAAAAGGTAGCACTTTATTATTTTGAATAAATTATGTTAAAACTTTCTTAGATTTCTTCGTTAAATATTCCCCAGAGCTACAGTGTTGTTGATGTTTGGCATTTTCTTTTGGTAAATGTCAGCAAAGATAATTCATTAAGCTCAGGATAATTTTATTAAGTATACTTACTTTCTAGTTATTTAAAATATTTACACCATTGTTGTTGTTAGGTGCCTTCAACTCATAGTGACCCCATGTCACTGAGCAGAACTGCTCTATGGGATTTTCTAGTTTTTTTTTTAATCTTTATGTCAGCAGATCCACAGATCTTTTACCCAACTACCAACCTTTCTGTTAGCAAACTACCAACCTTTCTGTTAGCAAACTACCAACCTTTCTGTTAGCAAACTACCAACCTTTCTGTTTGCAAACTACCAACCTTTCTGTTAGCAGCTGAGTGCTTAACCCTTCTACCACCAAGGCTCCTTCTTTACACCATACAACCCATATATAGACAGGATATTTTTACTGCAAGTCTCCAAGCTTTCAAGTTTATTGAAGATATTTTGGTGGATGATGAGCTATTCTGATTATGTTAAAGTATCTAACTATATTAGACAATAGGAATCACTAAAGAGATTTTTTATTTGTTTTCGAGGTAAATTTTAACTTAACATGAAAACACTTCTCAAGATATTAAAGACTATTTTTAGCAATTACATCTATTTTTGAATAAAGTATACTGAGAAACCTACTGAAGAAAGTGTTAATATCAAAAACTTTTCTTAGTAAATATTTACACACTAAATAAATAGACACAAGGACCATAGGAACAGAAAAGAAACCATTAATAAAGGTGTCTATGAAAGAGAACGCCCCCAAAGGAAGTGGAGAGGTTTGGAGTCAGATGAAGCCGAGTGCAGACCCTGATTAAATCAATTCTGATCAGGGATGACGTTACTCGGGCTGAGGATGGCAGCCATCCTGAGACTTGGTGTCCTTGCATCTTAATTTAGGATAATAATATCTCCTAAATTTGATGTGTCCATTTGATGTGGTTTGTCTTAAATCATTCAATGAAAGATAAATTTTAGATCTATCATTAATGATGAATAAAGAAAGAAGTTTTGTTCCTTAAATACTCCTTCTTCCTACAATGTTAGACTATAAGCGTGTTGCATTTAAAATTGCATGGGTCAGTATTATTTCTAGAACTGGTGACTGAGAAATGTACAGACCCGTCTAGTGGTTTGTTTTATAAGCTTGAAGTCCTGCTTTCAAAGACCACTGACTTTTCAGTCTCAGAAAACTGGAGTTGAACACACAATCCAAACAGCTTCTTGTGGTTTCTGGAATAGCTGGTTTACTGATGTCTTGTGCTCTTGTGAGGCCTGGGCAGCCTGGCACAAAGATTCCTTTGTTCTTGAATAAAGAATTCTGTTGGCTTGCTTCCTCAACCAGTTTTTACGATCCTGTTGAAAGAAAGTTACTTGTATTTTCACACTGAATCCCCCTTTCTCATCCAGACCAAGAAGGTTAGCGAAGATCTTTCTTTTATTTGCTTTTGAGTTATTGCACTGGCATTAAGTTGCCTTTTTTCGTAGGTTTTATGGCTGTCCCTAGCGCACTGGTATATAAACATCACTCTCCTTACTACGTTACCACTACTCTTTAGATACCGATGTAATGATATTAATTATGTAATTAATATTATTAACCTCCACTCCCTGTCATGAACTCCCAAATCAGAAGCTTAAAAAAGAAGAGAATCGTAATTTTTACTAGTCACTTTTTGAAACTTACTCAATGCACAGCTCCACTGAGCTGCCTAACAAACCAAAAAATGTATCTCTATCGCAGTCCTTTAAAAAAAAAAAATTATTTAAACAGATGGCGTGTGTGAAGGGGAAAATGATAAAGTAACAATATAATTTGACCTTCACTATTCTGAGTTATAGTAATACATGTTGTTGTTGTTAGGTGCCGTCGAGTAAGCTCCTACTCATAGTGACCCTATGTACAACAGAATGAAACACTGCCTGGTCCTGCACCATCCTTACACTCATTGTTATGCTTGAGCCCATTGTTGAAGCCACTGTGTCAATCCATCTCACTGAGGGTCTTCCTCTTTTTCGCTGACCCTCTACTTTACCAAGCATGATGTCCTTCTCCATGGACAGATCCCTCCTGATAACACGTCTAAAGTATGTGAGATGCAGTCTCGCCATCCTTGCTCCTAAGGAGCATTCCGGTTGTGCTTCTTCCGAGACAGATTTGTTCATTCTTTTATGGAGTCCTGGTGGTGCAGTGGTTAAGAGATTGGCTGCTAAACAAAAAGGTAGGCAGTTGAACCTACCAGCTGCTACTTGGAAACTCTATGAGGCAGTTCTATTCTGTCCTATAGGGTCGCATGAGTCATAACCTACTTGACAGCAACAGGTTTTTATAGTAATACACATATGAGGGTCCATCTCTCAAATATTAAAGAGGATAGAGAATAATATCAGAAAACCATAATATATTAATACAGCCCCCATTTAGAAAGATCAGTGGAAAAACACTTTAATCATGTTAATAAGCACAGGAGTCAAATAATGTCATTTTGGATGATATGCTTGATATTTATTTACATATATCAAATAGTTTAATGTAATTTTAAAACACTTTATAAAAAAATGTGTCATTATTTCAGGGTCATATACACACACGCACCGTGTGCACACACACACACATACATATATATATACCAAACCTGTTGCCATCGAGCCAATTCTGACTCATAGTGACCCTACAGGACAGGGTTGAACTGCCCCATAGGGTTTCCAAGGAGTGGCTTATGGATTCAAACTGCCAACCTTTTGATTAGCAGCTGTGGCTCTTAACCACTGTGCCACGAGGGAACACTGATTCAGGTTGTAGAACTTCAGATTAGAAAGAGGCCAGTGGCGGCCACTATTCCTGGGCTAGTAAATGCAGCATGTTCAGTAGCCAGCAGTGCACAGTGGAGGGAAGCAAAGCCTCCTTGGAAACACTAGTATAAAGATGCAGTATTTTCATACACTTTGAAAATTTACTGATGTGATGATTCTAAAAAAAAATGTATATCTAGGCCTCGGGTTCACAGAAGGAGAAACCAGTCCAAATTGCCAGCAGAGTCAGGGACAGAAAATCAGCATAACCATGGTGGAGAAGGACCCAGATGTGATAAGCAGAGAGTCCATTTCCATGGCCATTCTAGCAAATGTTTCTATGAATGCCTCAACAAGGAGAGACACGTTTACTTCTAAACCCTCCTGAAAATTTAAATTCATAGCAACCAAAATAAAATAGCATTGCTATTAATTTTTCAACAATTACAGAGTGCTAATATTTACATACTTTAATTCAGATTACGCTTACAACACCTTTGACAATTTATTATGATCCTTATTTTATTTTTTTTTATTTTATATCAGAGAAAGTGGGGCTCAGGGAATGCGAGGCAGAGTTGTGATTAGAACCCAAGCAAAGATGGGTCCCAGGGCCCCTTTCTGAAACACATCGCCACATTTCTGTCAATGTATATGGTAGGCTGCATCACTCTCAACTTCTGCATAACTGCCTGAGTAAAACGACACCCCCAGTGATTATTATATAGAAAATAATTAAACAGGGCGGCTGCTACCTGATAACGTCAAAATACAGCTACTTGAGGGACCAAACACAGGCAAAATAGAATCCCTTATGGAACACTGTCTTAATTATAATTCTAATTTATTGCAAAATGACACACACTACTCTCAGCAATATCTATTTTATCTGTAAAGAAATGTTAGAAACATCTGTAGAACTACAGAGTTATTATTTTAGACTCAGTATTTAGATTTAAAATCTATATTTCACTACATTTTAATTCTGCAGCCTCTGTGAATCACCTCACTGTCCATTGCATATCTTCATCTTTCAAATGAGATACGAGCACTTATTTCACAAAGTTTCTGAGAAGATTAAAGGCACTGGTGTATGTCAAAGCACTTTACCGATTAACAATATCTTTTAATATAAATTTAGTCTACCCTTATAAAACCCGTAACTGATTTCTACCTAGTGAATTTTCTGTGTGATGTATGGCTAGCTCCAGCCTGAGTCTTAGTGAAAACATTTTATTTATATCAGTCCTCCATAATGGCGCTGACAGAAAATGCATTCACAGTGAGCTCCACATTGAGATGGATAATTAAAAAGAGTCAATTCAACCTTCCTGTTTTACCTTGTGGTTGTGTTATGTATTTTACACAGGAGAGATAAAGCATACTGAAAAGCGGAATATCTTCTAGGAGCAGGAGGAAAGGTAGTGATAGAAACGATTAAGCCTAATTGACTCGGCAGGTAGATAAAACCAGAAAGCTGAGTCTAGTAAATGGGAGAGAGCCTTTGGTAGATTAGATGTCTGTTTTGAGTTTGGGAATGATGAAGCGAGCGGAAGTGGGCAGGGCCACTTCCCAAAGAACACCACCATCTACTACGTTACAGCTGTGAGGGATCCATGTGTCCCTAAAAGCCAATTATAATAAAATCAGTATTAAAAACAAAACTATCAAGCAAGTGCATCCTTGAACTATAACACATTGTTAAAAATCTAAACCACAGAGGATTTTATCAGCTAATTCTAAATAGGCACCAAGAACATACCCTAATTCCGACTGCTTTTAGAGAATTTGCTTTTAAAACATTGTACAGGGGCGTGTTTCCTAAATGCAATGCACACACACACACATATACATGAAAGGAAGTCAGAGAGTAAAAATAAACATGTAAGTCTGTGGTCTTCTAGGCTTCAGATCTATGAGCCTCAGGTAAGGTCAACTGCATGCTTTACTTCTGACACGCTCGACAGTATCCCCAACCCCAAAATGAAAGACCCGTTTCATCTCAAAGGGCTCTACTCTACAATACACTTATTGTGTGCCAGTACCACAAAGTTAAGCTCTTTGTTTTATGCGGGCAAGATTCCTGTATGTGTCTGTTCTAGACGATAGGGCAAACTTAAAACTCAAACTTACTATTATGAAATTACTATCACATTATTAAAGTTACTTTTGGGAACTAATACTCTCATTTGCTATCATTAAGGAGACAAGTGGCTGTCTGTTTTTGCAAATACAAAGCCCACTGCTCTTTTGATAATACTGTATGTGGCCCACAATTCTTCCATTCTTTTTATTATTTTTCCATAAATTTTGATTCTTTTCTTTTTCCTAATTATAAGATATTCACATTGGAGCTGCAATATTCCTTTGGAGTACTGTACCTGGAATTTCTTTAGGACTCCTAATGCATTTTCTATGCCACATGAGATGTTGCATGCAAAGCACTTAGCCCAGTGACTGGCACAGGGCAAGCATAGAACAAATCGTTTTCTATCTCAATAATATTTTCTACAAGGAAAATCACCCTGGAAATTCTGAGAGGGAGATTGTCTGCAGGTACTGCTCTCAGAACTACTAGTGACCTACTGATCTTCGAGAGAAGGATCTAAACACAGATCACATAAACCTGGAGTGGCATTATCTGATCAGAAAAGCTTCTATCTGACCATACCAACTTTACAATATTACTTCTAAAAATTAAAAGCTTTCATTTGTAGTTTGTCTAAGAGAATAGATTGGGCACTTTCTGAGGGTTACTTTTGTTGCAGAAGATATTTAATGATCAACATTCAGACAGCATTTAATTTTATCACTGTTGTTAGGTGCCATCAAGTTGGTTACAACTCATAGCAACCCTGTGTACAACAGAACGAAACACTGCCTGCTCCTGCGCCATCCTCACACCCGTTGCTATGTATGAGCCCATTGTTGCAGCCACTGTGTCAATCCATCTCGTTGAGGGTCTTTTTTCCACTGACCCTCTACTTTACCAAGCATGATATCTTTCTTCAGGGACTGGTCCCTCCTGATAATATGTCCAAAGTATGTGAGACATAGTCTCACCATCCTTGCTTCTAAGGAGTATTCTGGGTGTACTTCTTCTAAGACAACTTGTTTGTTTAATTTTAGGGAATACTATCAAGTGGAGTTGCGTATTATTAAGCTTCACAATATTTGGAAGCACCATGTTTTTCTTGCAAGTTTTCAAGCAACATTAACAGTAATATTTAGAGTGCATTTACATGTGTGTATAATGGCGTGATGGCACAGGACTGGGCAGTGTTTCATTCTGTTGTACATAGGGTCTCTAGGAGTTAGAGCTGATTCAACGGCACGTAGTAACACAACAACACAACGCAATGTAACATATAATGATGCAGATATACATAACTAGACTTATATTTCTTAACCAATATCTGATGGATTGACACCTATAGCTACGAATAAAGTCACTAGGAGAGGCTATATGCTTATTTCAGAACTTCTTCCATTGTTTTTTTTTTTTTTTTTAATCTTTTAGAACACTTCTTCAGGAACTACTGTAGTCTTGTGCTTAAAATATTTTCCAACAGTGGCAAATATATATTAATTGGTTTTATTATTGTTTTTATTTTAAAGTCCTCTAGTGTCATTTGGGACCTGACTTTACTTTTGAACCACTTACATTCAGGGTTTAGCAACGATTTTGCACATATCATTTTTATTTAAAAAAAAAAAAAATCATGTGCTAATAATTCAGCTGGGCCAAAAACATGATCTGCACAGAAGAGGTCAGAAGCCGTGAAATATTTATTGCTAAAAGAAGCATTCCCCATTGCCATCAAGTTGATTCCGGCTCATAGCGACCCTATAGGACAGAGTAGTACTGCCCCAGAGTTTCCAAGGAGAGTCTGGTGGATTCAAACTGCTGACCTTTTGGTTAGCAGCCACAGCACTTAACCACTACACCACCAGGGTTTCCAAAAGAACCATTAGTAGCCTGAAAAGACAAAACTCACCAGAATGTGTATTTAACAAAGCTCATTATTTTTTTATTTCCCTATGCAAGATCCTAAACCCAATTCGGTTAGAGTGAAGAAACATTATACAAGGGTTATAAATGTCAAAAGCCAAACAGATACCATGTTTAGTTCAAAGAAACACAGGAAACAGCTGCATGCCTCCAGCGTTTTTGGGCTTCCTTGGCAAGCTGGGTTTAACGTTTTTATAAATAGTCTCTATTGCAACATTTCATCACTGAAAATATCCAGACATGAATGCATAAAACCCAAGGCAAGTGTAAATAAGTAATAAATCCCGTTAACTGAGGTGTGTTGATACCAGAGCCCTTTCGGCAACGAAGACCTTGGGGGTTTCCTTAGCACAGGAGGTGATGAGCCTGCATCTTTAGCTTCCAAACAGCCAGGGCGCTGTTCCCCTGACACATCCCTCAGGCCATCGTTTTTGTGTGTTTGTTTTTGTTATTGTTCCTTTTCAATACGAAAATAAATATGCCTTACCTCCTACAACCAGTTGTTAAATACATCCTTGCCGTTTCAAGCAAACATCTTTTTTCCCTTTCCCTTTAGCAACAAACAATTCTGGGATCTTTAGTGGATTCTTATTCAAAAGGGTCTATTGAACATGACGCATCTATGTATTATATGTGGTGGACATTTACTATAGTCACAGACCCATAACACAGCCGGCCAGATATTCAGAATCAGCAGCGCCCTTACCTAGTATTGTCCCGATGGGGGATTATTTAAAAAAAAAAAAAAATCCACTTCCGTGACTGCCCTGGGGTACGTTGGTATGCTTTCTCTGCGTCCAAGCTCCTGTTTCTCACCCCTGAAGCTTTGGCCCTACTGCATTATCTCTAACTTACCATGACCTTAACTGCAGCCATTTCAATATCACTTGCCTGATATGCTGAACATAAAGCGAATCATTCTGCTACTAAAATTTGTTGTTTTGATTTATAGTTCCCTTGAAAAAAAAAAAAAAAACTGGAGAAGGGAGAAAAGAATTCTGTCTTCATCTGTTGTTCCCAAGACGTGTTTCACACATATATATATGTGAATGTATGTCTATGTGATCTGCTCTCATCATTAGCCCTCACTCAAAGGATTAACATCTTACCCTAAATAGGGTAACTACCACCTGCAGATGGATTTTCCTGATGCCAAATCTGATTCCCCTTTGCTGAGCTCCGCCCTCCTGTGGAGACATATTGTCATCTCTTGTTCATTTCTCTACTTCTGTTCCCAATGACAGAAAACCCTGTAATAGTGGCCATGCTTTTTCTCCAGCCCACAGACTATGTCTCTGCAAGAAAAGAAAGAAGACTGAAAAGTGGAATGCAATGAGGCACAATGCCCAAGCCAGGTGAGAAAGTGCTCTGCTAGAAGAGACTGGCATCATATTAAAAAAAAAAAAAAAGAAAGAAAAGAAAAAATTCCTTGGGTTGCATTTGGTTTGTATCTACTCATTATACAATAGATCCTTTTCTAAATCTCTGTCTTGTCTATAGTAATTTATCTTTTTTTCTCCCACCCAAGAGAGTTTATCGCTTATTTCTTATTATCTTACTTTGTATTTAGAACAGAGACTACATGATTCCAGAGGCCAGTATTTTAGGGAAAAATCACAGAGAGAGGAGAATTGAAAATGATAAGGTCAACAGAACAATAGAAATTGAAAAAAAAAAAAAAAAGAACAGTTTGGGGGGTCAGATAGATGTCATTCAAATGTAGGCCTATTTTTGCTCACTAATTTGTGAGCCTATACAAATACTTACATGTGCGCCCTCAATGTGTTCAACTGTATAATGATATTGCCCCTAAAGAGCTGTTGTGATAGAGAAAATAAACGTAAATGTCTTGGCATGTTGTAAATGCATATTCGGTGATAACCATTATTCATCACAATAATTAAGAGTTGTAGAAAAATAAATATACATGCTCTTCCCATAGATGAGTAAAGCACGTTTCATAAAAGAGTCGCTTCTTACAGTTAGCATATTGAGGGTCAGAAGCATTGAATAACTTTGTCCACAGGTGCTCATCTTATAAATGGAAAACAAGACTTAAACAAGTTCTTTAGGAGGAACAAAACATACAAACAACAAAATAAAGTCTTTTACTCCATGACTCCAGAGTTCCCACTCTTGCCTCTATTTGTGCTACCTTTCTCCACCCATATTTATAGCTCGGTGCACACCAAAACCAAAAAACAAAACCCGTTGTCGTTGGGTTGCGTGACCCTAAAGGGCAGAGCAGGACCGCCCCATAAGGTTTCCAAGGGGTGCCTGGCAGATTTGAACTGCCGACCTTTTGGTTAGCAGTCGTTAGCTCTTAATCACTACCAGGGTTTCCCAGTGCACGCCAGTTATTCCAAATAAAAAAGGCACAAATAACGAGGCTTCACTCTTCAAAAAGATATCACAGTTCCATTTTCATTATATATGAAAATTTGAACAATTTTAGTTTAAATAATCTCACTTGAAGATCAGAATTGCAGATTTTTGTCTATGTATAGTCAAACTATAAATATATTTTAAGACATTTTAGTTTTGAACTAAAGAGCTTAGAAACACCTACATTTCACTTTCTTGGTAGATATTGAAAATAAACCCTGCATGTACAGCTATTTTTTGCTATGTATTTTTGCAGAAGGTAGCTATACTGTGAGTCAGACTTTGCAGATGAACATTTTATCTTACTCTATTTTGGAATAAAAAAATAAATTGAAAGTGGATAGATTTTGGCTATATTATTTCCTAGCAAATATTAGTTACCAAGATTCCTGATTATAAGCACCCTTACATAATTCACCAGTTTGAACTTAGAAAGCACCAAGGCTACTACTTGAATAAATACATTAACACTAAAAGTTTTATGATATAAATGTTCTGATTTTAGAAGAAGAAAAGTGTGTCATATTTAAATTCTTACTAACATACCCATTTTTAAAAATTCTTTTTTGGTTTTTATTTTTTTACCAAGTACAACTGCAGACTGGGAAGAAAAATGACTCAAGTGTGAGGGCCATGTTGTGTTGTCTAAAATTCACAGCATTAGCTGTAATTATAAATTTGTCTATAAGTTTATATAAAGGCAGATAAAATCCTTAGAAATTGAGTCACAGAGTTCACGTCATTAATAATCATCAAATTCATCTCCCATCAGCAATTTTGTAAACAATTAAACAGAATTAGGCATTGACTATATAACATAAACCGAATCTCATGGGAAATAATTTGACATCCATTTACAGAAGAAGGAATCAACACTGAGATGTTAAGTAATGTGCCCAAAGCCACGCATGGGTGAAAGCGTATTCCAATCAAGATTTATCCCAAGGCTTACAATGCCAGTTTCACCTGATCAGAGGTAGAGATGGATGTGAAGAAAAATAATAATAATAATAAAACCTTTCAGCAAATTGCACTGATGTCAAATTGGGCTGAACCTTAGTAAAATCCGGTTATCGTTTGTTTTACTTCGTAAGCTTGCAGTTTCATATTCTTGTGCCACCCTTAACTTGGTTCTGGCTTTAGGGCTCTCTAGTCATTACAAAATCAAAGTCTACTCAAAGCCTGCACTCAAGGGAGTGTCAACCATCAAGCCTCCAAACATTAGTGTAGACTGAATTCCAGCCAAATAAATGCTGTGGCCCAGATATCAGCCAGGCTATGGTCCAGCTATCAGCCAAGTTATGGCCCAGATATCAGCCAGCCGGAGGGAGACATTCTTATATCAGGAGGTCCAAGTTAACACCTCATGTCTGTCTCTGTGATATATTCCCATACACTGAACCCGACTTTAAGTCAAACCTGTCCAATTCAAATTAAAGAGAATCTTAAAAGTGCTTACAGATCTGAAGAGGTTGACTGGTCCTGAATCAGTATGATACAGTCCCTAGGCATGGCGGATTGGTTCCAGGACCGCCACGAATACCCAAATCCTCAGATGCTAAAGTTCCTTATACAAAATGGAGTAGTATTTGCATATAACCTACGCACATTCTCCCATATACTTTAAATCATCCCTAGATCACTTATAATACCAAACGCAATGTAAATGCCATACAAGTAGTAGTTGTACCGCGTTGTTTAGGGAATAATGATAAGACGCCAGGTGAACAATGCTCCATCAATGAGTGCTGCAGAGAGACTGAGGGCTGTGAGCTGGCGGGAGGCTACAGCAGGGGGATGCTGCACATCACTTCATTCACAAGGACTCAGCGGAGTACTCAGCTTGGGGCAAATCCAAGTTCTGATTTTTGAAACTTTTTCTGAATAATTTCAATCTCCGGTTGATTAAATCTGTGGATGCAGAACCTGTAGATACGGAGGGCCGACTACAGTAAATATGATGGCTCTAGGCAAGCATATGGGACCACTGGTAAATTTTCAGACGAGTTTTGAGGGAGTGTCATAGGATTTGGCTTTCTAAGTGCTGACATCTATTAGAAGACGGTCAAATGCACTTGGAATAAATCAGTTGCATGATTCAGATTTGCATCCTTGAATGCATGATTATTCTTACAAAGGGGGACATTTCTGTTGACTTGCTTGAACACTGCGGTCTGTTACAATTAGAGAAGTCAAGCTCAGGTAAACATGCTTTACCTCTCTCTACTTTTATAACCAAATGTTCAGTTCCCAATGCAAATGTTAAAGTATGTAGCATTTTATATAAGAAAATTCTCCCCACAGGGTCATTTAATGGACTGTATTACATTATAACACAACCAATTACAGAGAGAAGAAAGAGACTCAATAGCCTAGACATTTCTTTATATTTTGTACCCATGAAAAGAGGCTAAAATAACACCTGCCCTGTAATTTTACCTGTGATATAGACCAAACGCCTTCACTTAATTACAGCAGGCTATTCCCTTCGACCTTTTAACCTTTAGCCTTTTCTCGGTGACAATTTTCTTTTCCTTTATGAGCATTTTATTTTCCCTTATGCCTCCTTTTTCACCATTGGTATTCCGTATCTTTTATACCTCTATTAAAAAAGAGGGGCACAAATTTCTATACCTTCAAAGAGACTTAGTAGAATAGAAAAAAAACGACCCGTTGGCGTCGAGTTGATTCTGACTCATAGTGAACCTACAGGACAGAGTGGAACTGCCCTATAGGGTTTCCAAGGAGTGGCTGGTGGATTCAAACTGCTGACCTTTTGGTTAACAGCTAAGCTCTTAAACACTGTACCACCAGGGCTTCTCGTAGAATAGAACAAATGGTAAATGTTCTTGTATATTAATATCAGGTTTAAAGGAAGACATATCTGAAACGATCTTAACGAAATGCTCTCTATAGACACAAGAAAAAAAATATGTAGACAAAGTGTTCTGGGTTGGTGCAGGGACTAGAAAGACACGGTGCCATTAAAACTAAAAGTATTAAGGTCCTTCTCCAGCCCTTGTGCAGATTTCGTTCTGACAGCGTTGGAAATTTATGTTTGTAAAGATGACTAAATTAGACTCCTAAGTGGTAAAATATTCAAGACTGAAATGGAAGTTCTCAAATTTTAACTGACACTGAAAATTCTGACATCAATTCTGGGCACAGGATTATTAGGCGCGGGTATTTATCTAGCCACAAGGGAAAAGGGTTTGAGTGGGCGGTCATCTATGCCTCCACTCTTCCTTCAGCAGGTTTTCCAACTTGTGGAAACGATAAGAACAAGTTCCTGTAGCAGTTGTTGAATGTCATAGCCCCGCCCACCCACCTATTTACTGTATATTACACGATCTCAAGGCTGTGAGCCCGAATGAGTGGGGAGGGGTTAAGATCTGGATAAGTCGCTTCATGTCACTGGGCACACTGGGTCAGTTCCCATGAAGCAAAACATAACGTCACACTGACTTAGGGTCCTACATTTTGCTCCTGAAGAGAATAAAAATGGATATAACAAAGGATAAATGAAGGGAGGACTATCCTTTGTTGAGCACTTACTTGGTATGAGTTTTACCATATACAATCAAAACATTTTATCCTCATAAAAACCCTATAAGGTAGGAGTTATTACTCTGATTTTACAGATGGGGAAACTGGCACTTAGAAATAATTAGGACCTTGTCCACGACCCTAAGAAACAGCAAGGCCTAGATTTAAACCCAAACAGTCACAACACAAAAAGCCAGTCTCCTCCCAGAAACGTTCCTAAATTAAAATGTTCAATAATTATGCAAAGCACATATTAAATCATAAACAATTTAATATGGCTTATCCAGCAGTTATAGGAGAGGCATATAAAATAGGACTTTTATATAGATAGAATTATAAAAATATTAGTAAGATGGCCACTATGCAGTGAGATACGAGAAACATGAACAGACCATTTGCTTCTGAAAATAGCTTCAACAGTCACTTAGAAGCCCAGAAAACCCATCCTCTCCTCCACATTTGCTTTTACGAGAGAATGCCATTTCAACTATTCCCTTCGATAAGGGGTTGAAAAATAGCCATTTAGGGTTTTTTCCCCCACCTCTCTTCCTTCTTTGTTTTAGAAAGTAAACACTCTGAGAATCACATTCATGTTAAGAACATATAAATTTGATACAATATTTTATACTAGAATGGTAGGTAGGTGCAGAAGAGCCATTTGTTAAGTGGCTTAGTAAATATACACTCCTGATTTTGTGTCTAAGGCATTCATTACACCCCTGCTGATTTTCTGTTTAACACAACAGACACCTCATTTTATTTTATTGGCAATGAGATGGAAATTGGTGGTTGGTAGTTTTTTGCTTTTTTTATTTTTGCTTTTAGACAAGATATTTATATTTAGAGACTATTTAAAATGTAGCAGTTTGTAGCATTTGAGACATCGATATTATTATCATGTTTGGGTGTCTCTCTGATATGAGTCCAATCTAGAACACGATCTTTTATAAATTCTCTTCTATCTGGTTTTCTTCAAAACATAAGATTTAAAAAATAACATACTGTGCTTCTTTTTTTTTTTTTTTTTTTGGTAACGTAGTCACTCTTTGCCCCAAACCTGGAAGTATGCCTAGATTTTTAATTTATCCAAAAATACTGAAGTCTGAATAATTCAGATTACATGAGATAATTACGAGAAAATAGTAGCTTCTTAAGTGAAATGGTAAGCAATAACAAAAGAATAGTTTAGACAGTACTCCATTTAAGAGGTACTTTTAACTCTTTTTGAAGGCGATGTCTGCATACTAAAGGCTAGAAAGCTCACTTACTTGTGATAATACTCCACTTCCCCCCCTCCAATGTTATTAAAACTAAAGATATGACAATATCAAAAATTCCAGGAAACGTTGCCATCTTGTTTTATCAATGAATCTTTATATTTACTCATAAAGCATTTGTTGAACTGCTGCAGTCCTTCCTAATTAGATTAGTCCATGAGAAGATGTGACTGGAAGCAGGAGGAGAACCACGCAAGCAGCACTTTGCTGCCATCTCTCCATTTTCAGTGGACAAGACCATCGTGGGATGGACCAGAAGGAGGAGGGTTAAAACCCCTCCTGTTATTGCTAGTGATGCTGGGGCTCAGTTTCCCTAACTTTAAAATGGAAAATATAGTATTTAACTGAACATGACAGTAATCTTTGAAATCTTTTATAAATTTTCTAAAGAAAACAAACCAAAACCGAATGATTCTGATTCATAGTGACCCTATAGGACAGAGTAGAACTGCCACATAGAGTTTCCAAGGAGCACCTGGTGGATTCAAATTGCTGACCTTTTGGTTAGCAGCTGTAGCTCTTAACTGCTAGAGTTTCCAAATTTTCTAAATAGTACTTTTTATATATTTTTTTTACTATAGAAACTCTCTCCCGGCTCTAGGGCTAGCACATGTCTAGAATTCACAAGTGTTGGGGATGGACAGAATACAAGAATGGGATATAGGTGGTGGTTTACTGACATGAAATGAGACTAGAAAGCAGGGAAACCTCATGGCTGGAGCACAGGCTCTGAGGTCAGACAGGCTGGGTCTGACTCCCTGCTACACAAATTATTTCATTTCTTGGTATCTCAGAATCAACATCTGGAAAAGTGATCATATAAAAACTTCCCGGCAGGACTCATGGAAGAATTAATTGATAAGTGAAATAGCATGTAATGAGCTTAGACTAAAGCTTGGAGCACAGTAAATATTCAATTAATATCATGTTATTAATATAAGGGGCCCTTTTTTTTTGGTGGTGCAGTGGTTAAGATCTTGGCTCCTAACCAAAAAAGGGCAACTGTTCAAATCCACCAGCTACTCCTTGGAAACCCTATGGGGCAGTTCTACTCTGTCTTATAGGGTGGCTATGAATCTGAATCGACTTGACGGCACGCAATAACAATGACGTAAGGGAGCCACAAAGCTATCCCACCCCTGTTTTCCATATATGGAGATGACGTATCTTATGATGATATTTTGCCCTGGTTTTTATGATACCAAATATGTACGACAAAGCTAGGAATTTAGAGGCAGTGAAGTATAGAAAACTAAGTATGAATCTTAGCTGTATTTATAATTGTTTGGCCTTGGACAATTTTTGCCCATATCCTCGTGTCTAAAATTAATAATAATGCATATTTAGAATTTACAAAATAAAACATTTAAATGTCTAGCACCTGTTTTCATTCAATAAATACTAATCCCGTTTCTTCTGGGTGATAGAGGCTGTGCATATATTTGGAATCTACTACTGGAGACTTTGTTTATATTGTAGCACTCTGGGTTTGGAAATCAACCATTTTCCTCAGTCCAATGTTAGTTTGTTTTCTGTTGCTTAAATTTTGGTATAACCGCTTTGTTCCAGAATTTACCATATTCTAGAATTGTTGTTATTGTTTCTAGTTGCCCTCTGGTTGATTCCAACTAATGGCGACCCTATGCATGCAGAGGAACCACTCCAGAGGGTTTTCAGAAGCAGATTGCCAGGACTGTCTTCTGAGGTGCCTCTGGGAGGGCTTGAACTGCTAACCTTTAGGCTAGCATACTCTTCGCTGTTTACACCCCCAGGCACTCCATTTCTAGAATTTTCTTATTGATAATTCCGAATAATTGACATAAAGTCTGATTGACAACGCTGACAAAATTTTTCATGTAATGCACTATTTTTGAAATAATCATTCTTACTCTGTAAACTCTAATATTCTGGGAAGACATGACATTTTGGTCCTTGCTATTTTACTTACTAAAAATAAATCTTAACCTAATTCTTTCTTTTTTTTTTTTTTTTAATTATTATTCCTTTATCTTTCAGTCCTGTCCAGGTAACATAATTCATTATTAGCAGATCTGTTCTTCCAGAGAAAAACACCCCCCTAAGATGTACTTTAAATTGGGCTAGCAACCTCTTCTCAGTGATTAATCCCTCAACAGAGGCAAGTTTATACTGAGGAAAACAAACCCATGATTATTTGTGAGTCTCCAAAGAACCTTAAGAACAAAAATATTAGAAGAATTTGGTGGGAGAATATTAAGTTACATCGTATAAAATAGCCAATTGCTAATTCTTTTTGACCTACAAATGTGGCAAATACTTGTGGTTCAGCCTAGTAACCTAGTCTTGGCTTTATTTTAAGAGCAACCGTCAGTTCACTTGCTGCTCCCTTGGACTTGAAATACAGCATATTATAAAGTAGAAACCCAGGTGGGAGAATAATATATAAAAATATGTGTGTATCACTGCGTTAAGTAAAAACTGCATCCCAGAAGGAATATTCACAAAAAGAGCTGCCAGTAACACTGACCTCTGGCAGGTCCTTTCCTACTGAGACTCATTACATTCAAGGATGAGTTTCATAATTACTTATTATTTTCAAAAACTACAGTCTTTCTAAAGAACACCAGTAACCTCCTAAGATTCCAGCATGGCCCAAAACTGAAACAAAATGACCTCAGACTCAGCACCTAGCCACTGAATTAATGCAACCAGAAATGAAAACCACTAAAATCTTTTACAGAGCCTAGAAGGTCTGAACTTTGGGGCCAGCTGGGAAATAAGAGGGGGTTCACATAATATTAGAAGTTATCTTTTTGCTATACTTCAAATAATGATGAAAGAATTGGAAGAGAGAGAACATGCTATGATGAGATGCATCTCAAATGAAAGCTTCATTGTCAGTTTCTAAGAGACCTATGTCTTATCTCATCCTAGAACCTGAAGGTGAGGGCATAGCATTTAAACAGAATTTAAAGTTTATTGCTACATACATCTTAAGTACAAAGAATGGAAGATTACAATCACAGACAAGCCCTCAGTTCTGTAAGGAGAATACACACAAACATATTACCCTACAACTATTGTAATGGTAAGGATCCTTGGATGGTACAAATGGTTAAGCACTCAACTACTATCCAAAAGGTTCATGGTTCAAACCCACCCTCAGGCACCTTGGAAGACAGCCCTGACCATCTGCTTCTGAAATGGCACGGCCTTGAAAACCCTATGGAGCAGTTCTACTCTGCACACATGGGGTCACCGTGAGTTAGTATCTAACACATGGGGTCACCATGAGTTAGTACCTACTGTATAGCAACTAACAACAACATTGGAATGTGTGCCATTGAGTCGACTCAGACTCGTAGCGACGCTATAGGGCTGAGTAGAACTACCTTATAGGGTTTCCTAGGCTGTAATCTTTATAAAAACAGATCACTAGGTCTTTCTCCTGTGGAACCACCGGTGAATTCAAACTGCTGAGTTTTAGGTTAGCAGCCTAGGGCCATTGTGCCACCAGGACTCCTTACAACAACCATGAAATTACACTTTATTGAAATCAGAAATTGGCAGTAAGAAACCCTACACTCAAATTTTTTATGTGGCTAGAGCTGAGGAGAGATAAGTCACAGGCTGTGAAGTATACAGAGAAGAAGAGAGGGAGGAGAGAGAGTTTAAGGAAAAGAAGAGACATGCACATGGAGATGAACAAAGAAAAGAGACCACTTGGCCTTCAAGACAAGGGAGGGTGGAAGAAGGAAAAGAGAAAGAGAAAGAAAATGGCTGGGCATAGAGGGCTTGTCTGGCTTCCTGAAGGTCCTCCTTTTCTTGGCTATAGGCCTTCATGAAACTTTGGCTACATTGCCACACTCTACTTTCCTAATTCTTCTCGCTATGGACTCCTGTTGCTTTTACCCTATCCCCATTCTTTCTCCCTTCATTTGGCAATGCATTTCAATTTCCTATGTGGGAATCTAGCCTCTTGCCTCTCTTCAAAGTCATGTGTTCTGAGTGGGACCTGGTCCCTTGGTCTACAAATGAGGGTTGTGGCTGTGAACTAACTAAACAATGAATCAAACTTCCCGCCACAGCATTGGGTTCAGGGAAGAGCTAATAGCCAATCCTTCAAACTTGTGTGGGAGTCACTACAAAAATATTTTCTCTCTTTTTGCTAGAAATTGACCTGAGAGAATCTAGATCTGGACATGTAGTAACCATTTTGCCAACACAGGATTGAACTCATCTAATATGGAACCAATACAAAAAATCAGCTGAAAACTGGAGGGAGAAACCAGTCCCTGATTCCATGAGTTGGGCCAATAGGTCAAGTTATTCCTGAGGCTAGAACTATGCCTTTCTTCATTAATGCCCTGTACTCACCTTTTTTCCTTTTATTTAAATCCACTTTTACTGGAATTTTCTATCATATTGAGCAAGAAAATCCTAACTAATAGACCCTTCTGACTTTATTTTATATTCTTCTTTTTATCATTCTAGAGTTTAGCAAGAGTTAGTTCCTTTTGTTCTCAAAGGAGTTTTAAGTTACTATCTTTCTCTTAGGTTTCTTGTTCTTTATGTAAGTGTGTTTATACAATTGTTCTTTACATTGTGTGCTTCAAAAGTTAATCACCAGTCCTCAATAGAATATTGGTGACATTCTCAGCCAAGAGTGATCATCTTAGTCCAAATGCTAGCTCTGATTTTCTCCTTCTTAACATCTCTTGGTTTGTATTTCCTTATACACTCCCTCTCCATCCTTCCTCTCCTCTTCCTTCCTTCTTCTCTCCCTTCTTTCTTGCTTTATTTCCATAAATATTTCTGAAATAGACACAATTTCCCAAGCACTGAACTAGATGTAAAATGTATATAACTGAATATAATACAACAGCAAATATAACTTTAAAAGAATAAAAATTCCTTCCAGAAATGTATTCTTACCATTGGATAATTTGACATTTAAGAATTTTAGTGGAAAACATTCTTTAGGTACTGGCATATGAAACATTTTTTGGTATCTCAGGAATACAGTGGAAATAGAAAAACAGGTAAGTCAGGTACTGACTTCTTTAACCTTAAAAGCCCTTGAGTGATTAGAAATTACTAGTAACTAACAATTAAGTGCAGCACAATCGTTGATGATTGCAAATTAATTTTCCTCCATGTTTAGAAGTTCTGAACTATGTATCTGTTCTGAAATTAGATCATATTTTATTAAAATGATAACACTGGAAAGATTTTATATTAACATAAATACAATTTCTACATTATGACCTTTTTGAAAGATACTGTAAGTTTATTTTGACATATAGTAAAAATGTATCTTTCCTGTTCTCCTCTGGTCCTTCTTCACTCTTCTCCCCAAATCCTTCCCTTTTTTCTTCCCTACAATCCCCCATTCCATCCCTCTGTCTCCCAGACACCGAAGCACAGTGATAAGTATAATGCTTGAAGAAAATATTTTTCTCTTTGAATGCTACAAAGTTATATCATTAGTTTGGGGCACTGTTCATGATTATATTCTTCCAAAGGGAAAATACAACACTAAGAGTTGATATTAACTAGTTCTGATAGTCACTCTGACTCCCAGTCTCAGAAAGAGAACATATTCCTGTACAGGCTGAAGACTAAAAGCTTTTTTCTCTTTTTTTTAATGGGGAGGGAAGAGTCATCAGGACACAGACATTGGTTTTACCATTTGTGAAGAAATCTTTTTGTGATAAATCATGGCCCCTGGTCCAGGAAATACCTAGCAGCCTCAACCTGGAAAAGACTTGACCTGTTAGGAATTCGGCAATAAGGACACTAAGCTTACCATGCCTGACTAGTAAAAATGCTACATAAATTGAGTTTCATGACATAATTAACTGGTATTCCTTTTATGAAAGCTTCCTGAAAAGACTTAGAGAAGCACTTTGCAGATTTCAAAAGGAAGTAGTTTCCTATAAAACTACTTCTGTGCTCTTGAAAACAATTTGCTCAATGTTGGATTTGTTCTTCTCAAAGATTCCTTACAGAGGTTCAGTCAGATGAGAACTTTTCCCTAATATAATTTCTCTTCTCCAATAAATAGTCAATCTAAATCTCAATAGTACAAGCAACAATTGTTACGCAATATATTATCTCTTGAATGTATTTTACAACTCACTTGGATAATTTTAATCACTTATCTTGTTTGCAAGGTTCCCTCTTGGCACAGTGGCTAAGCACTTGGCTACTAACCAAAAGGATGGCAGTTTGAACCCACCCAGTGACTCTTTGGGAAGAAGACCTGGGAATCTGTGCCTAGAAACGTTACAGCCTAGAAAACCCTATGTGGCAGTTCTACTCTGCCACATGGAGTCACTATGAGTTGAAATCTACTCAACAGCACTTAACAACCACAACAATAATCTTGTTAGAAATATTTTAAGAAATTACATGTATGAGGCTTAAAATTTAATGTTCTTTACAACTGTAGTCAAAATATCTTGATTTCTTTACAAATGATTGACTCTTCCTCAATATACGGAAAGCATCTTTGCTAACATTCTCAAATGAAAATCAGTACAGAATCAAATTTGATTATTTTATTTACCACACACCTTAAAACAAAATGGTTCCTCATTGTTGTCAATGTCCACTCCAAATGACCTGCTGTTTTATCTGACCTCTGTTATCCATTTCCATGTCCACTCCTGCACCCTCACTACTAAAACTGGGAAGTTCTCCCAATTCTCTTGTACCTCATAGGCCTTCTGGGCTACAAGCCATTGGTGATTCTTCTCCATTTGCCTGGAACATCCCCAGCATCCTGATTGTTTATTCTTGTCTACTTTCCTTTCACTAACTCCTAATTGCCCATCTGCATTTAGGGCTTCTTGGATAATATTTCCTCAGGAAAGTCTTCTGGACTAGATTCCTGAACAACTTGAATGTCATGGCAAAGACTGGGGACTCAAGCACTTTTAGCAGAAGTATTCTATGTTCCAAATTACACTTTAGGAAAAGAGGAGTCTGGGTTAAGTAATGACTGCAGACAGCAGGGAGCTGGTCACTTAGATGTGTGAAATGTGAGACATGCTACTCTTTTCATGATGTTAAAGGAAGAAGAGAGAAAGAATGGTATCTGCCTTAGTCATCTGGTGCTGCTATAACAGAAATACCACAAGTGGATGGCTTTAGCAAAGAAATTTATTCTGTCACAGTCTAGGAGGCTAGAAGTCTGAATTCAGGGAGCCAGCTCCAGGGGAAGATTTTTTCTCTGTTGGCTCTGGGGAAGGTCCTGGTCATCAATCTTCCCCTGGTCAAGGAGCTTCTCAGACCAGGAACTCTGGGTCTGAAGGATACACTATGCCCCCAATACTTCTTTCTTGGGGGTACGAGGTCCCTCTGTCTCTCTGCTCACTTCTTTTTTTTATATCTCAAAAGAGATTAGCTCAAGACACAACCTAATTTTGTAGACTGAGTCCTGCCTCATTAATATAACTGTCGCTAATCACATCTCACCATAGAGAGAGGATTTACAACACAAGAAAATCACATCAGATGACAAAATGGTGGCTAAGCACACAATAATGGGAACCATCATGGCTAATCACCACGATAATGGAGGACACAATTCTATCCATGAAAGTATCTTAGAAAATTGAGTAGAAATGTCAAAGAAAGGTGTAAGTAAGTCTGTGTATGTTTGTATTTGAGGGTTTTGCAGTCTTTAGTATACTTGAAAACAACAGTGAAGAAGGAGGTAGGGTGGGACACAATTTATTTCCAAGAAAGAGAAGAAAAGTTGGAAGAGCTATCTGACTATGGTGGCACTGTTTTTATGTGTAGAAAGCGCTTAAACATTTTACTTAGTAACATCTTCAGTTGTCATCATCAGGTACACATAGAACAGCTTTCTCGGTTTACTGGTGCTGCTGTCCTCTTAAGCAATATGTCAAATTTTCTATTTATTTGGACCATAGCAATAAATATTTGCTTCTCTTGCAGGAAATTCTAGAATTAAATGAGTGAAAAAGGGAATCTAATTATCTGTGGTTAACAGGGGTCTACTGTCACAGGCAGGGACATGTCCCAACATGTCCTCCAGTGTCCCTTCAGTTACCTGGGTACTCATAGATGCCTTCAGGTACTTTGAGTACAATTCGTAAATCACACTAAGTACTGTACTGAGGCAAGCTTTCTTCAAATTAAGTACAAATGAGCTATAAATGGAACCATGAGAACTTGCTCTGATGTTAAGGTAGATTGGAAATATTGCTGCTAAGGGAGATATGCAAAGCATTTTAAACAATCACTCTTTGACGTATTATTTCTTTTAGGCCTCTCCAGTTTTTCATAAAGCAAATATATATAGATATATGTATACATACATACACACACAGTGAACACTGTGAGAGCTGGAACTCGATAGAACTGCTTGTTTTTTGGAGTCTTGAAAGGCTTCTACCCTTGCCAGGGTATAGTTTTACCACTTTTCTATCATTCATTTTAGTGGAAAATATTTTAGTTTTCCTTCTCTGGCAGGTTTATGATTTACACAGGTTCCAGTTTTTACAGGTTTTACTGTATAAAGGCAAGGCTTCAGGTGTTAAAAATATAAAAATTACCAAGAGAGCCACCAGGATTACAAAGGTACATGATATGCTCTTATGTTCTTATTCCACAAGGAGTTTACAGTCTTCAGAGAAATCAGCAACCAAGAAAACATAAATTTCATCATGGTGGTCGCTGTGATGGAGGCCCAACACAGAAGAAACAGCTCAGGCTGCCTCGGGTTGTTAGAGAAGATTGCAGAGAGAATCTGACACTCAGAAAAATAGGACAGTTGGACAACTTGTGAGAGGGCTTTCCAAGGCAGTAAAATGCAAATACAAGGAGCTGTAGGCATAACTGACCTTGTGTATTCAGGCGACTGGAACTCTACTGAAGCATAAACTTGTGAGCATTGATAGGGGTGAGGGGCAGGAAGGACCACAGAAGACAGACGACCTGAGGAATCTTTTGTAATGCAATTCTAAGTACTTTATATCTTATTCTATAAATGAAGGGGAGCTATCAGTTAATTTTCAAGACTAGTGATGAGATCAGATTTACTTGTTAGAAAAATTGCTCTGTCAATGGTACCTCAGAATGGAGTGAGACAGATCAGTGAGGTAAATACAGAAACTCCTGTAGTCATCCAAATAAGAAACAAAATTAAGTCAGTGGAAATTGAGGCTCAGGACAAGTGGTTCACCGAAATCCACACAATTACAACCAAATTTGGATGAAGGAGGTGAAGCTTTATCCTTTCTTTATTGTGCATTGTAAGTTTCAACTAATTTGAAAATTATTTCTTAAAATAAATGTACTGTATTTGCCTATGTAACAGCTAAGTGTATATACCTTGCATGAAGCAAGTAGAAAGTAAATACCTGTTCAATTGATTGACGTCTAGAATCTAGGAATGAAGGTGTCACCTCAAAGGCTGAAAAAGAAGACCTATATAATAAATATGGCTCGTGTTCATAGTACAAATAAATACAATTAAAGAATCCTGAGAGATTGAAATATTGTAAGAGAACCTATATTTATTATGATAAAATTATCTGAGATAACAGGAATGCAGTCCTTGAAATAGCAATAGCAATAAAGAAATTTCCTTAAGCTTATAGTTACAAAATACATACATAAAATAAACACAAAGCTAGTCATTTCTAAAAAATATAAAAATATTTATTCATATGAAAAAGGATAAATTGCCAGGTTAGCAAATTATAAACACGTTTATTCATGGATCGGAAGAAAAAAAAAAAATTTTTTTTTTTTCCATATACTCGACGGCACTGGGTTTTTTTTATACTGGAGTACGTGAAAGATTTGAATAAATGAAGATGCATCAAGTGTTCCCTGATGATAATTTTCTCAAATTAATTCATAAATTTAAAGTACTTTCAATTGAAATCTCAAAGTGCTTCTTAATAACCTGAAAAAATTTCTCATCTTTAAGGGTGAATAAACCTATGAGAGTAGACAAGGAAATTTTGTGAGAGAAAAGGGAGGCTTTTCCTTAAAATACATAATATACATTTTAAAAAGCACAAAATGCAAATCAGCTTGGCACTGGTATGTGAAAAGAAAATTAAGTATTGGTTCAAGGAAAAAAAAAAAATTCTGAGGATACCAGAGTATGTGTGCAGAAATGGATTTTGAATAAAAGTAATTCTAAAAATTGGCTAAAATTTTAAGGAAAAAAATATGCTTGCTTCACACCACATATCAAAGTAATTTTCATAAGGGAATGATTTCACTTTAAAATGCAATAAAAACTTACAAATATCAACACTGAAGTAACAGCATGGTAATAAAGACCTAACAAGCAAAGCTTCAAAGCTAGAAGTTGGGAGGAATAAGATTAATCATTTTAGTACCTAAAATTATAAATGACCTCTGTATATCCCAGATAACACAGACGTCAGGCTCTCAGACAAAAAAAAAACTACAAGTTGTTTGTGTTGAACGTTCTTTGTTAACCTAACCACGTCCACTCTCCATGCTTTTCCATCTGCCACTTCACCTTCACATCCTCCTCACTCAGGCTCCCTCACAGTTTCCTTCCCAGTTGGGTTTCCTCAAGGAAATGCAAGGGCAAGAGTACACCATGCTGCTGACTACAGAAGGTTTTCATCCCATGGCTTTGTCTTCTCTCTGCCTGGCCATTGGCTGGCAATGGCTGATTCCCCTGGACAGACTCAGCTCCTATTGGGCAGTCCTCCTACTATTCTCACTGGATTAATGGAATACCTTACCCCTGCGGGCCCTAAGGTGGCAATGTCTTCTCACTATTACTCCTACTGGAATTCTTTACCATCCTTTGTTGTTTGACTTCCCTTTGCTCAGATCTTTACTAAGAGTCTTTGCATTCAATGCTCCTTAATTAGTCATTTAGAATGCCAACTCTCCTCCCCTGCCCCCAGGATTCAGGACAATTCAGTGCATGAAAGATACACTGTAATAAAGTTAATATACCTGCTACAAAAGACCTCTTTAAAGGTTTGAAAAGGAAAGATGTCACTTTGATGATTAAGGTGCTCCTGACCCAAGTCATGGTATTTTCAAACTCCTCACATGCCTGTGAAACCTCTGCAATGAAAAAGGAAGACTGAAGAAGAATGGGCACATTCAAACTGAGGTGTTGGCGAAGAATACAGGATATACCACGGACTGACAAAACAAAGAAATCTACCTTAGAGGAAGACTAGCCAAAATTCTCTTCAGAAGCAAGGATGGTGAGACTTTGTCTCATTTACTTTGGACATGTCATCAAGAGAGACCAATCGCTGGGGAAGAACATCATGTTTCTTAAACAGGGTCAGCAGAAAAAGGGAAGTTCCTCAATGACATGGATTGACACAGTGGCTGCTGATAACGGGCTCAAACACAGAAATGACTGTGAGGATGGTGCAGGACCGGACAACATTTTGTCCTGTCTTACACAAGGTCAATATGAGTCAGAGTAGACTCGATGGCACCTAACAACAACAACGATATATGATACCAGTTAAATTAGTTGGCATTTCCGAATCATGGCAACCTCACGTTTATCAGAGTAGAACTTTGCTTCATAGGATTTTCAATGACTGATTTTTTGGAAGTACATCATCAGGCCTTTCTTCTGAGACGCTTCTGGGTGACCTTGGAGCCGCAAACTTTTTGCTATTAGCTGAGCTGTTTAACCATTTGTACCATCCAGGGGCTCCCTAATGTATGGTAGACACTCACAACTAAATAAGGAAAAAATATACAAATTGAAACAATAGAATGACAAGTGGTAAAACTGATGTAGCTGATGAATTCATAAAAGATGTGATAAATGAGTTAATAAGTCTAAAAATATGTTATTTTTTGTTGTCGTTAGGTGCTGTTGAATCAGTTCCAACTCACGGAGACCCTATGCACAACAGAACAAAATACTGCCTGGTCCTGTGCCATCCTCACAGTCATTGTTACGCTTGTGCCCTTTGTTGCAGCCACTGTGTCAATCCATCTTATCAAGGGTCTTCCCCTCCTTCACTGACCCTCTACTTTACTAAATATGATGTCTTTATACAGAAAATGGTCCTCTGAATAACATGTCCAAAGTATGTGAGACATAATCTCATGATCCTTGTTTCCAAGGAGCACTCTGGCCCTACTTCTTCCAAGACAGATTTGTTCTTTTAGCAGTCCATTTTATAGTCAATATTCTTCTCCAACACCACAATTCAAAGGTGTCAGTTCTTCTTTGGTCTTCCATATTCATCATCCAGCTTTCACCTGTGTATGAGGTGATTGAAAACACCATGGCTTGGGTCAGGTGCACCTTAGTCCTCAAAGAAACATCTTTGCTCGTCAACACTTTAAAGAGGTCCTTTGTAGATTTGCCCAGTGCAATGCACCCTTTAATTTCTTGACTGCTGCTTCCGTACTAAAAAAAAAAAAAAAGCTGTTGATTATGGATACAAGTAAAATGAAATCCTTGACAACTTCAAACTTTTCTCTGTTTATTATAATGTTGCTTATTGGTCCAATTGAGAGGATTTTTGTCTTCTTTATGTTGAGGTGTAATCCATGCTGAAGGCTGTGGTCTTTGATCTTCAAGTCCTCTTCACTTTCAGCAAGCAAGGTTGTGTCGTCTGTATAACTCAGGTTGTTAATGAGTCTTCCTCCAATCCTGATGCCCTGTTCTTTATAAAGTACAGCTACTCAGATTATTTGCGCACCATACAGATTGAATAGGTATGGTGAAAGGGTACAATCCTGATGCATACCTTTCCTGACTTTTAACCATGCAGTATCGCCCTGTTCTGTTTCAATGATTGCCTCTTGATCTATGTACAGGTGCCTCGTGAGCACAATTAGGCGTTCTGGAATTCCTATTCGTCGCAGCGTTATCCATAATTTGTTATGATCCACACAGTCAAATGCCTTTGCATAACCAATAAAACACAGGTAAACATCTTTCTGGTATTCTCTGGATTCAACCAGGATGTTATGTTGTTAGGTGCCGTCAAGTCAGTTCAGACTTATAGCGACCCTATGCACAACAGAATGAAACACTACTCAGTTCTGCGCCATCCTCACAACTGTTGCTATGCTTGAACCCATTGTTGCAGCCACTGTGTCAATCCATCTCATTAAGGGTCTTCCTCTTTTTCACTGACCCTCTACTCTACCAAGCATGTTGTCCTTCTCCAGGAACTGACCTATCCTGACAACATGTCCAAAGTATGGGAGACGCAGTCTCACCACCCTTGCTTCCAAGGGGCATTCTGGTTGTACTTCTTCCAAGACAAGATTTGTTTGTTCTTTTGGCAGTTTATGGATTATTCAGTATTCTTTGCCAACACTGCAATTCATTATCCAGCTTTTGCACGAAGATCAGGCAACTGAAAACACCATGGCTTGGGTCACGCTCACCCTAAACCTCAAAGTGACATCTTTGCTTTTTAAACTTTAAAGAGATCTCTTACAGCTGATTTGCCCAATGTAATGCATATTTTGATTTCCTGACTGCTGCTTCCATGGGTGTTGATTGTGAATCCAAGTAAAATGAAATCCTTGGCAACTTCAATCTTTTCTCTGTTTATCATGATGTTGCTTATTGGTCCAGTTGTGAGGATTTTTTTTTTTTTTTAATGTTGCTGTGTAATCAATACTGAAGGCTGTGGCCTTTGATCTTCATCAGTAAGTGCAAGTTCTCTTCAGCCAGGTTCCACCTGAAGTCAGCAATGACATCCCCTGGTTCCATGTCCTCTTCTGAATCTGGTTTGAACTTCTGGCAGCTCCCATTCTATATACTGCTGCAGCCAGTTTTTATTGATCTTCAGCAAAATTTTACTTTTGTGTGATATTAATAATATTGTTCAATAATTTCCACGTTTAGTTGGATCACCTTTCTCGGAAATAGGCATAAATATGGATCTCTTCCAGTCAGTTGGCCAGGTAGCTGTCTTCCAAATTTCTTGGCATACACGAGTGAGCACCTCCAGTATTGTATCCATTTGTTGAAACATCTCAGTTGATATTCCATTAATTCTTGGAGCCTTGTTTTTTGCCAGTGCCTTCAGTGCAACTTGGACCTTTTCCTTTAGTACCATCAGTTCCTGATCAAATGCTACCTCTTGAAATGGTTGAACATCAACCAATTCTAGATTGCTTAGGATTCAAACCTTAATTTATAATCAAAGAAATATACATTAAAACAATGAAGTATACTTTTTTGTCTTAGTAGACTGAATGAGATTTGAAGTAAATGATAATTTCTGAGCAGTCACACAGCTATCAGGAAACTTGAGACTTCATATTCACTGATTTGGGGAATATAAATCAGTACAACATTTCTTGAAATCATTTGGCTTTATGTATTAAACGTATCATTTGATCTGGAAGTTTCATTTCTAGGAATGTACTCCAAGTTAAAAAGAAAGATAATATGCAATGAGATATGTGTGACTACATTCCACTAGTGTTACTTATAATAATACGTGAGGGACACAAATCAAAGATTCTGCAAACTTCGATTAGTTAAATAAATTTTACATCAGCTGTCAAAAAATGATACACACACACACACACACACTCCACTGACATTTCTGGTGTTTCTCATGTATTCTAGCCTAAGAAAAAAAGTCTGGAAGATAATACGTCACAATGATGATAGTGATTATCTTGATGGTAGGAAGTTTAGCACTTTAATTTTTTTCCTCATAAATTAAATCCTTATAATTTTAATATTAAAATTAAAAATTAGTCATTGCCTTAGGTTGCATTCTCCAGGAACACACCCTGCAACAAGTATTCATGTGAAAATGATTTTTCAGAATGGGTTCTCAGGTGAAGTCAATGGGAGGCCTGAGGAAGTGAGGCAGGGAGAAAATGATGCCAGGCAAGGGTGAAACAACAAAATACCACAAAGGTATCTTCGGCTCAGTATCACAGGTGAGTTTGCAGCAGCGAACCCTCAGAATTTTCTAGATCAGGGGCTGAGGAGGCTAGGTTAATACTCCAAAACTTTCAGTCATGTCTGGACTGAAATTGTTTACGGCCTCTGCCCAGAGAAATGGGTGCTGGTTGCAGGAAGTGACAGGACTTAGGGAGTTGGGGTACACAAAAATGGTAAAGAGGTTTGTTAGGGATTGAATTGTGTCCCCCCTCCATCCCCCACAAATATGTGTTGAAATCCTGTGATGTGATTAAGTACTTTTGCCTGCGGCCTTTCTAGCCATGGTCTTGTAACTCCCACCCAGGTGATTGGGCAGGACTGTGTGATAGGATAATTGTGAACCACCAAGGGGATTGGTCAGTTTTACCTTAAAAGAGAGCCAATTCCAGAGCAAAGCAAGGGCCTCTTGCCACCATCAAGAAAAGAGAGGCCAACAGGAGAGACCTAGTGGCAGAGACAGGCAGCAGGAGATGGTGCAGTGAACTTCCTGGCCCACAGAGAGAGAAAGCTGAGTGCCTTGGGGCAGAGACTGAGGGCCATCGAGACACATGCCTGCAAGCACATTTGAGAAGAGGCTGTCCTGATGTAAGAATTGTATAGTGAGTGTTCCTGAGCCTGAATTATAAATAGAGTTTGTAACTGTTACTTCCCTAATAAACCCCATAACTGTGCGTATGGTCTGTGAGTTGTGTGCGGCCATTGCAGTGATTTATTGAACCCAGTAGAAAGTGCTATGGGAGGGACGGTTGGTGTCAGAATTGGTAGGGATGGGAATCATGGGAATCAGCCTTGGGATGGTGATCTTGGTTCTTTGTCCTTGTGAAGTTAGAGGTCAGACACCATCCCCACGCCATTTTTACAAATCCTAATTCCTGTACTTGTAAATATGACCCTGTTTGGAAAAGAGGGTTTTATTTTGTTATGTTAATGAGCTCATAACAGAGTAGGATGGGTCCTAAACCTAATCACTTCTGAATTATAAAAATGAGCAGAATAGACACAGAGATGCAAAAGGGGGAAAGACTGATGCCAAGTAATATCAGGGTACATCAGCAGACAGCAGGAACTGAAGAAGTGGCTCACAGAGGAGTCGACAAGGCCAAAACCCTGATTTGGACTTAAGGCTCTAGAACTATGGGGAAATAAATTTCTGTTCTTTACAGACACCCACTTATGGCATATTTTATTACAGCTGTACCTGGTAACTAGAGCTCCGAAGGTATGTGAACAGAGCATAGAGTGAATGTGCGAAAATCTCAGAATTGGTTCTCAGCATTTATGTAACAAATTCACATTTTGAAGTAATCAAATAGATTCCATAATATCTAAAATAAGCCTTTTGATTTTAAATTTTAAAAATCAGCGACTTGGATTTATCCCAAGTTGCTAATAAGGAGCAAAATTGTTTGAATTGGGCTTTATGTCTTTAATGTCTCAGGTTCACCCTTTGACAGATACTTAACTAAAAAAGAAAAGGAATTTATCTAAAATTTTGTAATTGTAAATCCCTGAGGGGAAAAGATGACAGCTTATACGTGTTTTCTTTAAGTAATTATCTTTCTTCAGACAGTCCGTGACCTTTCCCTCATTCTGTTCATATCTTAGCAATACCTGAATGCAGCCACCTTGGGGACTGATATATTACTTGGCAGGTTTGCCAGGTCATCTTCAATTTCAAAATAAAGTGTGAAGTTACAGAGACCAAAATGAAGGAGGCAGAAGAAGGCAAACTATAAACTGCTACTGCTGCCAGAACCAGATACCAAGCACGAGATTAAAATTAAATGGCTGCACTTCCCCTCTGGGTACTATCTCAGCCAGTCAGCCATAGTTAATGGACCTGCGAGCCTCTCATGGCAGTGTGTGTTTTGTAAGAGGGGGATCTTAATGCAATTCTGAGGAAGAGCATTTACCAGGATAGAAAGAAATATTTTCTAACTAATTTACCATTAATATCAACTCAGAGCCTGGTGGTTCAGTAGTTAAGAGCTCAGCTAGGAAGGCAGTTACCATACAAGGTCTTTGCCAACTCAGGATTCTCAACCAATCCTCAACCTGCACCAAAGTGTACAACTTGTCCAACTTGGCAGTACCGTCCTTGGATACAAGTAAGCCTGGATTCCTCACCAGTGGGCACTAGTCATGGGAAAGATACAGAAAATGTATGAGACCAAAAAAAAAAAAGAAAAGAAAATATCTGGGAAGAAAATGGAAGATGGATAGAGCTATTCTTTTCCAAGATGGCAAAGGAGAGAAGTAATTTTTGAGGTTATCTAGAATTGCCAGAGTCAATATATTTCATGCATAGTTACCATTGCAAACCAGTATTCCCACTACTAATCAAGGTAATCTCTATAGTTTTATCAACTCTTTTTTCCATATTTATTACATATATAGCTGAAACAAGACTCTGCAATTTGTTTTTTCAGTCTAGATATATTATAGACACTCTCTGCTTCCTTCTCTTCCCTTTTATCTCTTGTAAGATAAAAGGTGGTGCAGGCCACAATGGAGGGAAACCCCCTTTACATTGGATCAGGGATGTGACATGAGCAAGAATGTTACATCCCACCCTAAACTTCTTCAACATAATTCAATCTTGTCTCATTAACCACAGGCAGAAATTAGGATTTATGAGATATGGGAAAATTGTATCAATCACAAAATAGAGGACAATGGCACAATACTGGAAATCATGGCCTAACCAAGTGGACACATATTTTTGGGAGCCACAATTCAATGGATGACACTAATATATAAAAATCTATGATTTTATGGGGAGGAGACGGCTGGACTTTAACTACATTTAATACCTGAAATACATAATATCTCCTTGCATATACAAAAATAATACAAAATCCACGTGTTTGCAAATTGTGTGATATCAACCAGCGGAAAGAGGAACGATCAAGTAATGTTAATGCTGACGTATGCAACGAATTCTATTTTTAGAATCCTTATGTTAGTAAAGCAAAATCTAAAGTCACCAAATGTACTTTCTTTTTATCTTATTTCTAATTCAACAAAAAAGGAACTGTGATATCGTGTATGTGTAAAAGTCAAAGGGTATACGGAGGTGCATTTCCTTAACCTTATTTTAAAAATCATGTGTGCAATGATTTTTACCTGTAAGATAAATTCTTCACTAATATTAACTAATGGTTAATATATATTAGAGTGATCCTGACCACTTTCCAAAGTAAGGCCAAATTCTAAACGTTTGAATCTAAAGTAATGGTTTACAACTTCCTCAGAAAAATGTTCATAGAAAAGCATTAATAGAGCTATCTTAGTTACCTAGTGCTGCTATAACAGAAATACCGCAAGTAGGGGACTTTAACAAACAGAAATTTATTTTCTCACAGTTTAGGAGAAGTCCAAATTCAGGGTGCCAACTCTAAGGGAAGGCTTTCTCTCTCTGTTGGCTCTAGAGGAAGGTCCTGGTCTCCTTGAGCTTCTGCTCCTGGGTGATCTTCATGTGTCTTGGTATCACGCTTCCTCCATCTCTCTGCTTGCTTGCTTGTCTAATCTCTTTTATATCTCAAAAGAGATTGACTCAAGATAGACCCTACACTAATCCTTCCACAATAACATAACAAAGACAACCCATTCCCAAATGGGATTATAACCACAGGCATAGAGGTTAGAATTTATAACATATTTTTGAAGGACATAATTCAATGCACTGAAGGCACTGTCAAAAAGCAAGTTTCCAGGATTTGATGGAATACCAATTGAGGTGTATCAACAAATGGATGCAGCGCTGGAAGTTCTCACTCATCTATGCCAAGAAATTTGAAAGACAGCTACCTGGCCAAATGACTGGAAGAGATCCGTATGTATGCCTATTCCAAAGAAAGGGAATCCAACCAAAAGCAGAAATTATCGAGCAATATCATTAATATCACATGCAAACAGAATTATGCTGGAGATCATTCAATGATTCAAAACCAGCTGCAGCAGTATATTGACAGGGAACTGCCAGAAACTCAACCCAGATTCAGAAGAGGGTGTGGAACCAGGGACATCATTGCTGATGTCAGATGGATCCAGGCGAAAGCAGAGAATACCAGAAAGATGTTTAGCTGTGTTTTGTTGAATATGCAAAGGCATTCGACTGTGTGGATCATAAAAAATTGTGGATAACACGGCAAAGGATGGGAATCCCAGAACACTCATTTGTGCTCATAAGAAAACTGTACACAGATCAAGAGATAATCCTTCAAACAGAACAATGAGATACTGCATGGTTTAAAGTCAGGAAAGGTATACGTCAGGGTTGTATCCTTTTACCATTTCTATTCAGTTTGTATGCTGAGCAAATAATCTGAGAAGCTGGACTACATGAAGAAGAACAAAGCATCAGGATTGGAGGAAGACTCATTAACAACCTGCATTATGCAGATGACACAACCTTGCTTGCTGAAAGTGAAGAAGACTTGAAGCACTTACAGATGAAGATCAAAGACCACAGCCTTCAGTATTGATTACACAGTAACATAAAGAAAACAAAAATCCTCACAACTGGACCAATAGGCAACATCATGATAAATGGAGAAAAGACTGAAGTTATCAAGGATTTTATTGTACTTGGATTCACAATCAACACCCATGGAAGCAGCAGTCAGGAAATCAAAAGACACATTGCACTGGGTAAATGTGCTGCAAAAGACCTCTTTAAAGTGTTGAAAAGCAAAGATGTCACCTTGAAGACTAAGGTGTGCCTGATACAAGCCATGGTGTTTTCAATCACCTCATATGCATGCAAAAGCTAGACAGTGAATAAGGAAGAATTGATGCCTTTGAATTGTGGTGTTGGCGAAGAATACTGAATATACCATGGAGTGCCAAAAGAACGAACAAATCTGTCTTGGAAGAAGTACAACCAGAATGCTCCTTAGAACCAAGGATGGAGACTGCATCTCACATGCTTTGGACCTGTTATCAGGAGGGATCAGTCCCTGGAGAAGGACATCACGCTTGGTAGAGGGTCACTGAAAAGACAAAGACCCTCAAGGAGGTGGACTGACACAGTGACTGCAACAATGGACTCAGGAATAACAACTGTGAGCATGGTGCAGGACCTGGCAGTGTTTCATTCTGGTGTACACAGGATTGCTATTAGTAGGAGCTGACTCCATGGCACCTAACAGCAACAATTCAATCCATAACAAGAGCTAATCTCCTTAGTACGCAGTGGAGAAAGCATGGAAACAAACAGCCTTTGACGTGTAAGCTGTATTTTATTTACAAAAAAAACCACTATTGACTACTAAATGTTTACTATGCATTAGTCTCTTATCTTCCTTCTATGAAGGGCCATTGTGTGTTGGAAGGAGAGCAGGCTCATGTGCCACACAGACCTGGGTTGAATTTTGGCTCTGATATTCATTAAACCAGAACTTGATCAGAAAAAAGTTAGACTCACTGAATCTCAGTTGTTTTATTTATAAAATAGAGACTTTTTGATTAGATTGCTTGCTTTATAGATTCTAATTACTGAAAACATCTGTGTTCCCGGACCCCTCATTTAATTTAATTCAAAACAAAAACTTAACATCAGTGAAATGAAGTGCAACCCATTTCTTATTTTTCCGTTGATGACTCCTCAAATAACATTTTCAGTACTAATACACATTTTTTTTTTCACAGAATGCTATCAGTTTGTTTCTTTGTTTTTCCTTCTGCTTTGTCAATGCTCTATATTCAAGCTAAGTCTCCTTACAGAATACCCCAGCTGTTATGGATCAAATTGTGTCCCTCTAAAAATATGTTATAAACCATAACCCCTATACCTGTGGATTTAATCCTGTTAGGAAATGAGTTTCTCCTGGTTATATTGAGACCATATCAGTGTAGGGTGTGTTTTAAACTGATCACTTTTGAGATATAAAAAGAGCAGATTAGGTTTAGAAGCAAGGAAGCACAGATGGGGGAAGAGAGATGCCAAGCCACATAAAGTCTGTCAAGGAACCCAGGACCAGAAACTGAAAAGAGACAAGGACATCCCCCCAGAGCCAAAAAACAGAAGGCTTTTTTTTTTTTTTTTTCCCCTAGTGCTGTGAATTTGTCTTCTAGCCTCCTAAACCACGAGAAAACAAATTTCTCTTCACCAAAGCCACCCACTTGTGGTATTTCTGTTACAGCAGCTGAGACACTACGACCCCAGCTGTGGTAATCCTATCTATGCTGCAGGTGTGTTGTGAGGACTAAATGAGAACACGTGTAAACTACTTACTAAAGTAGCCAGTCCACACTTGGCATCCAGAAATATGATCATTCACGGGACACGAATTATTATTAAATGTTATATATCACAGACACTGCTCTTTTTGCTACAGACTCAATCATCATGGCACATTAGACATTTACATGTCCTAAATAACAACAAAATACCAGTAGAAGCTGTGTTGTCTTTACTGGTTTCTGGGTAATTTGTTCAACCATTAAACTTATTTCTATAATGATAAAGAGCTATTTTCCAAGTCAGAACTAGATGCCTCTGTCTTTTGAAGTAAATAATGAGTTAATTTCTACTAAATTCAGATCGTATTTAACTGGATAAATTAAAATACATCTTCCAAGGCTCTAGAAATATGACCTAATCACGGAAGCTGAAACACCAACACGACAATTATTAATTGAAGACAGTCATGTGGGATATTCAGATATTACAAATTTAAGACAAAATCAACCAAATTTTATTAAGCTATTGTAAGAAGGCATTTCACTAATCTTTTTTTTTGCAAGTACTGGATAAACTTCCAAGAAGGCCTGGTGGTGCAGTGGTTAAAGTGCTCGCCTGCTAAACCAAAAGGTTAGCAGTTGGAACACAACAGCCCACTCCATGGGAGAAAGATGGAGCAGTCTGCTTCCATAGAGATTTACAGCCTCGGAAACCATACGGGGAAGTTCTACTTTGTCCTGTAGGATTGCTACGAGTCAGGACCCACCAAAGGTAGTGGGTTTGGGTTTAATTTTGGATAAACTGCCAGTGATACATGTTTTCTAATGTAAATGTGATTTTTATTTTTTAAATATAAGAAGGAACTCCTGACTTACTTTATGTTCTCACTGGCAAATAGGAAGGATAGAAAGGAAGAAGGGACTTTAGGTAAGAATGTAGAGAGAGAAGAAATTAGAATGTTAGAAGTTGTAAATTAGGAAGGAATGTAGGGAGGGAGGGACAATATTACAAAGAATTTATACTGTTTAAAATACAGAACCCATAACGTGTCCATATATCAATATGTGAATGTCTATAAAGGAAACTTCAAGAAAATCTTAGTATTTTTCCAGGCTTACGTGGCATAATTTCTTGCTAGGAAATCACATATAGTACTATGATACCTAGGTACCTTTTGACAAATGCAGGGGACAGCTTATTATCAAACACATGGTGTTAACTGTCTTTCCCTAGGTGTGCTTCTCTAAAAAATAAACCACCGAAAAGAGCACAATTGACAATAAAAATAGACAGGAACTTGAAATTAATTTCTGCTTCCTGGTGAACACACACAGGGTAATTTTGCCCCTGGAAGAAAGTAGGATTAAGAAGAAAATAAGCTGTCTTCCATGGTGTTTTCAATCGCATCATACGCATGTGGAAGCTGGACAATGAATAAGGAAAACCGAAGAAGAATTGATGCCTTTGAACTGTGGTATTGGTGAAGAATATTGAATATACCATGGACTGACAAAAGAATGAACAAATCTATATTGGAAGAACTACAGCCAGAATGCTCCTTAGAAGCAAGGATGGCGAGACTGCGTCTTACATGCTTTGGACATGTTGTCAGGAGGGATCAGTCCCTGGAGAAGGACATCATGCTTGGCAAAGTACAGGGTCAGCAGAAAAGAGGAAGACCCTCAACGAGGTGGGTTAACACAGTGGCTGCAATAATGAGATCAAGCATAGCAACAATTGTAAGGATGGCTCAGGACTGGAAAGTGTTTCATTCTCTTGTGCATAGGGTTGCTATGAGTTGGAACTGAGTTGACAGCGCCTAACAACAACTATATATATATATTATATATATATATATATATAATTTTTATTATATGTAATCTGCTTTCCTTACGTAACAGGTATATGTCTTTTGAAAGTTATAAAGCACTTTGCCAAGTTTTAGTATTATTTTTATTGTGATCTACTGCGATAAATCATTTCTTGCTCTTTAGGTGACTAAGTCCTTGCTTAATGTAGCCAGGATGCCTAGTGGGCTGAGAAGTGTAAAGTTTCAATGTTGGCCAGCGTTATTCTGGAGCTCTTCATGACAGTTCTGCCACAGTGTCCTGATCATATCAGTTCACCCTTCTAAGGCTAACGTGCCTTACGTCTGAAATAGAGATGAAGATACCCAGTCAAAACCAAAGACTTGGTGCACGCATAACATGACGCATGCTTAGGAAGCATTTTTAAGAATATAAATTATTTTTAAAATAAAATGATTTGCATGTAAATAACAGAACGGATCTAATAAACAATCATATTATAATGTGTTCAAATTTTAAGCCCTGTCACACTCCATTGATGAATATGGAATGTTTCAAGAACACTTTCAAACTGAAATGTAATCCTAGCACGTAGGTTGTAGCAGTGTTCTAATATAAATTACTATGATTTAATTTAACCACTAATCACGGCAAAGATCAAAAGGCTACTGGGCATCAGGCATGTAAATTTAAGCCTTGCTAAGCTGCTATGAGTCGCTATGAGTTGGAATTGACTCAACGACAATGGATTTGGTTTTTTGGGTTTTAAACCATCCTTTATTCACTATTCACTTTTCTTTGTCACACTAACTGAATATTAAATCAAAGAATTATGAGTCCTCCTGATAAAACAAACAGTAATATGACAGAACTTGAACTTCCAGTGCTCTTTATGGACCAATAATCTCTAATTGTAAAATGAATGCAACAAAAACACTAGGTTATCTAACTTTGTAGAATTTTCTAGAAAGTGATGACTCAATTTCTTATGGTATAGCCAGATTATCACACTCAGAACCATCACCAACTCTTCTGGTGAGATCTAGATAGGGTCCAGTGACGTTCAATAGCATTACAAAGTCAACCTAGCATTTTGTTGGCAGGCAGAGCCTATTAAAGTGGCATAGTTAAAATAGTATGGGTTTTCCACCCTAGATTTTGAAGCCCCATTCTATAATTTTTTAGCTTTGTTACCTTGGGCTAGTCTGTAACCTCTCAGTCTGAAGATAAAGGAAAGACCTATTACCGAAAAGGTCGTTGGCTAATTTTTAGCAACCTTAGCAACTTTTCCCTGTTCCTCTAACCCCTACCCTCAAACACATAACAAACAGCGTAAATTGAATTTATTGCATTCTTCTGGACTCTTTACCCAGCATCATGTTACTGTCATATCAACAAATAGTAGCAATTTGAAGACAAACATCATTTTTAAAATCAAGTGAAATAATTTTCTATGCTCATCTAGAAATAGTAATTAAAATCATTTTCAGGTCATACAAAAATAATGACTTTTTAAATTGGTCACTTTTCTGCATGGTTTATGTAGAGGAGTACATTTTGTTAAACTCATTTAATGAATAGTGAATTTTATTTGAAAACCATTCATTTAAGCACAAAATGCTAGCCCTGCGTGGTTATCCTGAATTATTGTGCCTTGAATCTGAGAGACCACTGAAATAGAAAAGCACAATTAAAAAATAAATAATTAAAATATCTTCCTGAAAGACACCTTAGATTTTGAATGAGCAAGTAAATATTTATTGTATATGCTCCTATACTATTATTTATTTAATTCTATGTAGAGTTTTGCTTTCCATAATGAACCATATTACATAAAAAACTTCAAACACCATTTTGCCTATTTTATAATCTCAAAGTAGTCTTACCTTAAAATATGAAAATAATTATAAATTTTAGATTTGTTTTCAAAACTGAAGGGATATATTTTCATAGTTAAGCAAATGGAAAACACAGTACAGCACTCAGGAAATTTCAGGCTGTGATCCTGGACTGTGGCGTTATCGTTCCCAATTTTTCATTCCCCCCCATACCCTTGCCCTTTGTCACGTACCTGGACAGCTCATCCCACAAAGACAGACCATATTTCCCAAACACATTGATTTGGGGCATAACCTAATGACTGGCATTGGCTAACTTCCAAGGTGACAGGTGGTAGTTGCCAGCTCCAACCCTAGATGTGAAGAGGCATGGCATGTTTCCAATCACTGTCTTGAGCATCTCTCATCATGATGAAAAACACGTGTTCCAGATAGCCTACTAGTCCCAGAAAATAACAGATCCCTGGAACATACTTGAGCAGAAAGCTAGTCATAGAGCCAAGTACAGTCCAGCCTAAGTTAACCAAACTCCAGACACATAAGATATAAATAAATGCTTATTTTGTGGGACATTAAACAGAATTTTAGAATGGTTTGTTACTCTGCGTTGTTGTGCCAACAGCAGACTGAGATCAATAATCCTAAAATAATGAGTCTTTTCTCATCTGTTAAATGGAATAAAAATTCTACCCCTAGCCTTCTTACTTTAAGAATTTAGTCAATTATCTCCAGTCTCTGATCAAAAGGGGGGAATGATCTAGGAGATAATATTGGAGCCATTATTCCCTGTCCTAAAATGTGACCCAGGTGGAACTGGACTCACAAGGACACCTCAGCCAGGCCCTGAGCTATAAAGACAATAGCTAGGATAAACTTGGAAAACATCTTTTAGGGAACTTTTCACAAAAAAGAAAAAAATCATAAAACAGAGCACAAAAGACTTTCCACTCTTATTTTTTTTTTTATTAGCATTTAGTGAACAGTAAGATTTGTTGGACCAATGAGGACACTCCTGACTGTCATTACTGAAATCTGTGCCAATGATTGTTAAGAAAGACCATTCAAAATATTGGACCACAATTTCTAGCCCATCTTTGAAAAGGTGACACTTTCAATGGTTTTGCCTATTTTGTAATGTTAATATATACTGATGACTCTAAGATTTCTTGGACTCAGCATGGCTCTAGCAGCAAGTTTGTCCGTTTTCCCACTCTTGCTTATTCTGTCATATTTCCTCAGACTCAGGCAGACATGGCTCTGGCAACAAGCCTGCCCGTTTCCAACTTTTGCCTCTTGAATATATGCCAAATATAACCTTTCTTTTTGCTTTAAAAAAAAAATTAGTCAAATGTATTTGAAGTATTAGCACTATATCTGACATACAATAATGGGTCAATAAATGTCAGCTGTAATAAAAATTATAATTATTATTATCATTAAAAGTTATATTCTTATATTCATAAAGATCTCTATGAAGGGAAGTACAAGTCTTCTTTCAAACGTCCTTTGAAATTCAATAAATTCTACCATCACCAGGAATCCACTAGGAAATACTTCTCAAAGAATAGAATGCAAACCTATTCTGTATCTTGTTACTATCTTCCATGGAGAGTACATCTGGTTGCCTTTTATAAATAATGTTAACGTAGACAGAGTGTCTTTATTAGAATGCTCACTTGCATTTAAGTTTCCCAGTTTATACACAATTGAGAAATCCATGTCTCCAATTCAGACAGTACGGAATTTTAGAGGGATGGTAAATAGTTTCTATTTTAATTGCCAAGACCAACGAGTCAGCACTGGCTTTGGATTCTATGTTAAGAATGATGACGGGACAGTTTTTCGGTGGTTGTAGAAATGATGCTGCTTATATTCAAGGTGTGAGGGTGTTGGTTCAGCGGTAGAATTCTTGCCTTCCATGTGGGAGACCCAGGCTCAATTTCCTGCCTATACACCCTTCATGGGCAACTACCACTCATCTGTCAGTGGAGGCTTCCTGTTGCTACGATGCTGAACACTTTTCAGAGGAGCCTGCGCACTAAGGTGGACTAGAAAGAAAGGCTTGGCAAGGTACTTCTGAAAATCAGCCAAAGGAAACCCTGTGGGTCACAACTGTCCCATCCACAAACTATCACAGGGATGGTGCAGGACAGAGCAGTTTTTCATTCCATTGTGCATAGGGTCACCATGACAGCAGCTAACAACAACAACTTTTTCCTATCTGCACCACTTCCTGATGACAGCCTCCGTTATTTCTTCACCCCTTCCTGAGACATTTCTGTAGCACCCACTAGATTACAGGCTCATTTCAAAGTTCTAGGGATTTAAGGAAAAAACATTTTTTAAATGATCTGAAAAATTAAGCTCAGCTAATTTACCTGATGTTTGTCTCTTCTTTCTAAAATAATATCCACAGCGAATAAAGAAAGCCTTCCTAGATCCCTCTTGGTAGTAAAAGATTTTAGTAACACAGCCTTAATATGTTCCGGGACACATCAAAACAGAGAGGACGCTGATAATCCAATCTTAAAAATAAAACAGAATTAAACCAGAACCTAATAAACGATTCTTGCCAGGTTGTTTCAACCATTTAGGTGGCATTTGTTTTTAAACAAACTCCCTCTTGGTGATGGCTGCTCAGAAAGATTATCTGATGGGAGGAAACATTAAAACATAAATTTATGTTTTTGAATCTAAGGATTATCTTCCATATTCTCTAGGCCAAGTCATATAATAAAGTGATAGTACGTAAAGATCTAACAGCTCTCTCTCCATTTACCTCAAATAAATTTCAGAATCAAATATTCTTAAACTATGTTTTCAAATAATTGGGCTGAGTTAATTTGGGTCAGAGGTATAAATTATTATTCAAGAACATGAGAGACAAACAAAGTCTTGTTTATATAGTTGGGGAACATTTTGTTCTTCCACTCTTTTAGTCACACTCAGAAAGTTTGACTTTTAGTCTGAGAAGGATGAATACATTCTCGAACAGCTTTACTACCACTGGCTGCCAAATCAAAATGAGAGCAAAACAGATGGGTCTTATTATTAATAAAAGTAGTTATAAGCTATTCATTCAGGGACACCTGTTTGATCCACTCAAGGCAAATACATGTCTTGCTAGGATTTGAATTCATAGACATTATTATTCTGAAACAAAAATACAGTTCTTAAAAATTAGGGGAAAAAAGAACCCTTGAAGAAGGGCAATAAGAATATCGATTAAATGTGTTGTACATATTGATGATAAAATACATTCATATCAAGAGTTTCCAACGTATCATCATGGGGTAAAATAATTGCCTCAAAAACTTCCTTTTAAATACCCAAATTTTTAAGCAGTAAGGAGTGAAATTTAAATCACTGAACATTACCTGTAACCTAAGTATACTGTATGTATAAAGAAAAACTTGTAAATGGCCAATTTTACCATTTGCCTGCATTTTTAATTGAACTTTATATTTAATAATATCAGATAGCAATAATTTCTTGCTATCTTTCATCAGCAGTTTAATTTATTAAATCTTAGGGCCAAATGCTTAGTATTTTTCTGGAAGTTTCCTAGAGAACAATATCTTATAAAATATTAGAATATTAAAAATAAACATTAGAGAGATGACACTATATATTAAATGTGTGGTTGTCCTAGGCATGAAAAATGATCCCAATGGCTTTAGCCTTTTTTGCTGGGTGGTTGGCAAAGGTAAAGCTGGAGGGCTTACTTCTAATCACCACAGAGCTAGGTTTTCATAGTAATACCTCTAGAATTTGAAAAAAGAATAACATGTGCTCAGATTTTCCAGGGAAAAAATGTAGCAGTTAAATTACTGGTTCAAACACCAAAACTTCAATTTTAAAAAAGTTATCCTGTTTTTTCATGTTCGAACCATTGAGAATGAAGAAATTGAACAAAAATAAACACACTTTGATAATCTTCTAAAATTGAAACCCTGATATATAATGCAAAAACCTTAATTAATTGGTATAGTACTATTTTTTGTTTTGGTCTTCCTAGGAGCCAAATAAACCACTTATAAAAGAAAGTGTTCATTAAAGAATGTTGTATGTTTAGACATTAATTTCCAAATCCAAAAGAAATACGCCAACCCCATTGGGATTTAAAACCTTCCAAAATGCTGCTTAATTTATAAAACGTCCTTGTTCGTTGACCTCAGGACTCAGTTTTTTTTTTTCCTTAATATTGTTTTTCCATAATATTTTTAGTTTTTATTTGGTAAATAAGCATGTCATTTCGACATTTCTCACATGTACCTTTCATTGACATTAATTACAGCCATCATGGTGTGCAACCATCACCACTCCACATTTCTGTATCTTGTCGTCACCCTTAACAGAAGCTCAGTGCCCCTTAAGCAATGACTCCCTCTTCCCCCTCCCTCCCATCTCTTAGAGCCCATTGCCACTAAACATTTGGAATCTCAAACATAGTTTTCCTCTTTAACTAGGATCCGTCAAGTTTCAGAGACCAGGCTCTACAGCCGGACCAGCGTGTGAATCCATTAATAAACTTTGGTCTCTATGCACTTGCTACATTAGGTATTTCATGTAAGTGGGACCATACAGTATGTGTCCTTTTGAGACTGACTTCTTTCACTCAGCGAGATGTTTTCAAGGTTCATCCATGTTGTAGCATGTATCAGGACTTCATTACTCTTTATGGCAGAGTAATGTTCCATTGAATGTATGTACCACATTTTATTTATCCATTCATCCATTGAATGGCATTTAGGTTGTTTCTATCTTTTGGTTATTGTGAATAGTGCTGCCGTGAGCACTGGTGTGCATGTTTTAATGTCATATTTCTAATGAAGTTGTCCTGTCCTCCCAGCCCTCTTTAGATACACCATTTTTTCATACACAATGTATGTTACACATGTTCCTTGTAGCACTTATTTTTGTGATTATTTATATAATGCCTTAAATGTTCATTACACGGTCAGCTCCAAGCAGCCAGGATCCATGTACGTATTTTGACCACAGATGTAGTACAATGTCTGATATGCTGTCAACAGATGCTTATTTAATGGTTGATAGAATAATAGTTTGATCTTCTAAAATAACTTTTTTTTATTAAATTCCATTTAAATGGATAATAAATACTAAATAAATGTTTAAGGCTTCTTAAGTCAAATTTAAATTTGAGAGAGTTCCACTTGTATAAAGAAAATACTTGCCTTTATGTCCTATTGAATAAATGTCTTAAAAGTAGAAATAGATTCCTTGTTAAATGAATAGTGAGTCAAAGAACAACTGAATTAGGGAAAGGACAATACTCATTCCCCTCTGAAACTGGATTTAAATCCCCAAAGTTTTGGGTATTTTATTTCTCTTTGTTTCTTATAATCTTTCCATTAAGATTCTTTGAGTCAAAAATTGTTGAAAGTGCTCACTCCTAGTATTCTTCAAAATTGAATAAGAACTGTCAGCCATTTACTACAAACATGCTACAGAATCTTGAGTCAAGTAAACCTTGGACAAATGCTTTTGATGCTAAAGTCGGGAAATATGAGGATGCCTCTGAGATATAAATCTCCAGAAATATATCTTCCTGAAAGACATCTTTAACGCATAATAAATAATAAAATAAAAAACCAAAATTATAACTATTATCTTGAGCATGTATGTGCCAAGATGTGTGATGAACATTCTGCTGGTAGTATTCCATACAAACGCAATTACAATGAAAAGACACAGACACTGTGATTTACCCTTTTACCACGAGGTATTTGAGACCCAGAGCAAGTGATGTGATAAAGTACTTACCACTTACAAGTGGCAAAATGAGGAATTGAACCTCTGAGATTTTAAAACACCTGAGATTATACAATGGAAGTACCAACAACATATACAAGTCATTTTCAGATTCAACCACAGAATTATATTTACAATCAAATTAAAATTTAAATATAAGCATATTTTTTATGTCAACTGTGAGCACAGAAAATTGAAGTCAAGAATGCAAAGTAGATATTAAAGCAATATAGATCATTGTGTTAAAAAATAAAACAGAGAAACAACAACAATAAAAATCACAAACAAATTTTAAAATAAAACAAAATTCTGATCAACATCTGACGGTTGGCATCGTGAAGAGTTTCAAAGGGTTTTAATATAAATTGACACGGATTAATGGCAATAAAAACAATTAAGCATATAGGTCCTGTCAAAGCTATCAGGCTGCTAATAATCATATGAAAAGAACCAGAAAAGAAGCCCCCTAGTGAACGATACCAAACATGGAATCTCAAATTCCGTTTCCCGCCTGAACTAGGAGACGTTCAGTTTAAGCGTCCAGGCTATAGAAGCAGACCAGAGTACAAAGCTGTGTTCTTCAATAGGTATAAAATACAAGCCACATATGTGATTTAAAATTTTCTAATAGCTACATTGGAGTTCCTGTGTAATACTTAAAATGTTCGGCTGCTAATCAAAAGGTTGGAGATTTGAGTCCACCCAGGGGTTCCTTAGAAGAAAGACCTGGAGACCTACTTCTGAAAAATCAGCCACTGAAAACCCTATAGAGCACAGCTCTGCTCTGACACACACGGGGCCACCAGGAGTCTGAAATGACTTGACAGTAACTGTTTTTTTATTGCCATTAATTGTTGTTGGTTGCCTTCTAGTTGATTCTGATTCACAGCTACCACACGTGTGCACAGTAGAACTGCTCCATAAGGTTTCCAAGGCTATAACCTTCAGAAACAGATCTCCAGGCCTGTCTTCAGAGGTGCCTTTGCAGGGGGGTTGTACTGCCAATGTTTTGGCTATTAGTCGAGTGTTTAATCACTTGTGCCATGCGGGGACTTCATACCGGTTTTATTAGACACGTTATAAAAAAAAAAGGTAAAAAGAGTCAGATGATATTGTTTTTAATAGTATATTTCATTTAACCTAATTTATCCAATATTGTGATCATTTCAACATGTAATCAATATAAAATTATCCATATTTTTAATTCTTTATCTTATAATAGAATCTGTGAAATATGGCAGGTGTTTTACCCTTTCAGCACATCTCAATTTAGAGGAGCCCTGGTGGCGTAATGGTTAAGCTCTCGGCTGCTAAGGGAAAGGTTAGCAGTTCAAATGCACCTAATGGCTCTTGGGGAAAAAGATCTGGCAATCTGCTTCCTAAGATTCCAAAAACTCACTGACTCATAGCTACCCTATACAACAGAGTAGAACTGCCCCATAGAGTTTCCAAGGAGCGTCTGGTGGATTTGAACTGCTAATTTTTTGGTTAGCGGCCGTGCTCTTCACCACTACAACACCAGGGCTTCATCCTAGGATTACAGCCAAGAAAACCCCACGGGACAGTTCTACTCTTGTCATATGGGGTTTATATGTGTCAGTATCAACTCAGTGGCACCAACAACAAAATATATTCCTAGTGCTCAATAGCCACATGTGGCCAGTGGCTACTGTTATGGATTGAACTGTGTCGCCACAAATATGTGTTAGTGTACCCCTAAACAGCGGATATAATCCCATCTGGGAACTGAGTTTGTTTGTTATGTTAATGAGGCTATAACACCGTAGGGTATATATGAAGTCAATCTCTTCTGAGATACAAAAAGAACCACAAGTGGAGAAAGACTGATGCTGCCTGGAGATCAACAAGGAACTGAGGAAAAAGCTGAAGGAGATGAAGATTTTCCCCAAGAGCAAACAAATAGAGACTTCGTCTAGAGCTGACACCCTGAATTCGGACTTCTGGCCTCCTAAATTGGAGAAAATGAATTTCTGTGCTTTAAAGCCATCTGCCTGTGGTATCTCTATTATAGCAGCACTGAGATACTGAGACAGCTACCATATTGAACAGCACGGTTTGAATTCCAGTTCCTTCACTTACCGGTTGTGTAAACTTAAACCAGTTTACTCGCCTTTTTGTGTCTCAATTTCATCTTCTGTAAAATGGGGTAACAACATAATGCTGTTTAGAATATCAAGTAAACTAATACAGGTAAGTACACGAACAACGCTCAGCCCAGCGTAAGCATAATGTAAAAATGATCCATCGCTGTAATTAGCTAATCTAATAATTACTACAGTAGCTTTTGTAAACATGAAACTTTAGTTAAGTGTTTGAGCCTTCTCATCTTACACGGTTTTGAAATATTTTTATATAAACTTAAAAGAACTGGGTAACATTAAACCATATTCAGTCCCTGTATTGAATTTGAAGTGAATTTTCAGAGTCATCATTCACATGAAATTGTTTAGCTTATAAATTCAAGTTGCTTTTCTCAGAGTCAAGAATGTTGCTCACTTTAACTTTTCTTTTGTAAATAAACACTTGTTGTTGTTGTTTTGGTAATTTTTTCCACATTGTTGTTGTTGTTAGTTGCTGGCAAGTTGATTCAGACTCACAGGTATCCCATGTGGGCAGAGTAGAGCTGCTTCATCGGGGTTTCTTGGCTGGAATCCTTACAGAAGCAGATCTGTTGGCCGCTCGTTCATGCTACTGCTGGGTGGGTTTGAGCCACCACCCTTTAGGGTAGTCGAGCGCTTAAGCATTTGCACCACTGCTATTGTTGTTATTGTTGTGTGCTTTTGAGTCAATTCCAACTTATACTGACCCTATACCCAAAACCAAACCCAGTGCCGTCGAGTCAATTCCAACTCATAGCGACCCTATAGGACAGAGTAGAACTGCCCCATAGAGTTTTCAAGGAGCGCCTGGAGGATTCAAACTTCTGACCCTTTGGTTAGCAGCCATAGCACTTAACCACTACACCACCAGGGTTTCCATTGACCCTATAGACCTTAATAATTTGATTATACTTCCAAATACAGTAGTCTGGGAAAGTAAATGAAGTAAGTTTTTTGTTTTACTTCGAGCTACTGGTTGATGCACGCTTGCCTTTATCATTCGATAACTGTAACACTCAGTGGAATTTTTTCTTTGGGGGGGAATATATATATACACATATATATCTTTCCAAATGAGATCTGAAGCAAATATGCAGATAACATAATTTTCAATTTTAGATAATTCAACATTATCTTTGTACTGCTCCGGTGAACGAATAAAGAATTAGTCAACTGGAAGTTTCCATGGTCATATGTAGCAAAGTATTTACTCTGAGGCAATTGAAAAGGTCTGAGAAAAGGCCTTGCATCTCACTCATGTAATAAATTGTGTACAGAATGGAGTTGAGAGATTTATAAATTAGCTCATGGAGATTAAATGATTTAGAAGGAAATTGCAAGAGCATTTCATCTGAATCACATAACATGAAGCTGCTGCCTTTTCTGCAATACAAAATTACAGAGTGACATAAAATAGGTATAATACTAAAAGCAAGAGGGAAAAAGGGCTGTTTGTTCTAAGATTTTCATTTTCGGTATTATTCCTCCCAGTGAAATGTGCACCAAATTTAAAGGATTAATCAGGTTCTATCAGTAAATTGATTTAAGCATTTCAGAGAGTGGTGCTATGTAAATGAAGACATGATTATTATTACACACAAAAGATAAAGTGAGAAAATTAGACTTCAGTGACATCCACGATCATTGCCTTGTTAATTTCCTCTCTTGTGTCTAGAAAGTTGTGAAGCACAAGGCTGAATAAGAGAACTGGAGACAATTCAACTGTGTTGAATTTCAAACTCATCTTTTTCTTTTTTTTAAAACAAAATAAAATATTAATTGGGAATATTGACTCTGATCAGAGAAGTTCCTTCTTTCCAACAACCTTAAATATTGGCCCACCCTGGTGGCCCTGTGGTTAAGAGCTCAGCTGCTAACCAAAAGGTCGGCAGTTTGAATCCACCGGCTGCTCCGTAGAAACCCTGTGGGGCAGTTCTACTCTGCCCTGTAAGGTTGTTATGAGTCACAATCGACTTGATGGCAATGGGTTTGCTTTTTTTTGTAATTTTAACTTTATAAATTATTTTTAACCATATGATTATTTTTTCCAAATTAATAATATACTAGGTTGAATCATATAAAATTGTTGATATTTAACCATTATTGTTCTAAAACCAAAAAACCCAGTGCCGTAGAGTCAATTCCGACTCATAGCGACCCTATAGGACAGAGTAGAAGAGAATTCCAAAAGAGCCAATCTAATAAAATTTGGGGGTAGTGATGACAACATATCAGGGCCTTAGTGGCAAGGGTTATTTGTGACTGTTGTCTTGGAAATAAAGAAATAGATGTGAATGTCACCTTTAGTGAGAATTGAAATACATTGTACGCAATTATTTATTTCAAAGTATTGATGGGGCTGTAAGACCCAGAAAAAAAAAAAAAAAAAAATTTAAGAAAGAACTTCTATTGGCTTATTGAGTCAACAAAAGAAGGCATAGTTTTTTCTTTGTTTTGTTTTGTTTTGTTTTTTACTCCTTCACTTCCTTTAAATCTTTTAGTCTCTTTCCAACATGTAGTTTATTTTAAGAATATGGTTTAAAATACCAAGTTCTGCAGAGAAATTGAAAAATATGTTTTTTTTTCCTTAAGACATACTGAAATCAGTGCCACATTTGCTTCAATTCAGAGAAATATTCCTTAATGAATTTATTGTTTCTCTGCATGAAATCTTCCCTGAGATGGCGTTCAGAATAAGTCATGCAGCAGACGCTGACTAGGAGAGGGAGAGAAGACAGAGAACTTCCTATCCCAGCAGGAGATGAAGAAGTATGTGCTGTCATTTAAACAACTTTGATCTTGACATCACAGAAAATTCTTACACAGCTGGACAGGAGTCATCAGCGCTGAGAAGGCTGCCAGTTATTCCCTTTATGGCCCTGACTGCGTCCTCCACGTGTGCAAATAAGGTAAACACAGCTGTCCCCTCCCTGCCTCTCCCCGTCTCTAAATGACACACAGCCACAGAGAAGTCAGTATTTCACAGATGAGCAACTCCACGTTTGAGAGGGTTTTCTCCTCCCTCTGTGGGAATGGTAGCTGCCCCCCTCCCCATCCGAGACAGATGCATGGAGTCTCTTTTAATCTAACTCAAATCTACACGAAGTCTTCCCAAAGATCTTTACACTTAAAGACCCCCAACTTTCTCTGAATACTTTAGTCCATTAAAGAAATACAGTATAAAATGAATACACGAGAAAAATGCTACTCTTAAAAAATAGGCTTTTTTCCTAAAGTAACTGGAATATGAAATCTAGAGGTCATACTGTTGGATATTTTGTAGATGCTATTTTTTTTTTTATTATTCAGGAAAGGAGTCCCAGTGGCACAGTGGTTAAAGTGTTCAGCTGCTAGCCAAAACTTAGACAGTTCAAACCACCAGCTGCTCCTTGGAAACCCTAAGGGGCAGTTCTACTCTGTCCTATAAGGTCTCTGAGTCAATCGACTTGAAGGCAATGGGTTTGGTTTTGGGGGGTTATTCTAGAGGAAAACACAACTCTAATATTCAACTATTTACTGGTGCACTGGTTAAAGCGATTTCCTGCTAACCAAAAAGTTGACTGTTGGAATTCACCAACTGCTCCTTGGTAGTCCTATGGTGCAGTTCTACTCTGTCCCATAGGGTGACTATGAGCCGGAATTGACTCAGTAGTAATGGTTTTTGTTTGTTTGTTTACAGAGGAAAACACATCTCTAATATTCAACTATTTATAAAGCAGTTGTTGTCATTGGTATGTTATCAATATTTTTTATTACTCTTGAGAAAAATATAATATTGTTTGTATCAGAATATAGCACATTGAATTCTGTATTTCTTGAAAATAACTCTAAGAATGAAGAGTTTCTTTAAAAAAAAAAAAAAAAGACCTCATCTTATATATTTGTCAAAACTTTCAACATCATAGGGCTCCAGAAGAAACAAAATATAAGCCCACTTTTAAGATCACTCCAGCAGATGTAGATATTTGTGCATGATTGACATCGTTCAGAGAAAATCCCTCTAAAAATATGCTGCAGTCTTAGTCACCAGCAAAAGTTTCATTGATCAATTCAGAGACAGAAAAAAAAAAAAAATACTACATGCTTTGCTGGCCTTAGGAATATATTCAAGAATAAAATGAGCTTATGAAAATCAAACATAAAATGCAGTGAAAGAATGAAGAACACCAAGGTCACATGACAACTAAGAGCCCAAGAGACAGAAAGGGCCACATGAACCAGAGACCTACATCATCCTGAGACCAGAAGAACTAGTTGGTGCCCGGCCACAATCGATGACTGCCCTGACAGGGAGCACAGCAGAGGACCCCTGAGGCAGCAGGAGATCAGTGGGATGCAGACCCCAAATTCTCATAAAAAGACCAAACTTAATGGTCTGACTGAGACTGGAGGAATCCCGGCGGCCATGCTCTCCAGACCTTCTGTTGACACAGGACAGGAACCATCCCCGAAGACAACTCATCAGAAATGAAAGGGACTGGTCAGCGGGTGTGAGAGAGACGCTGATGAAGAGTGAGCTAATTATATCAGGTGGACACTTGAGATTGTGTTGGCAACTCTTGTCTGGAGGGGGGATGGGAGGATAGAGAGAGAGGGAAGCCGGCAAAATTGTCAAGAAAGGAGAGACTGAAAGGGCTGACTCAAGAGGGGGAGAGCAAGTGGGAGTAGGGAGTGAGATGTATGTAAACTTATATGTGACAGACTGATTGGATTTGTAAACGTTCACTTGAAGCTTAATAAAAGTTATTAAAAAAAATAATAAATAAATAAAAATGCAGTGAAAGTCTTTTTGTTAAAATATAAATAAGTAAATCTTCAACCCAGTGCATGTGCTGAGAAGAATAAAACTGGTAAGATTCTGGAAAATAAAAAATGCAGAAGAATATAAAGCTGCCACCAACCCTATCTTAGAACAAAAGTTTAATTTTATGGAACTCATCCTACAAACATGCCTTGTTCTCTGTATCCTTCCTAGATGCAAGGGAGTTTCTAAAAATAAACATCAGAAGTATTATTAAAAAAATAGCCTTTTATCCTAATCATAATGAACAAACAGCAGTGAATGTGTTAGCTCTTCCCAGAAATCCTACAGAAACGTGTTCATCAAAGTTCAAATCTCTGACTAGCATCTTTGCTGTATCTCTGAAAGGGTCTCCAGAGCTATAATAACTTCAATTTACACATTACAAAAAGAATGACACACTGTTAAGAGATTCAAGAATCCTCAGTAATTCAAGATGAAAACAGGCTAGATACACCCTTGACATGCAGCCCTTTAGAAAACGCATTTTGTAGTAATCATATTGTTGCTTGGAAATGTCCAGGGTTGTCACTGAATTTCATCAGATACAACAGAATAATTCTAGAATATATGACAATATTCTCAGGTTCGGTGCCACTTTTACATTATTCAAATAAAGCATGAGCTTCAGAGAGCGTTTATAAGAAGGGAGAACCACCCTCTCTAAATTCCCTACATTTTTGTAATCACATACTATTGATTAAACGACCAGTAATGATTGGATTGTAAAATTGAGTAAAACCATTTCTGGGCTTCACCCTTATATTTCAATGGCAATAACCTTCAGAAAATCATTTCAAACAAAACTTTTAATCACATGCACGACAGCTTCAATCTCTGTGTTTGTGACCCATGACTTCATCAGTAATTGGAAATCGTAGGAAAATAAGATTTATACTATCTCCAAAATAAACAGCTTTATCAAACTTTATCACTTTCTTTATGCGAATAATGAAGCACCATTACTTTAACAAATATTCTTTATGTGTCTACTATGTGCTGGACACTGCTGGGAGATTTGGGCTACACAGGTGAACACGACATATAACCCCAGTTTATGAAGCTTTGTTTTATGACATATACTTTTGATACTTGGTTCCAGGATGAAAATTATTTCATTGACAAGGTGATGTACAAAAATACTAAAGAGCTTTTTTTTTTAACTTTACCCTATTTAAAAAAAAAAAAAACTTTGCCATCGAGTTGATTCCAACTCCTAGAGACCCTATAGTACAGAGTAGAACTGCTCCAAAAGGTTTCCAAGGAGCATCTTGTGGATTTGAACTGCCGACCTTTTGATTAGTAGCCATAGCTCACTGTAGTTCTTAACCACTGTGCCACCAGGGCTTGGTAGTATTCCTTTTTTTTTTTTTTTTTAGGGTAATGGAAATTATGAAATGATACACTGACTCAATCAATGGCAATCACGTCAATATAACTGCGGGTTTGAAGGGTATCATAATGAACATTGGTAGACCAACAGAATTGAACGTGTTAGAACACAGCTTTTTGGTTTCATTGTTTCAACAACTGACTCAAATCTCCATTTTACTACAAACCAGTCAGTTTAAAGTTGTGTACTGTCCCCCTCAGCCTCCTGAGTTAAGTACGTGGCCCATGACATCACAATCCATTTGCACATTTGTAGATCAAGCTAACCTTGGATATATGTTGGTATTACATATATATACATATATATATGCAATATATTAAGAAAAGTAAGATGAAGTGTTGGAATGAATAGATTTTTTGAGGATTTGAAGAATAGAAGGGATATTATAGAATGACATAAATAATAGCATTAGTGCTAAAATAATATCACTTGTGATTAAAGAAAAGATGTGGCCCCATGTATTCAAAAAATTAGGTCCACCAGCCTTTAAGGGATTTACACATTTACCCACCCACTTACTCATCCTTTTACGCAATGCACAAAAACTTTTCATGTCTTCTTCATGGCAAGGATTGTAATTGGTAGAGGGAAACAGAAAGAAATTGGGTAAAAATCTTTCCTTTAGATCATGAAGAATGGATATTAAAAATCTTAATTTTAATAGTTTAAAAGTAATCAAGTCAAAATATTGTATCTAGACCATCTAGGAAGTGGCTTCTGAACCAGGTCTTGAAAGATAATTAAAATTTGGATATAGAAAAGGAAGAATTTAAAGAAAAAAGGGACAAAAGGCCCCTGGGTGGTACAAATGGTTTGCACTCAATTGCTGACCTAAAAGTTCGGTGGTTCGTACCCCCTAGCAGCTCCACAGGAGGCCTGGAGATTTGCTTCCACAAAAATTGTAGTGAAGAAACCTCTGTGGAGCAGTTCTCTCTGCAACCTGTGGGGTCACCACGAGCAGGAATCCACTGAAGGTAATGGGGTTTTGTTTTTTGTTTTGTTTTGTTTTGTTTTGTTAAGAATCAGGTAGTGTTCAGAGGACTCTCCACCAGGTAGCAGGTAAGGAAATCGTGCAGATTGGATTTAGGAATATGAGCTGGGCCAAGCATGGAGAAAACTGAATGTCAGATTAAAAATCTTAGTTTGTGGGAGGCCTTGCATATTTTCTTTCAGGTTAGTCACTTAGTTAAGGTTTTGTTTACTTTGTCATTTGGCACAAACGTCCATCAAGTTGGAAAACCTGGTGGCATAGTGGTGAGCTACGGCTGCTAACCAAAAGGTCAGCAGTTCAAATCCACCAGCTGCTCCTTGGAAGCCCTATGGGGCAGTTCTACTCTGTCCTATAGGGTCTCTATGAGTTGGAATCAACTCAAAGGCAAAGGGTTTAGTTTTTGTGTTTTGGTCCATCAAGTGCTTTCTGAACATCAGACGCGGTGTGAAGCCCTGGGCATGCAGTGGTGAACGTGTGCTTGGTGACTTTATGACCTAAGACTTGGTCTAGTAAAGATAAGTCAGAAAGCAGAATGTAAACTTCAGGAAGGGAAGGATTGTAGTAGAGAAATCACTCAGCAGGCTGCTGCAGAACTCAGTCGGGGCTGAGAGTTGGGATAAAAAACAGGAGGAACTGGGAGAGATGTAGCTGAGGTGGGATTCAGGAAGCTGGCGATGGATTATGCTTGGGGAAGTCATTGTACAGGAGGTCTCAGGAACAATCACATGCCTTCTAGGGTTCTGGCACAGAAATGACTCCCATCTCTTACAGGCAAATATACTTCCCTGTAAAGCCACTGTCACTATTCAAAAGGAGAGAAAAACTGTAGGTAAAGATGAGAAAAGAGGGCTCAGAAGCTCTCAGATGAGCAGCATGTACTGGGATTTAAGAGCACATATAAAGAATTACATCTTGTTCATAGAGTTCTATCTTATGTATAGAAGGAGTTCTGGTGGTGCAGTGGGTTAAAGCACTCAGCTGCAAACTGAAATGTCGGTGGTTAGAACCCACAGGGAGCGCCATGGGAGTGAGATGTGACAGTCTGCTTCCGTAATGATTACAGTCTTGGAAACACTGTGGGGGTAGTTCTACTGTGTCATATGGGGTCGCTACAAGTCGTAATCAACTGGATGGCAGTGTTTTGTTTTTAATTGTATGTGTGTGTGTATAAAAACATAAATGGAAACACACACACATAAACATACACACACTGTTGTTGCTAGCTGCATTCAAGTCATTCTGGACTCATGGGGCCGCAATGCACAACAGGATAGGACCATTGCAATCCACAGGGTTTTCATTGGCTGATTTTCAGAGGTACTTCTCCAGACTTTTCTTCCTATCTATCTTAGTCTGGAAGTTTCTCGTAAACCTGTTCAGCATCACAGCAACACACAAACCTCCGCTGACAGGTGAGTGGCGGCTGCACTTGGCACACCGGTCAGGAATGAAACACGGGTCTACCACATTAGAGGGTTAATTCTACCACTAAACCACTGCTGCCTTCATCCACACTGAAACCAGCCACCATCCAGTCCTTTCCGACTCATGACGAGCCCATGTGTCGCAGAGCAGAGCTTCAAGACCGTGGAAGCAGGTCACCAGGCCTTTTTCAGGAGCCCCTCTGGGTGTGCTTGAACCGCCCACCTTTTGGTAAGCGGTCAAGACCTTAACCTTTTACCCCACCCAAGAACTTCTATAGACACACTACACATATAGAAGTATAATTTTAACCTAGAGTTGTAGTTAGTGATAAAGTATGCAACATCTTTTCCCATAGATGTGTGCCAGGGCCTCCTTATCAAGTTATATACTAAAGTTTTTGTTATTTTCTTTATGCCAATGTTTTTCATATGCAGAGACGAAATCTACAAGGAAAATGAAAAAATGAAGCCTGCTTGGGAATCTATCTACTGCTACAATGGAGCATGTGTTTCCACAGACACAGGGTCTCAGTATACTTTCTATAATGATTAATTCTCAAGGCATGTTCAAACTCCAGTTATCACTTCAGTTACATGTAACATGCTGTATGCTATCACAATATGAAAGTAGGCATGGTTTGCTTCTCAACTGATGTTATAATTTTACACGTTCGAGTTTTGGCATATATTCAAAATATAATCTCTGAATCAAACCAAAGAATTTAATCAAACATATAAAATCAATGGAATTACAACGCAGATCTATGAAAAGGGAATGTTGTTGCAATCAATATTTTAAATGGCATCATTTTGTTTGTAGCCAAATTAACGCAATTCAGTCATCGCACTGAATATGTAGTCTCAATATGATTAGAAATAAATCATCAGTAGGCAATATGGTAATGTGGTAATCTTATGACTAGAAAATATTTAGGTGAAAATTAAATATAGCTAATGATGTGATAGAGTGTTGACAAAGAAAATTAGAACAATCAACCACAAATATCATCTTCTCCCACAGCCCTACCATTGTATCAGCATTATAAGGCTAAGTTTCCCATCCAGGTGCATCCTTCCCAGTAATGTCCAGCCAGCATCTCAGTACCCAGCCATTTTCTACATGTGAATCATCACGTTGTGTGTAAGCAATTCAGGAGGTTAACAGAACAGAACACATATAACACAAAACTGAAAAACTTGGAGCCTGTTCATAAAATCGTATCATTTATGTTCCAAATGAGATTTATAATTTCTTAATAACTCCTCTCACCATGGGTTCTCTTGAGCAAATGTTTTTAAATGTATAGCAACAAAGTCATCCTAGCTTCCTAAAGATTTTCTCATATAAGACCTCTGATTTATTCTAGAAAATAGTCTAATTAGTAGACTCATGAAATTTCCCACAGATAAACTGTAAAATCCATCTGTCAGTTTTTTATACGGTGGTGGCTTTGAGTTGCTATGATACTGGAAGTCACGCTACCAGTATGTCAAATACCAGCAGGGTCACCCCTGTTGGACAAGTTTCAGCAGAGCTTCAAGTCTAAGACAGACTAGAATGAAAATTAGCTAATGAAGACTGTATGGCTCACAACAGAGCATTTTCTGATATGGTGCTGGAAGGGGACACTCATAGGTGGGACGGCACTCAAAATACACAGCGGTCACAACAATGAACTAGAGCACACCAACAATGGTGAAGATGGTACAGAATCAGGCAACATTTTGTTCTGTTATACATGTGGTTGCCCTGGCTTGGAGCCAACTCGATTGCAGCTGACAACAGCAAACTATAAAAATATAGTTTTGAGCATGGCCAATTAACCCAGACCAGCGCTGTCAAGTCGATTCTGACTCATAGTGACCCTATAGGACAGAGTGGAACTGCCCCATAGAGTTTCCAAGGAGCACCTGGAGGATTCAAACTGCCAACCTTATGGTTCGCAGCCATAACAATTAACCACTACACCACCAGGGTTTCCCATGACCAGTTACACCATTTAATGTCCTTTAGCAAATACTATCCAACTTTTTTCTTTAACAATTCATTATTTTTTTTTTTAATAAAGGGCACCATATAATATTTTTTTTTCTACTTCCTGGTTGCCAAAAAGCTCAGTGGATCCAAAGTTAGAATTCAATTTAATCAACAATGTTCAGTTTTAAAATTTTGTTTGTATTTTCATTCCCACTAGTCATAATTTATCTGTCTTTGAATAAATCATGTATCAGGCTATGTGTTCAGGGAGAAATATCAATAAAAGTGAAAAATATTTTTAGAAAAAGGACAAATATATGAATGAATAAATAAATCTCTAGATAGAAAAATAATCATTACACAAGAGCTACCAATGCAAAATTAAATACCTATATACTGTTTTAGAGTCTACAAAACAGAAATACATTCGTCTCCCTTGAGCCGCACCATGAATTGTATGTGGTATTTTTTTTCCCCCACTTTACAGACAAGAATCATAGAAATGAGTTGTTTACTAAGGAAAGCTCAGTTTGTTAAGTGATAAGAACCAAAATTTGGAACTAGGTTTCTGATTCCAAAACATTTAATTTATATTATGCATGTGCCTAGATGTGCTTCTCTGTAAAATGGGAAATAATAATATCACCTCCCTTCTGAACTGGTGAGGAGTAGGTGGTTTGAGGTACAAAGCACCCGGAACAGCATGTGACAACCACAGCAAACACACCCATGGTGCGGGTTATCACTGTTATAGTTCAAAGAATCATGGTACATGGACTATATATTCTTCCACCTTCAGCCCAACCTAAGATGAATTGGCCTCCTTTTTGATGAAGAAACAATAACTATGTTTATGACACCAACCAACAGTCACTTGGAATTTTATAACGAACAAACCAAAATCACTATTAAAAAATTGTTTGCATTTTACAACAATTACCTCAGACGACATATGTTATGCTCGGGGGGGACTTCATTTGTGTTCATTTATGTGATATGTAAATAAACAAAACCAGATCCATTGCCGTGAAGCGGATTCTGACTCATAGTGACTGTACAGGACAGAGTAGAACTGCCCCATAGGGCTTCCAAGGAGCACCAGGTGGACTCAAACTGCCAACCTTTTGGTTAGCAGCCATAAGTCTTAATCACTATGCCACCAGGGTCTACAAAAAATATATAAATAGGCTTTCCAAATTTGTTTCATTTTATCTAATTATTTTGCAAGATTTAAAGAGCAAATAAATTTTCCCCATTAACTGCTAATAATATTGTCACCAAATTTATGGTCAACTTTTTATTCATAAGTATGTGCTATATATTATCTCATATTATTTTTGGCCTTGTTTTCCTTTATGTCAGACTTTTTTAATATCTACAGCATAAGTAAGGTCGGCAGTTCAAATCAGCCAGGCACTCCTTGGAAACTCTATGGGGCAGTTCTACTCTGTCCTGTAGGGTCGTATGAGTCGGAATCGACTCGACTGCAATGGGTTTACAGCATAAGTAGAATTTGTGTGTCCTCACATGTAGCTTTAACATTTTTCCCCTTGGTTTGGAATCTCAATCAATAAATATGATCTTTCTTCCCCCACCTCCATTGATATTTCTATGCTAAATGATACGTGCATTCTATAGAAATGTTTACATAGAATAATTTCACATTAAATAATTGAATTTAAGGTGCCCATGTGGAGACACTCGGCTGCTCTGACACACACACACAAAAAAAAAAACAAACAAGCCCACTGCCATTGAGTGGATTCCAGCTCACAGTGACCTTTTGGTTAGCAGCCTTAGCTCTTAACAACTACGCCAGCAGGGTTTCCTGCTTTGACACAAAAGAGGTTCATTAAGGTTCAGAAGATTGAGAGAGGGAGCTTCAAAATAAGTAGAAAAGCAAACAAAACCAGAGAAGTACTCTTTGAGTGAAGACCTGATTCTGTCTTGCAGACTTCTCTGGTCAGGGAGAACTGAATGTTTATTGTTAAAATACACAATTTTTGAAATATTTACTATGCAATCAACCATTTGGCTTTATTATAATTGGTAGACGTATAAAATTGTTCTGTTCACCAACATCTGTGTTTCCAGTGTGGAAGTTTCCTTTGAAAAAAAAACACTTAGCCACCTTGTCCCTCAGGTAAACCATTTGAAGATGAGGGAGCCGATGCTGATGTGGGGTAGTCTCCTATCACTTCCCTCAGAATGTGGAGCTATTCATAAAACTGCGTCTAGGCAGCACCCTCTCTTGTTCTGGACAAATGAGGCTACATATTGTTGGATAGCAGCCGCGACCTGACTGCAGGCAGAAGAGATGAAGTACAGGCTACCGTGAACAAACGGCTAGCACACGTTACAGCATTTTTTAAGCTATAAGAAGGTAACAATACATAATATTCATGCCTATTGTTTTGTAAGCACTTTTCAATAAAGCTTGTTGAGTAATTAAAATACAACTGTTCAATGATAACTATTTTTGCAATGGTTTTCCTGTTGACAATAACAGAAGCCACCAAAAAGCCACAAGAAAGCGGTCAACATTCTTTCCGAATGGCAGAATAATCCTAAGAAAATGGCCTAAAAATAAAAATGGAGCAAAGGGAGGAATAAAAAAACTGAATGTGGCAGAAGTTCTCCAAAATTATTGAATTGGAAAATTCAGAATAATTTAAGACCTTGCTTTCTTACTAGTCCAGTTGTCCCCATCTCTCTTTCCCTAAAAGGCTGTGTAGTATGTAACTGTGTAACTCATAATTTAGGATTGCCTAGTTCTGAATCCTGGGGTTTTGAAAACAGTTAACGCGTGTGGATACTATCTGAAAAGTTGGAGGCTCAAGTTCACCCAGAGTCAACTCAACGGCAACTGGTTAGCTTTGTGATCAGACATATGTTTATTCCTTTTCTTCCACTTTTTCACATGATGCAAGACCCAGTTTTCTGTTCTGTAAAATGGGAATGATAACTGTCTGGTACATAGTTTGTGCCAATGAAATGGAAATCATTGTTATTAGTTTCATATTTGGAGCCCTGGTGCACAATGATAAGAGCTGGGCTGCTAACCAAAAGGTTGGCAGTTTGAATCCACCAGTGGCTCCTTGGAAACCCTACGGGGCAGTTCTACTCTGTCCTATAGTGTTGCTATGAGTCAGAATCAACTGGATGGCCCTTAACAACAACAACAGATTTATATACAGGTGACGGAGTTTTTTTTTTTTCTTGACTCCCAAGTGTGCACACCTTCAACTTACTCCTACCTTCCCTCGTGTTGTATTCTCATAATGCTTAAAAAATGTTAAAACAGTCAGTCTGCACGTTATCAGCATGATGTCTCTACTGACTCAGATTCCTTCTCACTGTGAGGGACACTGTGTAGTAGGAAGAGTCATGTTTTTAGTATAAAATGATATTGGTTTGATTTCTAAGATCTGCGTTATAACAGGCAAGGCATCGAACCTCCATGTGAGTCATCCATTCCCTTTTCCTCCTCTCTGAGCAGG